>NC_091462.1:97969864-98281364 GCF_027789765.1 Dendropsophus ebraccatus | reverse complement strand
GTTGGATTGCGGATATGTCACTGACTTTGTCCCCGTAGAACTTCTTACTGTGGTAAACCCGCTGGAAAGCTCTCTTTCTGAAGTATGCCGTATTGTGGGGTAAAATGTTTGCACATTCGAAGACAATGTTGATCGTGAGTCCCATTTACCATCTTGGTTATGATGCCCACCAGTCAATGATGGGCTAGATACCTCTGTCCAGGGCTGTGACATTACACGGCCATCATCCGAGGTTAGGGATTCTTTTGCTGTTTGCACATCAGGCTCTCTTGTAGTAGTAAGCTCTGATCCAGCCCTTGTAGTGTATGCAGGATATGTCGGAGTACCCGCATCTGGTTGTGTTTGTGTTGACTGTAATTGACTTCTGAGAGTTGATGATACGTGACCATGGGGTGTAACTGGGTTTAGAGGAACTTCAGAAGTTGACTTGATTTGCTTGGTCAATTCCGTTTCATCCCTACTGTATCTCATGGTAGCAATCTGGGTGAATGGTTCCGATTTTGATGTAAACGAATTTGTCTCATTCTCGCTAGGCGTGGTGGACCCTCTTCTAGGCATACCAGTTGACTCTGTTGGGCCTTCTGAGATATGCTGTGTTTGTGTGGGTAGTTCTGTAAAGCTTTTCATAGTCATTTCATTGTGTATATCTGACATTGAGTTGCTATTATTTATGTTTATTTCAGTTTGCAATAGCGAAACTGTTCGGGTTCCTTCAAGCCAACCAGTTGAGGTCTTTTTTAACGATTCAGTTTGTGTGATTGAATACACCCAGCCACTTGTGGTCGGCTCTTCTTGAGTAAAGGGTTGTGTCTCTCTTTTTGTTGTTGGTTCTGTTCTTTTTATTGTTTCTCTGCTGGTAAAAAGGGTGGAAGAGTCCCCCTTTGTGGTTGGTTCATCTTGGGTGGTTGTTCGGATAGTGTTGTGATCAAATGTGATTGAATGTGTTTGCTCCATAGACTTGGAGTGAGGAGTCACAAACAGTGGTGTTTGTGTTTCATTAAAGTCTTTTGATATTGCAGTGACCGATGGACTGTGTGTGGTCAATGGGGGTTCAGTTGTTCTAAACAGAGGAGTTGGATTATATGTGATTTGACTCCATTGGTTATTTTTTACTAAGTTAGGAAGAGATTCAGTGGATGATCCTAGCCTGACCTTTCTAGACTGGTTCTCCATGTGCCAATCTGGAAAGGTCTGTGTGGATGGATAAAGGGGGCTCTGTGTGGCCAGATATTGCTGACTCTGTGCAGGTTCTTCCGGTTGGGTCTTTTCAACCACTTTAAGCTTGGACTGTGTGGTTAACTCTATCTCAGTAAATGTGGTTTCCTTTTGTCTACTGTGAGCTGTACCCTCACTCTTGTTAAGCGTGGTCACCTGGGAAGTTAGCACTAGCTGTGTTTGTGTGGTAAGTTCCATTGGAAGCTCTTCAGTTGTGTTGTATGGGATTGATTGTGTTATATGATCTTTTTGTGTTACTGGCCTAATGGTTGACTTTGGGTATGGACTTGGTATGCTCTCCTCTTCCAGAGTGTTGGGTTTGTGTTCAAAATGTGATGTTAATACCCGTTGGGTCTGCATTGCTAGTTGACCTACAGTAGTTAGGTTCTGAAAACTTTGGGTAGTCAATTTTGGTTCTATTGTTGCAAAAGGTTTTGAAGGACTTTCTGGGTTTCTCTCAGATTCAGAAAGGTTGTTTCTTGGGTAAGACAACGTGCTTGCATCTAAATCTGATCCATCCTTAAGGGATTCCTGCCCTTCATGGAAGCCTGTTGTCTCCCGGGGTGGGGATTGGCTTGGAAGCCCTTGTTTGCTTTGCAAGTCTAAGGAGACTTGGGTAGAATGTGTCTGATGTTGCATCCAGTGCTCATTATGTTCATGAGGATGAGTTGAGTTGTGTAAATGTTTATAATGATGTCTATTAGCACCACTTATTTTCCCTGGAGATGTCACCGTATGGTGAGACACAGTGTTATCAGAGTGTTTATGATGTCTATGACTATGTGTCTGGTTGTGATGATTGTGTCCTCCCGTTGTCAATTCCGGTTGAGTCTGGTATTGTTGCTCCACATTGTTGTGTACTTGTGTATTTGACTGGGTTGTTGTCCATACTTGAACCACCCCAGACTGACCATATGGACGGCTTTGTGTATCAAAAGTTCTTTTGGGTGGCCCCATGAATAGCTCAGAAGAAGTTCTTTTGGTCTCATTGACCATTGTCCCCATCGCTACAGCCTCAGTAGAACTGATCTGATTCAGTTTGTCCAGTTCTAACCGGATTGTGCCATCTTCATAAGGTTCTGCTGTGTCTTTTGCAATCTGTTTCGTATGGTTATATATTGTGTTTCTATCTGGTACCCTTATAGTTACTTTCGAGTTCAACTCTTGCATTACTCTGGATTGTCGTGCTCCTGGTAAATTTGCTAAAAGCTCAGGTGTTGAGAAGTCTCCATTGATTTGAGGTACTAAGGACGTGTTTTCTGTCCTCCGTACATGATCTGATGTGTTCAGAGAGTTCAGCTCATATAACATGGTGTTTTTCCCATGCATTAAAGTGGAATTTGGAAAAGAGTGAGTAACATGGCGGAGGCTATGAGCAACTGACTTGGAACTATTGTTTATTACAGTACTAAGCAATATGGAGGTGCTGTTTGTTTCCTCCTTTAGTTGTTTGTTGAGTTGGGATCCTAGTGGAAGTTGTCTTACTCTACCGACATCCTTCTGACCAAGTTTTAAGTTGTGTCTGAATGATGTTACGGCTCGATGGGATTTTGAAGGCTCTGCTACACCACCACTAGCATTTGAGTGATGGAAATGTCCCATTCCAGGTTTCATTGTAACATTCTTATGGTGGACGTGTGGTGGGCTCTGATACCTGGCTGATGGGTTTTTCCCTGTAGTCATCATCATACCTTTGATCTTGCTAGGGGGCGTTGGCGCTTTTTTGATGATGGGTTTTCTTATAGAGGACTCTCTTTGTGAATGGCTCTTGGCAGTAACAGGCATTTTGGTTGGATGCCAATGAGTAACATTTCGCGTGGAGCTCACATGCTTGTTGTGGTTGGAATTTTTGTGTTTCAAATGTGTGGTGTTTTTTACGCCACCATCCTGTACCATATGGGCTTCTTCCGTCACAACAGATGCATCCAGTGGAGGTGAATGGAGTATTTTGCCATGTTTAGGAGCTGCAGAACGCACAGGTGTTTTTTTTGTTGGCACATGGGATCCTGATGGTTTTCGGATCGGGGTAGTCTGAGTAGTCACAGCCATGTTAAACTGAGGCCCCAAAGCCGTTGTTGTAAAAGTTTCAACTTCATGCGTATCATTGGCAGAAAGCTCTAGAAGGTACAAAAAGAAAGGGAGTCGTTTAACAGTAAAGAATATCATGTACCCATTACCATTTTACTGTCTACAACCACTACATATAATACCACTGCTCTATCCTGCCACTATTATGTATGGTTTACTGTTTACTTGGGGAGCTCTAATGTCTATGGTGGTGCCATAAGGGGGTCATCACAAGAATGTTATCCCTACCCCTGGATTTTTACGGGACTCCTAAACAGCACTCAGCAAAGTTCAGAATTCTATAGAGAATAAATGTAGTGGAGGTTAAGCATACGCTGTGTCTCCATTTACTTAGGGGACAACTGACCTCCATTGTTTTGACTAACCCTACCAATCAACTAGATATCCCCTATCTTGTGGATAGAGGATAACATTTAATCTTGGATTACCCCTTCACACACTGTAAGAAGGTGCAATTACTGTGTTGGTGTTTAAGTAATAATCGCTGAGTGCTGTTACCATAATTAAACTCTTCTTTACTTCAGGAATACTTGATACAGTAGTTTACAGTAGACTTGTGACTTGACAATATACTTTGGACTTGACTGACAAGACTTGTGCTGAGAGCTTGAGAAGTAGTATAGCTGTGCTGGCTTGGTTGCGTGCTGAGAAGTAAAGTACAGAGAAGTAGAGAGGAGGATGTCATGAGAGTCATAACCCAAGTAGTAATGCGCTCTGCTGGAACTTTAGAAATAGAATAAGTAGAATACTTGAGAGTAGAGGGAATACTTGTGTCCATGTTTTGACTTCTTGTCTTTGCACCACCTATTGCCCCCCAGTGTTGGGTGACCTGTCCTATGAGGGTGACACAAGCCCCAGACCTTGTTACCTGGGTTGAGCAGAGTGGTCAGGTTTACCTGGTTACACCCACGCTGCGAAATAGAGTAGGTAGGCTTCTAGCAACTTTTCTCTATCCGGATCAGTTCCTTTTGCTTCAGGATACTGTCCTGCACCTTAAGGCTGGGTTCACACACTGTATACTTCAGGCAGTATTTGGTCCTCAAGTCAGGTCCTCATAGCAACCAAAACCAGGAGTGGATTGAAAACACAGAAAGGCTCTGTTCACACAATGTTGAAATTGAGTGGATGGCCGTCATATAACGGTAAATAACTGCCATTATTTCAATATAACAGCCGTTGTTTTAAAATAACAGCAAAAATTTGCCATTAAATGACGGCCATCCACTCAATTACAACATTATGTGAACATAGCCTTTCTGTGTTTTCAATCCACTCCTGGTTTTGGTTGCTATACAGCCTCACAAATACAGCCTCAAATATACATAGTGTGAACCCAGCCTTAGACTTGTTCTCGGTGTGGGCTGGGATGATCTCTGACTTTGTCCCCTCTGTGAGTGTTTAGCACTGCATAGTAAGTAGAAGTGCTGCTTTCAAGAAAAGAGTGTCCGTGCTTCCCATGTGTGTCTCTCAACTATCACACTCCAGACTAGACTACACTGGACTTGTCCTCTAACAGGGGACCTGGCATAAGCCAGGGCCCAACTGCTATAAGGGCCGTTCTGGCTTGTGTCCTCTCTGTACAGGAACCAGACTAAGACTGACTAAGTGTGAGACTACACTTACTCTCCCCATGTGACAACTTCCTACAGGGTATGTTATACCTGCTGTGAGTGGGTGAGAAGAGAGTGCAAAGAAGAAAAAGAGCAGAGATAGATGGAGAAGAGAAAAGTGCTCTCATTGGTGCACAAATCACAAAGAACAATAACCCCTTGAGTACTACAGCTGTGCAATACATAGATACAAGACATACATAGTAGCGACATCTAGTGGCAAAACTTAGGTACTACTTTATTACCACTTTTACTTAGAGTACAGGCTTTTGCGAGGGGTTCATAAACTAGTAACTAGTAAAAACTAGTAGCACATTCGAGTGTGCCTGCACTCCAATTAACCATAGTAAAGTACGGCCGATGCCGTGCAGTCAATTTCTTGAGACCGCTATTCAATGAATAGCGGCCGCACAAAATTGACATGTTAGTTCTTTTGTGCAGCCGGATTGTATACAACGACCGTTATTTATTTAAAAAATACAGCGTGTGAACAGGGCCTCAAATAGTAATGAATGAAGCTGCTGTCATGGGGAATATTCTGGATTCATGGTTATTTTATTTGTGCAATATATAGTGGCATAATCCATTTTTAAAATATGGCAGAATTATTTTTCATCCTGCATGGTGGCACTAGTTATGCGATGAGTAATGAGACCACAATCTACATTTGATTGTTACATTTATTACACTATACGGTGAGGATCATTAATGCATGCACACACTACCTAACCACACCATATGCTCAAATACAGCACTGAGCCGAAAACTTTACAGGCACAAAGTGCATACTCAGGCTTCATCCCAATTTTGGCTAAACATATCAGTACTTCATACCTTGGTAATTGTAAAAACAGAATTTGGCATTTTATTGTAGTGGGTGTTGAAGAGTCAAATAGCATAGAGGATTTCCAGTTTTTCCCACTCGTTTTTCCATTTTGATAACCTATGATGAGTTTGATGCGTTCAACAAGTTATAAAATGTATGGCATTTACTTAAAATATTAAATATATTGGGAGAAAATACTGTATAAAGTAAAGTATTGTAATGTAGGGCGGTCATGAGGTGGAGTACATAAAAGAAAAGTGTCTCCCATAGATAGTGAGTCCCACCAAATAAGTAATTACATTGATCTTAAAGGGAATGTACCGACTAGGGCCATATACTGAAACATACTCTTATCTGATTGTAGTAATTTTTATTTAATTTCCTGTACATTAGTATCAGAGCCATCTTGCCTGAGCTTTTTAACAGCATTTAGGTATACACTCCATGGACACAGGCAACAATGTACAGGAGCTGCCCCATTGACATGAATGGGAAAGGTGTCTGGGTGTGCTCTGTGTAACCTTTGAAGAGGATATTCCACATTGGATGATGGGGGGGGGGGGGAGCTGTGAGCTTCATCCTTTCTCTTCTCTATTTACTGGCATCACTTTTTACTGTAATTCTGAACAGATCACTTTCCAGCAGCCTCCTCCTTATGATTGCAGACTGAATAGAAAGTCTCAGCTTAGTTTTAGTCTTGAAAATTGCAAGACTTCAGAAACATTTTAATATATACATAGCAAAATGGAAAATTTGAAAAAAAAAAAAAAAAAAAAACACCACTAAATATATATTTAACATAAAAACATGATTTAAACAATTCATTTTCCGAAATAGCCCCTTTAAGTTTTACATTAGCCCATAAGAGAAGTGCAATCTGACAATATGGCACAAATGGCATTCTACCCATTTTAGATACACATAGATAAATGTTGGCGTTAAAGTTGCAGTAGGGTGTACAACAGTAAAGACATGAACAGTGACAGTTTTTACATTGCACTTAGTGATTTGAACTGATTTTTTTTCAAGTACATTGAGGCCATCACTCATGGTTAAAGTGTGTGGACAAATCATATAAATTAGGATAAATACAGTAATGACGTCAAGCTGTACAATTGCTTACCCACCCCATTCACCTCCCTGCCCATGAAACGCAAGTAGTCGAGTTTACTACCTGCCTAAAGAATTTGTTATAAGAAGGGAAAGCTGTGTTGTGTGACCTGCGGGCAGGCAGACAGGAAGCCAGAAGTGATATCCAAGGCTGCACTTTATAGGACACAGGAGGACGCAGTAATTGGTCGGCCCATTTTTCATTTTCCACTTTCCTTGACAGCATTTCAAAGATGCCTCTAAGAAACAGTGGACCTCTGGCTGTGGGATCACCTAGTGACCTTTATTATGGGGACCTTAGCAATTTGGCAACCAGAGGGTCCGCAGGAGAAAGTACAGCCTGCAATATAATGACACATTACTCATTGAGAGCACACTCTCCCGGACATGTTTTTGCATTGAGAACATTGTAAGTGAAAGTTTGATGACTTCTCAAGCTGATGTTACTATGGAGCTGAGCTGGCTAGCGAGAGGCTGGAGCATCCTGTCCTTCTGTTTCCTGAGACCGGATAGGATTCCTGTTGGCTGTTTCCGCAGATCCCCCTGGACGCAGGACTGTGACCTTATCTGCCGGAAAACCTGTCCCGATAAGGTGGAGAAGCCAAGCGAGGGGGGTGTTAGAGGCGCAGATTACCAAGGGGAAGGCAATTCACTTTACAGGAACCACTTGGTGATGGAGGGTTGGCGGTTTGCAGATAAACTAGTAAAAATATTCCCAGATCGCCAAAGTAATTCACACCCTGAAATGTCCAATTGGAAATATTCACTTTCTATGGTGTGTTTTTTTAACTTGTTTTCCACTAATTTCAGTAAACCATGCAGCAATAATATTGTGCAACATTCCCTGTAGGGAGCCATGCCGGTTGGGGTCAGTTGAACAATATTCCACAAAACCCTGTAGGAACCCAGGAAGTGGTATGGGGGTACTGAGGTAATGTTTCGGCAAGTTCGCACAACACTGGTTATACTGTCGCCACCAATGATGGGCCATAGTGGCTATGCTGTGAACATTCCATATAAGCCAAAAGTATATTCTTTTAGTATTTACAGGAACTTTGCAAATCATCGGATTCAAGGATCCTCTACAGAAGACAATGCGGTTGAGGACATATGTTTATTATGGACCCTGGAGACAAACGATACTAATGGGGCATCTTCAGGTTATGGAGAATACAGGCCCAATATGTCCTGTTGGCAGCATGCAGAGTATGAGGTGACTGGGCACCCTGGTAATGAGAGTATTGGTTGAGTATTAGTATACATGTCAAACTGCCGGAGGAGTGATTCCATGCCGGAGTTTAGTTGTATCATGCTGTTGGAGTGGTTTCCATATGTTTGTGTTGGCCATTGCTTGGGTCCTTGCCTGTAAGTAGTTTGCATAAATCAGTTTGTGAGAATTACTACTCCCACTATTTACCATCATCCCAGGTAAATACTTGTAAGCTCATGTAACCGGTTTCTTCTATGGCCTACCTTTGTGAGTGGCTGTTTTCTAAGTGAGTAGTTACTTATACTTTTTGACCTGATACCAGCTGTGTGACTGGTGGGTCTTCTTAATCTGCCCCACTACTAAGACCTGGGGGAAACTGAGTATGTGGAGCCATTATTAGGGTCCCGGGAAGGGGTTGCGATAGGTAAAGACTGGTTCGGCAGCCTGGCAATCTGCCACGATCATTACATGTACTGTATATAGGTTTTTCTTATGAAGGGGGCACACAGGTCTTTATTAACTCTGTGGAATATACTGGCTGATGGATACCATCATGGTGGTTGGGCCAGAGACAAAAAGGGAAAGTGGACAACCCTAATTGGGGAAGACGTAAATTCCTAAAACCTAACACTAAGACTTTAAAAAAAAAAAGGATGCTGGAGTACAGCTGGGACGTATAGTATTGTGAACCCAGCCTAACCATGGTCCTAGGAGGCTGCACATGACACGTGTTTCACTGTTTATGCCACGTGTTATGTGTCATGCTTGTCCTAGGACGTTCTAGTTCTAGTCTATAGGGAATCATTAAACAACAATGCTGGAATTCACACATCTGTTGTATCTTGGCTTACAGGACGCATGCACACAAAGAGCTAACATACCAAAGTACAGAGCAAAGTGAGTGAGAGCATTGTTTATTATCCAGACACCCCAAATAGGAGAACTTCAAGGCTCTGACATCTGGAGTCAAGGACAATCTTAGAACATCTTAGGCCGAGAATAAGATGGCGCCCTCCTTGCCACATATAGTGAACAAGACCTCTGCCATAGTACTGCCCAAGTGCCAGTAGTGGTCTCCTTAGTGTCAGCCTAACAGTAATGCCAACCATATCAATAATATTATAGCAGTCCACATGTATAAGAAAGAGATGTCAGCACTCACCAAGCACTTGCTGTATTCGGTTAGTTTATTCTTTTATTCCATATGTGCAGGGGAGGAGGGGAGGAGTGGGCACGCTCCTGCGAAGGCCAATTCGCGCGCCCATGGGCTTCTTTTGACCTCTCTTTCTTATACATGTGAACTGGACTTTTACTAAGGTTTGAGCACCCCCAAGGTTGTCCTATATATAGCTTCATTTATTCGGATCGCACGTCAGGCTGAAGAATAGGTGAACTGCATTATAGCACGTTGGTGTCGGCTCATTACAGTCAACACTGTGACATTATTATAGTAGTAACTTTAGTACCAGCCTCATGGTAGCCCCTGAAATGCCATGCCCAGGGGTATAATAGTGTCCACATTTTCTTATGTCTTTCCAAAAATAAGCAATTATCTGTCACCAGAGACAGGTTTTCTGCAGCGCCCCCGGCAGGGTAACTGTAGAATCCCATGTTACATGGACTTAGTGCCTCTCTTTTGTCTATGCTGCAGAGTAAAGACATTTTGGTTGTCAGAGTCACTTTAAGTCATTGACAGAGCTAACAGTCAGTAGATGAGGGGGATTGGAAATTAGATGGAGTCAGCTGAATCCCTAATCCTATTTCTACCGTAACACTTAATTACGGACAGATCTGCACGGCCATCAGCGCCATTCTGAGTTTATCCAGTTAAATGCCTACCGTCAACATGAGCGGCAGGGCTGCAAGGAAACCGATAGGGACAGTGAAATCTAATATGGAGAAACCATGAAATATAAGGGGGAGATGGAAATCCTTAAAGGAGCAGTAACCATCTTGGCCCTAAACCATCACATTTTTGTGGTGTCCAGTGGTGGTATTCATCAGGAGACTCCATGACATATACCTCCACCATATGGCGGCCTCCATCATACATAGACTCCCATGTAAAAAACATACTTTTTTTTTAATAGGATCCTGCTCTATAGAATAGCACATATGTCTACATCTGTGGAACAGGTTTAAGGCCACTGTAGTACATAGTCAAACAGGCGGGTGCACATTAGAGATGAGCGCAACTGGAGCATGCTTAAGTCCGATCATTCAGCATTTGAATACTGGCGGCTAAAGAAGTTGGATGCAGCCCTATAGAGTCCAGGAAGACATGGATACAGCCTATGGCCTATGGCTGTAACCATGTTTTCCAGGCAGCCTTAGGGCTGCATCCAACTTTTTCAGGCACTGGTATTCAAATGCTGAATGATCGGACTCGTGCTCCAGTTGCGCTCATCTCTAATGTGCACCCGCCAGTTTGACTAACCATTGCTAACAAGTACATACTGACCATGCAAGCCCCATAGTCTTTATATTCAGACAACTGTAATAAGGCAACATTTTGGCACATTACGGCTGAAATTTCTGTCCCATCAATAGCATCATCATAGGGATATAAGACGTTCCTTCTCTGCTACAGTCAGGGTGAAGGCTAGTGCTACATGGCGTCTTATAAAGATCGCAATGTCACATTCTTACATCTAATAATTGTCAATGCGGCTGCATTGCGACCCTTAACCTTGCACAACAGCAAAACAACTGTCATCATAAAACTTTGCCAGCACTGACCTCTATGTAAGTCATATGCAACTGTGACCTTCTTGCATCTTTACAGTCACATCACAACTCTAACACAGTCATGCGACCAGAAGTCACGGTCAAATCGCACATATATTCTCAATGCACATCTTGTCTGAGACTAGAGCTTCCACGACTAAAGTTCCCATGTTGTCCTTGCCTAATTCACACACATCATTAATGGTGCTGCATAGGGCAGATATTCACCCAGCTTTCCTGGAAAGAGATATAATGGATACCTCTAAGGGTCCATTTACACAGAAACATTACCTGACAGATTATCTGCCAAAGATTGAAGCCAAAGCCAGAAACAGACTATAAACAGAGATCAGGTCATAAAGGAAAGCCTGAGATTTCTCCTCTTTACAAATCCATTCCTGGCTTTGGCTTCAAATATTTGGCAGATAATCTTTCTGTGTAAATGGACCCTTAGAACAGGGATAGGGAAACCTTCCACCCTCCAGCTGTTGCAAAAGCACAGTTCCCATCATGCCTGGACAGCCTTTGGCCACAGGTTCCCCATCCCTGTTTTAGGGTCCATTTACATGGAAAGATTTGAAGCCAAAGCCAGGAATGGCTTTCATTTATGACCTGATCTCTGTTCATAGTCTGTTTCTGGCTTTGGCTTCAAATCTTTGGCAGATAATCTGTCAGATAATCTTTCTGTGTAAATGGACCCCTAGAAGTACCAGGTCTGCACAGGTTTACAGCTTAAGGCTATGTTCACACTACGTATATTTCCGCTCGTAGTGCGAACCGCGAATATACGCACGTAGTTTTGAGGTTGATGCGTTCGCTTGAAAGTATACGATATACGGCCGCACAGTGCACACTACGTATGAACTTACTATCGGATTGTATACGCAGCCGGGAAAAATGAACAAGACCATTGTTTGAGGACGGAAATGTTGAAACTCACGGCCGTGGATTTCCATGTGGTCCCGTACGAAGTACTTATTTCACTCAAATTGAACTTGATTTTTCAATCCAAAAGGTTCTGTGTGGTTTACGGGGCTGGGCGAAGATTTCCAAGTAAATGACCTGTTTCAGATCGCTTCGAATCAAGCTAGGGAAGCATAACTGTACTACGGGCATATGTTCGCAGTGCATACGCATCCGGCCGCATGTCGATTTTTTGCACGCCTGTAGTTTCAGTCGCACATGTACGGCGGCGTAAGAACTGCATATGGATTCGTATGCAGTGTGAACATAGCCTAAGGGTAGCTTCACACACCGTATCGTATTGGTTTCATCTAAATAACTGAACACAGCATGAAATCTGCACCATCAAATCTGCTGTGGATCTGCTGTGTGTGAAGGCATCCTTAAGCATATTTCAATTCTCTGAATGCAAGCAGAGGTCTTAAAGTTGCAGAACATTTTATTATTTTAATTTTTTTTCCAGTGTTTTCAACATTTACTGCACGCAATAAAGCAAATGGGCTCCATAACCTAACATATCCTAACCACAAATGCAATTGTAAATTGCACTAAGACCCTGGAAACCACTGATGGGACAACATTTCACTTTCTAGTAACATTTCCAGGACAGCGAGTATACAAAGCAATGGTGACATCCAGACTATCATACTTCATTGTCTCAGTATGACACATAGCATAGAGATAGAAACCTGAACACTTTAATAGAATCTCATGGACACTGGAGGAAGAGACATAGGGGGAAGTGTACTGCGCTGTCTTATAATCAGATTCTCTTTGTTGCCCATAGCAACCAATCAGATTCCATCTCTCATTTTTCAGAGGCCCTTTAAAAAATTAAAGCAGTAATGTGATAGGTTGCCACGGGCAACAACTCCAATATTCCTCCACACCTGCTGATACATCTCTAACAATAGGGTTATGAATGGCGACATCACCATACAATGACCTGGAGGAAGAAGGTGCAAAGATGGAGAACATTATAATGGCATTGGGTATCCTGGGTCAACAATGGTGACATCCCAGAAATGGTTTCAAAGTTTCCATACACACAATAGGTAATAGAGGACGTCCCTGTAAAAGTGATAACCTCTAACCATTCTATAGCCATGTCTTCATCTGTATACATTTATACTGCCGCTTGTATGTAGTCCAACATATACCAGTATATTGCTATATACCAGTTCATTGACATATACTAGTTTATTGCCAATGGTTTATTAGTATACACCAGGTCACTGTCATATACCTGGTCATTGCCATACACCAGTTCATCACCATATACCTGGTCATTGCCATACACCAGTTCATCACCATATACCTGGTCATTGCCATACACCAGTTCATCACCATATACCTGGTCATTGCCATACACCAGTTCATCGCCATATACCTGGTCATTGCCATACACCAGTTTATAACCATATACCTGGTCATTGCCATACACCAGTTCATCACCATTTACCTGGTCATTGCCATACACCCGTTCATCGCCATATACCTGGTCATTGCCATACACCAGTTCATCGCCATATACCTGGTCATTGCCATACACCAGTTTATAACCATATACCTGGTCATTGCCATACACCAGTTCATCACCATTTACCTGGTCATTGCCATACACCCGTTCATCGCCATATACCTGGTCATTGCCATACACCAGTTCATCACCATATACCTGGTCATTGCCATACACCAGTTTATAACCATATACCTGGTCATTGCCATACACCAGTTCATCACCATTTACCTGGTCATTGCCATACACCCGTTCATCGCCATATACCTGGTCATTGCCATACACCAGTTCATCACCATATACCTGGTCATTGCCATACACCAGTTCATCACCATATACCTGGTCATTGCCATACACCAGTTCATCACCATATACCTGGTCATTGCCATACACCAGTTCATCACCATATACCTGGTCATTGCCATATACCTAATCACTGCCATGTATCAAGTTAACTCCATACACCAGTTTATAACAGTATACCAATTCACTGCTATGTACCATTTATTGCCATACACCAGTTCACTGCCTTAAAATAGTTCATTTCCATACACCAGTTTATAACCATATACCAGTTTATTTGTATAGACCAGTTCATTGCCATATACCAGTTTATCAACGTAACCAAGTTCATTGTCATATACAAGTTCACTGCTATATACCAGCTCATTGCCATACATCACTTCATATCCTTATACCAGTTCATCACTATATACCTGTTCAATGACGCCCATCCAATAAGCACTAACCAACTAACTACAACCCCTATCATCCACAGATTTCTTGTCAGATATCACAGATTATACTGCTATTCCCTTTCTCCAGGCACAGGAAGAACTCCAGTATATGACACAATACAATTAACCAGTCTAGATACAACAACTCCCCCTCATCTGGCTCCTGCACTGAGAACGGAGCCTTGAAATCCACGTACTGTACGAGCACATGAATAATACATAGTATGTGCCCTGAAACCATGCGCTGGAAGGCATAAGGGGGAGCTTAGTATTCTCATACAGGCATAGTACAGCTCTGTGAGACCTCTAAGTATGGAACATATATGGTACCCATGATAGTCTATAGGGGAATACTGTACCCCCCAAAGGTCTATGATTTCAAATGGATGTGTATAGAGGTAGAACCAATTGAGAAACAAATTAAGGCATGTTCCATTGGATACCATCCTGTCTTTGTAATATAGGGGCAACCATATGGTGGAACAAATTGTATGGATCCATAGGGATTTTGTATTATGACAAACCGGCTTTGTGCCCATGAATATGTATACATATGTATAAATATATTCACAGCACGCAGACGTATAATATATATATATCTATACAGATTCCATATATAACACAGTCATATACAAACGCACACAATATACCATGTATCTTTGAACATACACTATACAATGTATCTATAAACATATACTATATACCTATAAACATACACAATATAGTATGTGCCTATAAATACATACATTGTATCTATAAAACACACAATATACTGTGTCTATAAACGTATACTATACCGTGTGTGTGCCTATAAACATATACAATATACTATGTATCTATAAACACATACACACCTACTATGTATCTATGAACATACACGCTATACAATGTATCTATAAACATATACTATATATGCGTCTATAAACATACACAATATACAATGTATCTATCAACATATACTATATATGCGTATATAAACACATACACACATACTATGTATCTATCAACATATACTATATATGCGTCTATAAACACATACACACATACTATGTATCTATCAACATATACTATATATGCGTCTATAAACATACACACTATACTATATATGCGTCTATAAACATACACAATATTCGTCTATAAACACATACACACATACTATGTATCTATCAACATATACTATATATGCGTCTATAAACACATACACACATACTATGTATCTATAAACACACACAATATACAATGTTCCTATAAACACATACACACATACTATGTATCTATAAACATACACAATATATAATGTGCCCATAAACACCCCATAACTCATTTGCACCTATATATGCAGTGTACAAGGATATAAGAATAATATATACCCACAAATAATATATACACATATACATATGGAATTGCACACCTATATACATAGAAAAATCCACTATTTCTTCATAAAGTCCATCAGACATCTGGTATTATACCTGGCCATGGCATTCAACAGCTGCCCCATGCAGAGCCCATGTATACCAGGCATCATCCATCATGACATGTGGGCACAGTAGAGGCTGCAGTGATGATGATGATGATGATGATGATACATAGTATGTAGAATGTATGTGTGATCCATATTCATGGAGTGGGGGGTTGTGCACTGATACAATGTATCTATATGTATATGCACTGCCAGGTCCCCCCAGTATACACAGTACATGCCTATGACCTTGCCCACCCCCCTGATTTCCCTCTGATCAGTACTCACCGGCCCCGGGAAGCAGCAAAAGCAGCAGAAGGAAGCGGATCATCCTGGGGCCATGGAGCTCAGATGCAGGGTGATGCCAAGCTGGGGTTTGCGATCAGTGCCAGAGGTGGAGGGTGCAATAATGCTGCTCAGAACCCCCAATGCACTGCCCCCCTGCACCCCACTACTGCTGCTGCAGGAGCCCCACTCTGCTCCCCCAATGTGATGTGGGGGGCACGGCCTGCAGGGGGCGGTGCGGAGCAGCAGCACATGTTCAGGTCACCCTGCTGCTGCTGCTCTGCTCCCTCACTCTCATGTACTGGATGGGGATGTGTGTGATCAGTGCTGCTGCTGCTGTCACTTGTAGCTGCTCCCCTCCTCCTGCTCCTCCTGCATCACATAGCAGTATCACCCCCCACAGGCTGCACATCACCACCCCCAGCTGTTACACACACACTCTCTGCATTTAATAGGAACCTTATGGATTGTGTTCAGTAACCTCCTCAAAAGCCTTTCTCCAGCCCTAATGTAGTCATCTGAGGAGAGAAGATTCCTCCAAGTCTGTTTTTCCTCCATTTATGTGTTTTAGATGACTGAATATGGTAAAACATGGTTTAAACTACTGATCTGCAACAGATGGCACAGAAGGGGTTAACACGTGCTGTAGAATCCTTTACGTGGGTCTTACGCATCTGCACACGTCTAATCCATTATGTCCTGCAAGAGGGGGGGGGATGGATCCATGAGGGTGGGTTCAGATCTGCCTTTATTTGACTCCTCCAGATCCCTTACCCACTGGGCACCAATGGCGCCCGGCAGATCTCATTGTCTTTGATGGGATCCATTGGTTTCTGAAGTCCGACTGAATGAAATTGCAGTATTTTTGACTGAATCGGTGATGGAGGCGTGAATCTAGCTTTAGATTACATTTAGGGTTGGGTTCACACCTGTGCTGGCGGCTGCAAAAACAAAAAATAAAAATTTTTATCCTGTAAAATTCCATATACCACACCGGAAACCCAACAAATCCCTTCAAAGTCAACAGGTTCCATGGAGCGTTGACTGTATGTGGTTCATGTTCTGATCCAAAGATAAAGCAGAACATTATGTCCACCGTGATGAATATGAATAAACCAACTTCAATGTTTTCCAAATCCACAAGTGAAATGGATGAACCTGACGTCTACTTTGACACACCTGCCTTAAGGTCCCTATGCCCCCAGAACTGTTTCTCCCTGTCCTTCCAGCATGGGCGAACATTCCTGTGTTCTCTACAGGGAGGGGGAAGTCACTGCCAGACAGCTCTGGTGCTTGCTTATCCCTGCCCAGAACAATAGGTTCATAAGGCAAAAATCCATCATGCCCGACCCTTATATCCACTGATGTCTTTTGTTGATGGAGTGTCAGGAGGCCCCCATACACTTATACTGGCAGCAATAGGCTTGGCCGACTTTAGTGTATGGGGACCTTAAAGAAGTTGTTCGGACAAAATTAACTTGTCCCCCTATCGACAGGATAGAAAACAAGTAAGAGATTGTGGGGGTCCCACCTCCGTACCCGCCGCAAATCATTGTATCTGGCTCCCGGCTTCTTTGTTATGAGTACAGCCACAGGTACGGCACGTGACCCGCAGCTCTATTCATTTCTATGGAGCTGCCAGAAAGAGCCAAGTAAACACTTTCTGGCTAAGGGTATATGCACATTGTGTCGCAGATATATCTGTGCGGATTCTGTCCCTCACCCATCCCATAGACTCCATTCTATGGTCAGGTGGATTCCGCTGTCCGCCCAAAGAATTGACATGGGGGGTCGAGCAACGAATCCATGCTGAGTTATTTGCAATGTGCATATACCCTTAGCCATAAAGTGTTTACTTAGCTTTTTCCGGGAGCTCCATAGGAATGAATAGAGCCATGGGTCACAAGCAGTACCTGTGGCTGTATCCATAATAAAGAAGTCAGGGGCCCGACATGGAGATCGCCGGGGGGTTGGGAGGGAAGACCCCCCGCAGTCTCTTACCTGTCCCCTATTCTGTGGATAGGGGACAAGTTCATTTTGCCCAGACAACCTTTTTTAGGGCTCTGTTCACATTGGCATTGGAAACACTGTTTAGAACCTCCTCCACAGATCCCCCTTGACATGGAGCGCAGTGGATTCCATTATAAATCAGTGAGGTCCATCAGGCACCAATGGCTTTCAATGTGCAACCGATCCAGCTAGCTCACTTGTTGGATGATTGTTGACTTGTGACCTGACAAAAAATAGTCGTCTGTTAGTTGCACATCTCCCTGTGTAACAGAAGATGGCTGAATAATGCCATTGTTAGTGATTGTCTGTAAGCGAATGCCGATCTAGGAGATTGGCACCCATCTACAGCTTAGCTCAGGCCATTCTATATGACCTTTACCGTGGCTATGTCAGAAGAACCTTAATAATAGGATTACAAAAACATAGCCCCTCATCATTCCTTAGGTTGTGTGCGGTATTTCACTTTAGCTCCATCTACGTTAATAGAAGTAAACTACAATACCTAATCCTGGATGACTTTAACCCTTATAATAATATATGACAATCTGATTGTGGTTATTAATCAGATTTCTTTTTATTTCTACTTTGTGCATCTGGAAACCATAACAAGCAGGTCTTTAAAGTGACTGTACCACCAGGCCCAGGCTGAAGCACTGGAGGAGGGCCGACCCACCTTTATTGGGAAGAAACCCCAGCCCCTCCATGACGTGACTCCATTACAATCAATGGAACCCTATCATAGAGGGGCGGGGTTTTCCTTCCACTAAGGGTGGGTCGGCCGCCTCCAGTGCTTCTGCCTGGGCCTGGTGGTACAGTCACTTTAAGTTTACATGGATCTTGTTACAACTTAAAGGAAAGTCCAATAATTTATAAAATCAGAACCTCTCCCAGAACCTATAGTTAGCGGCGGGACCGGCCTTGGGACCCCTTAGGCATTTCCTGAGTTGCTGAGTTGTGACGATGTCACGATAATTGTCCCGGCTGATGAACTAGCCATTCAGCCA
This sequence comes from Dendropsophus ebraccatus, assembly GCF_027789765.1. Taxonomy (NCBI): domain Eukaryota; kingdom Metazoa; phylum Chordata; class Amphibia; order Anura; family Hylidae; genus Dendropsophus; species Dendropsophus ebraccatus. The sequence goes on along the minus strand of NC_091462.1, from coordinate 98,262,598 downwards.
ATCAGTGACTGGAGCGGTGCCCCTCCCCAATCACTGACTGGCTGAGCTGCCAGTCTATCAGCCAGGTCATGGCGTGTCAGCAGTGGAGATCCCAGAACCTGGCGGGGGTCCCGAGGCCACCGGTCACAGAGAGGTAAGATAGTACTTGTAATCAAATTCCCCCCTGCCAGATTTTATAAATGGCTGGACTTCTCCTTTAATTTTTATTCTGATGATATCCTAGATAACCAAGGCTCAGCTAAAAAAAACACAATGATCTGAGGTTTACCTTCTGCAGGTTTCACCACAAATCCACCAGGACATTCACCCCTGCTACAGCAAAAGGGGCCGAACCTTCTGTGAAATTTATCGACAGGAATGGAAAGCTGCTGATTATGAAATCCACATTGCAGGTCAGTTCTGATTTGGAAACTATAACTTCCATAATGTTTGGATGAGATTTATAAATTTGCTTCAAATTGCCAATGAGTCAGTCCAACCTGTGGTGTGTTTAACCCTATCCAGCGCTACAAAAACATGGCCACTTTTCCCCCTCTCTTGTCTCCAGATTGTGTGGGGTTTTCAAACTCGGCTCCATTGAAGTAAATGAAGCTTAAAGTGACTGTACCACCAGGCCCAGGCTAAAGCACTGGAGGCGGGCCGACCCACCCTTAGTGGGAGGAAACCCCAGCCCCTCCATGACGTGACTCCTTTAGAATCAATGGAACCCTATCATAGAGGGGCGGGGGTTTCCTCCCACTACGGGTGGGTCGGCCTGCCTCCAGTGCTTCAGCCTGGGCCTGGTGGTACAGTCACTTTAATTGTAAACCACACCTGAACTGGAGACAAGAGAGGGGGAAAAGTGGCCATGTTTTTGTAGCCCTGGGTAACCCCCTTTAAGGAACGTCATTGCACAAAGGGCTTAACAACAACAAAACATGGCAAAGGATCTGTCAACAGCAGCTTGATGACCATCTCCAAGTAGCTTTGGTTCTCAAAGATTATGGGTAGATGGGATGAAAGCAATCATGCCAGTATTATTGAGATTATATTGTAATTATATTGCCAATGAGACTACTATAATCCTAAAAATGTCAGATTCAGTACAGGGATTGCAAAATTAAAGCGTCTTTTTGTACACAATTATAAAAACACAATTACTTCCAGAAAAAGCATTACACTTGTCCTCACTTTGAGTGTGGTAGTGCAGCTAAGTTCTATTGAAGTGAATGGAGCCCAGATGTAATGCCACACATAACTGGATAACAAGTGTGGCGCGGTTTTTGGAAGAAAGTAACTGTATTTTTCTAATCCTTCCCTGAAGCTGAAATAGATCACATTTTCTGTATGTTCGGTAGGTGGCAGGGATAGGGCTAATTTAAGTTGGTAATAGAATGTTCTTGAAGGAGCTCTTCTGTCTTTGGAATAAATGTTCTTGATATTAGGGTCTGCCTGTACAGTTTCCCTGCAGAGCCACCACAGTTTAAATGCAGCATTACACATTGTTGATTTAAAGGGGCTATCCAGCACTACAACATGGCCACATTTGCCCCACTCTTGTTTCAAACCCCACCTAATCTGGAGACAAGAGCGGTGAAAAAGTGGCCATGTTTTTGTAGCACTGGATAACCCCTTTAAATAAATAGGTTGCATGGAAGGGTACGTGCACACTACGGAATGGTGGCGGAATACCTGCCGCGGATGGCGTCCGCGCGCATTTCCGCCCATGCCATTGACTTCATTCTATGGCAGGTGGATTCCTCCTTCCGCCAAAAGAACTCACATGTCAATTCTATCGACGGACAGCGGAATTGGCCCGGCCATAGAATAGAGTCTATGACATGGGGCAAGATGCACGTGGCCGCCACAGTCCGTGAGCGGGTGCGAGCTGCGGAATCCAGTACGGGTTTTCCGTTGCCATTTCGTAGTGTGCACATACCCTAATGCAGGACAGAGCAGGTCCTCCAGAGTGAGAGACACTCTTTGTAATCTGTGTTCACACTGGTCAAGAGATGAGAAGCCCCTCTATTCACTCAGAATCACCTAATAGGGTGTCTAACTAAATGGACAACCCCTTGTAAATTATCTGATGACTCCTGTATGTGAAATATATCAGAGGCGTCAAACCTGTGCCTCCCCGGCAAAACTACGACCCTGAGCGTGCCAAGAGAGCAGAAGGCTGGGAGTTGTAGTGTCACATCATCCATCAGTCTATGAGATGGTGCTGAGTGGGTTAACCGATCTTATTAATATGAAAGGACTTTCTATACAGCAGGAACAGGCCGGGAATAAGGATTGTGCAGGCTAAATAAAGCGGCCCGTCCTTGGAGGTGGCCGGTGTAGGTGGGTTAGTAGGTGAACTCTGCATCAACCCTGGCATTTCACAGTGATTTTTGTGAAGAGCATCTGTCGCCCAGAACAGCGTGACCCATATTACATATTGTGGACTGTGGCGACGATATTTAATGCAACAAATTCCACACTGGGAAAATATAATAGCCCTTGTCACTCACAGCCAGCGAGCAAGCTCTGGTTACCATGGCAACAGCTACCAGGGGAAGCAGATTAAAATGGAGGCTAAGGCGAGAAATACCTGGATGGTGGAGCCACCATCTAACAGCTGACAGGAAGAAAATGGCCCTGAGTAAGAAGAGCTGTCGTAGGCAGCTGGCGGGCAGCCGACCACTGCCAATCATTATACCGCCAAACAACAAGTCTGATTCGTCTGGTTTAGTTGTATCAGCTTCTGGGAAGCTGGGGATAAGGGTAGGACTTACTTGGGTATGTAATATGTTTCGTAGTCAGTGATAAAACAGTGCCACTCTTGTACTCAGTTTAGTTGTGGTATTACAACTTGACTCCATTTACGTCAACGGAACTGAGCTGCAACACCACATTCAAACTGAGAAGAGTGGCGCTGTATCTGGTAGAAAGCAGCCATGTTATCCATAATTTGAAAAACATGGCTACTTTCCCATGTTCTTCAACTGAGCTGGAGGAGAGCATCTATGTTTTCATAATCCTAGACAGACCCTTTAAAGGGGTTATCCAGCGCTACAAAAAACATGGCCACTTTCCCCCTACTGTTGTCTCCAGTTTGGGTGGGGTTTTGAAACTCAGTTCCATTGAAGTAAATGGAGCTTAATTGAAAATCGCGCCTTAACTGGAGACAACAGTAGGGGAAAAGTGGCCATGTTTTTGTAGGGCTGGATAACCCCTTTAAGTGAAATGGCTGTCATTACACCTCCCATAGTACTAGTAGAGTATTGTTGTACCGTGTTAGCCATAGAAATTAGTAGAATAGAGAAGAAATCAGGCGATACCTTTTGGAGGCTAACTGAGTATATTTGATATACTCAGTTAGCCTCCAAAAGATATCGCCTGATTTCTTCTCTATTCTACCTCCCATAGTAGACATTAGCCATGTCACAGACTTCTGAACACGGTCTAGTTACCAGTATGGTAACACAAGAGCAGGGGGAAAAGGCAAATTAAGGGCCCTATTACATGGGCTGATTATTGTGCGAATTATCGTTATATCATCCGAATTCAAACTGTAATCTTTTTGTGTAAATGCAGGCAATGATCAAACGACCAACGAGAAATCGTTCATGTGATGCTGACGCCAAAATCATTGTTAATCGTTCGCTGTAATTTTACATTCGCTTACTAATCGTTTGCTGTAATTCCGTATCGTTCTTTGATTTACTGGGATCAGAGGGAGTGAACAATCGTAACCAATGACTATCGTTCTGTGTAATATGATAATAACGATTTCAGGTTAACGATAAACAATTTAGTTTGTGATCGGTTTAAGTTAAAAATTGCTTTGTCTAATAAGACCCTAAGATATGGTTTACACCTTTGCAATGGATGGATGGGACAGTAACAACCCTCTTCTGAAGAAGGTGTAAGTACTGGCTGCTATTACTCAGCTTTCTGGGAATCAGACAAACTTAAATAAGCACTGTCATTAAGAAAACCTTGATATAAAGTGCAAAAAAGTAACAGCATCCAAGGTGGTCATGAGGAGCACAAAAAGGGAAAGCAACGTTTCAACCACTTGGGGTTTTCTCAAGCTTACCTTGATGCCATGAAAAGCATCTTATAACCGCCTTGGATGCTGTTCCTTTTTTGGACTTCATATCTGGGAGTTCCTAACAGGACTATAGAACTAGTAACTTGCTTCATCCAATTTTTATGCCTCTTTGACATACTTGCAACACAGCCTTGTGCTGATATAGGATTTTTTTATTTATTTTTATATTAAGGAAACCTTGACGACAAAAGTAATGGTAATGGATCTAACTGCTGTGACCCCCCCAAACTGATCAGAAGAACCAGCCCGAAGCAGCACATGGTAGCACATTTTAAGCCCCTATTTCAAAGGGCGATATTGAGGAGCAAACGAGCGCTGTCAGCACTTCTTTGCTCCTTGTTCCCCGCTCCCTGCCAGTGAGCAGGTGAGAGCCGCAGGGAGCTCTGGGCAGCCCATAGAAGATAGCAGCGGTCTGCTGTCCCCCACGCCTATTCCACGGAGCGACAGCAGCACATGGCTGCTATCCTGGTTGTCTTTCAACATGTTGAAAGACAAACGACAGCAATGATGTCATTCATGATGTCATTCATGATGACATGAATGATGATGTCATTCATGTCAGCTGATCATCGACCAATAATCGTTTAGAGTAATAGGGCCTTTACTCCCGGGCTTGCACCCCTGGTCCATCTAGTCTTATCTGCTGATAGATATATGTTTATCCCAGAAAGGTTTACATTCAGTTATGGTAGATTTACCTACCACATCTGCTGGAAGTTTGCTCCAAGCATGTAATACTCTTTTAGTAAAATTTTCTCGTTATGTTTCTGACCTTTCCGCCAACTAACCTCAGATTGTGGCCCCCTTTTTTATGTTTTTTTTTTTTTTATTTAATTAAAAACATTTCCCTCCTGAACCTTATTTAGTCCTTACATAGATATATAAAGGTTTCAATTATATCTCCTTTTTTTTTTCCTTCAGACTATACAGATTTAGATCCTTAAGTCCTTCCTGATTGTGGAATAGTTAAGAGGCAAACAGACAAAGAAATACCAGAAATCTGCTAATGTAATGGTGTTACCAGCGGTGAGATCCTCAGAGCTGCACGTGTGACTTCTCAGGTCTGGCACATCCGGGGAAGCTGTTGTAACACCTCTGTGTATGGTTGCGAGCGCTAGCACCATGGTGTTTACATGAAGCCGCTGAGCAGAAATGTACAATATGCAAGAAAAGAGAAACAGACAACCCTGGTCCTTGTATGTCCCTGACGTCCACACACGAATATAACAACCTGACTGCAGTAAAAGGTGGTCTGTTAACCTGTAGTCCGGAAATTAGAATTGTACTTCTGACTGGGCAGAGATATGGCACTGGAGAGAGTCCATGACTGTAGATCCCACTGACTGCTAAAGCATAAGATGCACACCAGCATTCAGAGGGATTATATGCCCCTTAAAGTGACTCTGTACCCATAATCTGACCCCCCCAAACCATTTGTACATTCAGATAGCTGCTTTTAATCCAAGATCTGTCCTGTGGTCCGTTCGGCAGGTGATGCAGTTATTGTCCTAAAAAACAACTTTTAAACTTGCAGCCCAATGTCCAACGGCTGTGGCTTGCAGTATCCGTGTCCTAACATTACACCACCCCTCCGTCCCTCCTCCCCACCCTCTTCATCATTAGGAATGCCACTGGAACATTTTCTCCTGTCTTAACACAGCACAGGTGCCTTAATGATCCAGCCCATGTTCAGTATTCACACAGCTCACAGCTGATAAATAGGAGACAATCTGCCTGGAGCATTCCTACAGATGTTTTAATAATCACATTAAATCCTATGAGTCTATTCAGACAATCCGTGCTGGGGAAAAACAGGACATATCATAACTGAGACGTGATCACAGCATAGAAGTCTATGGGATCCATATTTTTCACGGACATCACATCTGTGAGAAACACAGATCAAATTAAAGCGAACTAGTCAACCTTTTTTCAACATTTTGTGCAGATGCATAAATGGCTACAGATGCACCAGGACGCAATAACAGACCAAATTTCATGGATCACAAGAGTAAAGAGATGGGGGGGGGAAGGAAGGAAAAAAACAAAAAAACAAAAACTCATGCGGATTGGTAAAACAAACACTGAGGGGGAGATTTATCAAACATGGTGTAAAGTGAAACTGGCTCAGTCGCCCCTAGCAACCAATCAGATTCCACATTTCATTCCACAGACTCTTTAGAGAATCGAAGTTGGAATCTGATTGGTTGCTAGGGGCGACTAAGCCAGTTTCACTTTACACCATGTTTGATAAATCTCCACCTGAATGTGTATATCAGACTTTGAGCTGCACCATAGCCACAGGTCACCATGTCTCATTGCATTGTTTAGACTCCACCATGCAGCTAATGTAAGAGAATATGGTTACAGCCCAATAGCCACAAGTATATGATCCGATTTCTTGTGACCATCTGGTCATATCCATACACAATCCCACTGACATATGTGACAATGCAGCATTATTACCAGTGTCACAGCCAAAGTCCCCATGTAGCCCTAACCTTATGGCATAAGATGGAAATAACCCTTTAAGCACGGTTATAATGCATGCCTCATACCCACTGTATGGTCCCCCAGCACTGGAGGACTGCCCAGTATAGACTATGAGGCAGATCTACTAATCTCCTGTAAACTTAGACCAGAGAGGTCTTATAGATATATCAGGGTATCAAAATGACTAATTTAGTGCATCATGCTAGACATCTTTCACAGACAATTATCTAATGTTACACCAGCTACTGGTCAGCTCATTGTACAGCAAACTTTCTCAAGGCACCCTTTTACCCTCTAAACCACACCTCTTCGTCTAGTTAAAACTCAGGACAAGACATGTACACCAGGTTTTCAGGGGCGGGATTCTTCTGTATTCCATTTAGTAAGTCTCTCCCTATGTCATTTGGCTACTTGCAGGTCATACGTTGCTGGAAAGAACACAGGTCAGTGCACTTACATCTGCACCAAAACTCTTGGGTGGAGCACCACTATGACAGATCTGGCCCTGTGTCATTTACATTAGTATCTGATCCACTGTGAATACGTGTACAGACACTTTGCATCTGTGCAACATCCCAGTCGTAAAACATACAGCGGGCAGCAATGACCTAATAATCTACTACTGCCATTTTCACCAAAGTTAGATTACCCCAGAACTGCCATAGAACAGTGGTCCCCAACCTGGGACTCTTCAGATGGTTCATAGCCAACTGGGAGTTGTAGTTCGGCAACAGCTGGAGAGCTCCAGGTTGGGGACCAGAGCAGTAGAGTTCTACAGCTGGGCCAGGATGGGTAATATAAGAGCACGGTGTGTGAGAGGAATTTAGTTTTATGTCACAAATTTTATTTGAAATCTGGCCCACTGTAATGACGGATGGACAGGATAGTGGTTTGTTTATTTTTTTTTCTCTTTTTTTACATTTATTAAAGGCCAACACATTTGGACAAATTAAATACAGAATCCTGGAAGAAGTGGGTGACAGCAGCCACGATGCCACAGTCCCAGCATGCAGGCGAGGTCACAGCACGCCTAGCCCAGCAACCTGCAGGAGAAAGACAGCTGTAATAAAAGAACACTATAAAAAGGCAAAATACTTACAGCTATACAAACTAGAGGCACCTCTGCTTCCATGAATGGCTGTGTTGGGAACTGCAGGGCTGCTCTAGCCCTGGTCTCAGCATGGTTACACATCACCGATGCTGCTGCATGCAGATACTAAGCCTCCCCTGATGTCTATATATTACATGTTACCTTTAGAATATATATTCCACTTTGGGAACCTTTCTGTGTCAGTAGTGCTATAATTGGCTTGAGCAGCCCTGCAGTTCCCAACACAGCCATTCATGGCGGCATAAGGGCTGTTTTGCCCTTTACGGTTGCAAAAGTTATAATTTTATTAAAGCTTTATTATAGCTTGCAAAAACAGCACCACCCCTGTCCTCAGGTTGTGTGTGGTATTACATTTCAGCTCCATTAACTTTAATAGAACAGAGCTGAAAAACCCACATTCAAACTAAGTACAGGCGAGGCCTTATTTCTGAAAGAAAGCGGACATGTTTTTTTAAGGCTGGATAACCACCCTATCAACAAAGAAAGGGCTCCATTAACAAAATTCGCTCATTGTTATTCTGCGTTTGCTGCCACAGGACAGACAGGGTGAGTGTCAAGTGCCGGCACAGGAAGCTCAATACTCAGTGAAGAATCAGGGCCAAGGGCCGCTCTCCAAAAATCTGTTTTTCTGAAGAATTGAACTGCTTCCGCTTATCCAGCAATTGATATTTTATGACCTTTTCTTAACCGTAACTTATAAGAGAAAGTTATTCCTCATTCTGACGCTCACGCCCTTTTACCGATACAAATGCGCAATGCCGTAAAATGTAAAAGCAGGAGCAGGCTTTTATAGATGTGAAGACTGACTGAGTCAGTCGCGACTTGCAAAAGGGTCATCATACTTACAATGAACAGAGGAACTAACACATGTACTTCACTCGTATACATCCTTTTTGTCTGCAATGTAATCTACTATCTCCTGTGGGGTCATCAGCTTCTCACCATCGGCGTCTGGAATCTCGAAGCCTGCAAGGAATAAGATGGAGAGATGTATAGCGTAATAGTTCAATTCAGCCACTGACTGTGTGAATCACTCAGTTGAACGGCACTGACCCCCCCCCCCCCCCCCCCCCCTTCACTATGTGTGGCTCATCAGCGGTTGCAAAACTACAACCCCCATCATGCCCTGACAGCCTTCCCTTCGTCTGTACTCCGCCTAATGTGTGGTAGACCAGCGGTTGCAAAATTACAACCCCCATTATGCCCTGACAGCCTTAGTCTGTGTTCTGCCTAGGGCAGTGATAGCTAACCTTGACACTCCGGCTGTTGCAAAACTACAGTTCCCATCATGCCTGAACAACCAAAGATATGGCTTTGGCTACCCAGGCATGATGGGAGTTGTAGTTTTGCAACAGCTGGAGTGTCAAGGTTAGCCATCACTGGCATAGGGTCTGGCTCATCAGCAGTTGCAAAACTACAACCCCCATCATGCCCCGACAGCCTCCGGCTGTCGGGGCATGATGGGGGTTGCAGTTCGGCAACCGCTGGAGAGCCGCTCATTAGGAGGGAACACAGCTGCAACCGATTTCCACCATCTTCACCTATATGGAGATGAAAGCTCTGGATACGCTGCCTCCCTGCACGTGTTTACCGATGCTTGCGCTCAATCCAGTATCTTAGCAACTGGAGTGGGTGGCAGGAGGAGAGATCACAGCATGCAGGGAAAACATGTCACCGTGCCGGAGACTGTCCTAGTGACACAGATAATTAAAAGTAACCGTTCCTGAAAGGAATCCACAATGCAGCAGAAGGGCGAAGGTAAGGAGGAAGGAGACGAGAATGGACGGCATCATGGTCTTCTGCTGCACAGAGATTCTGAAAAAAAAACCTATATAGACTGTAGCATTAAAAAGCAAGCATAGAACTGAACCCATACCTACCCCCTTAAAGGGATGCCCCCCCCTAGACAGCCCTTTTATTTGCAGATTGCAGATGTCCTTGGCTGCTCATTTCTCTATACAGATAGACATCAATGTAATATATGGATGGCCTGAGGCTGCAGGAGGAGGGGGGTCCTGCCTAACATCATTGGACCCCACCGTATGAAAATGTCAGAGCATCGGGAAACCTCATGCCTAATCCAATATTGCTATACAGTGTAGGATTACAAAGACTAACAAACAAAAGGATGGGCACTGTATTATAGGAAATCTATTGGACTTTCACAGAAAGAGACAGGCAGCGATCCTTAGGGGATACTTTGCCTTTTGAAGTAAAAAGCAAATATGTGTGAGTTCACCCCCCTGTGTGTACAGTAATATTTGTTATTCCTATCACGTACGCCTCCCAGCAAAACCAAACCGCTGCTCAGATTTAAAAAATGCTTAAGTGCTCGCCACCTAGTGGCCTGTCAATGTAATGACGGTCATTTAAAAATCCCAGTGCTGTCCTATACAGGAGAACTGACCCAGTGGATACAGATTGTTTTAAGAAACGCCAGGGCTTGTTACAGCAAACCACTACAATATCATAGACAATGAGGGGAATACGGATTGGTCTCGTTGGACAATCTACATTAAAACTTTCCCAATGCATGATTGCTATAACCATCAAAGACCACTTCTCTGGGGAAGAGATAGTTCAGGGAAGGCAGTGTCTTCTCATAGGAAATAATGTAAATGTGTTTAATTGGTTCCACACCCCATAAAAAATTACCTACAGTACCCTTATATTGCATTGAAAAGTGCCCAGTTTAACCCCTTAGCGACCCATGATGTACCTGGTACGTCATGGTGCCGTTGGGGCGCTCTGAACGGCACCGCTCCCGGCTGCAATCTGCAGCCGGGCAGTGCCTCTATTAGCCGGCACAGGTCCCGTTGCCGCGCTGGCTAATTAAGCACTTCAATGCAGCTGTCAAACCTGACAGCTGCATTGAAGGGCTTCAGACCTCACATCCCTGGTGTCTAGTGGGACTGTTCTCCCCCCCGCAGTTCTTCTGCCCGTATCGGGCCTCAGCGTCGCAATGACGCTGATCCTGCCTCGGCATTAGATTGCTGTGGCCTGCAGCAGGCCAAAGCAATCTATGACCGATCTAATCGATCTTTGCTGTGTATATACACAGCATTGATCTCTATGAGAGATCAGTGCTGTCTATATACAAGTCCCCCAGGGGGACTTCTAGTTGAAGTAAAAAAAAAAAAAAGGGTTTTTATTAATAAAAAATCCCCTCCCCTAATAAAAGTCCAAATCACCCCCCTTTTCCCATTTTATTAATATAAAATAAATTTGCTATCGCCGCGCACGTAATCGCCCGAACTATTAAATCGCGTCGCGTCAGTAATATGTATATATACATTCATGTACTGACGGGGGTAGTGTGAGCGGGAGCGCTGCAGGGAGAGCCATCCCACTCACATCAGTCTTCGGGGCCGCAGATAATGAGTCAGCGCCGATCCTGCAGTCGACTCATTAACCCCTTAAACGCCACGATCTACAGCGATCGCAGGCTTTAAGGTGCTCAGTGACAGATCAAGCATCTGATTGGGACATGGCTGCGGGGGTCCTGATCGCATGTGCCGACAGGCGGGGAGAAGCTCCTTACCTCCCTCGTGTCGGATCGGCGATCTATGTGTAGAGTCTGCTCTAAGGCAGGCTCTATACATAGATCGCGAACAACACTGATCTATGCTATGACATCTTTGAGAGTGATAAAAGTGTAATAAAAAAAAGTTTTCAAAAGTATTAAAAAAAAAAAAAACTTTATAACCCCCCCCCCCCCCCCCCCATAAAAGTTTAAAAGACCCCCTTACCCATTATAGACAACAGTAGGGGGAAAGTGGCCATGCTTTTGTAGCACTGGATAACCCCTTTAAGTTATATAATCACAAAAAAAATTAATAAAGAGCAAATCAAAAATTTTCTGTTACACCAATATAATAAAAACAAAAGATCATGGCGCAAAAAAATGACACCCCGACCAGCCCTGTAGGTGGAAACATAAAAGCGCTATGGCTCTTAGAAGGCGGGGAAGCACATTGCATTAATTTGACCCGGACTTTTGTGCATCAAAAGAGCTCTGTTTTGAAGGGGTTAAAGAACAGCACTATACTGTACAGCACATTAGATACAAGAAACATTCAACAAAACCAGCAATTATAGTACAGTAGTCACTAACTCCTCACTCATCTGTAGAGTCCCCCACCCATCCCAGCACTGTAATGGATGGGAGATGATGGTGCACTGCCTGTACTACTACTGTACTGTACATGCACTCCAGCAGTCTTATATAGTACAGGATGGGGGGTGGTGGTGCACTGACTGTACTACTACTGTACTGTACATGCACTCCAGCCGTCTTATAATACAATACTGTACTGTATGTGAAGCCTCACTAGTGCTAAACTCACCAGGTACAACGCACCATCCACGCTCTCAAAAACACTCAAGATACCGAGTACTTCAAGACTGGGGGCCCAAAAAGTGTTTGAGAACCGAGCAAGAGTTGGCAGCATTGCCTCTCTGGAGAGGGCTCAGGTGGAGAAGAGGAAGACTTGACTCCCCAGGGAAGCTTGTTACCATGTACAGACTATTACCACACAGACAGTTACTCCACCAGAACGTCCCCTGATCTCTGGCAGCATGCAATGTATCCTGCTGTGCAGGGTTTAGGGTATGACCACACGCACATAATCCGCAGCTGATAAACCTTAGGATATATTCACACACTGTAGATCAGTTGCACAACGTGCAGAGTTCTGCACTAAATAAGGCAATGTGTATAAAATCAGGTGCAGATCTGCTTAATGAACCTGCAGCGTCTTTACTTAGCCTACATACACAGTGTGAATAAAGCCATAAAGTGTGATATGGTGCAGCCGTCTGAGAGATGGAGGTATACAGAGTCTCCTCATGACACAGGGCCATAATGTGATGGGAACAGGGTCTTATATTCGTAATATCTTGTAAGTAAAACAAGCTTGCATGCCCATCCCACCCCCAAAAAACGTGGCTCTCCATATTCTCGGAATAGTTTTTTTTTTTTGTATAATGGCTTTTTAAACATACACAATTATTGTATAATGTGCTTTTTCTTTAAAGCGGATGTTTTATCAGGTACATTGCTTTAAGATTTTTACGTGCGCCGTTCTATTCCCGACACCAAGCACTGGAGGTGGGTCCGCTTGCTCCCAGTGTGACTATCTCCCCTCCGTGACGGGGCAACATTGATTCTTATATAGGATAGGTGATACAGATGATAGGACTAAAAATATGCAATTCTGGCATTTGACTTCATTTTTCGTTGCCGGCCACCATGTTGGATCAATAATGGTTTATTGTGATAATTCAGACAATACTGCACACAATATCAAATATGGTTTGTGGGATTTTTTTACTGTTTATTTAAAATATGGGAAATGGAGGGTGATTTATACTTTTATAGGGTGAAGCTTTTTGTACGCTTAGATAATTTTTTATTTCATTTTTAACACTTTTTAAGCCCCGCTTGGGGACTATAATGTGCAATATCCAGCAGTGAGATCGAGACCAGCACTACATGCAGTGATTGCTGGGCCGCCTGCCTTAAGGCGTATTGGTGATCATTACAAGGCTAAAGGGGTTCTACGGCCAAAAAAAAAATAATTCAAAATCAACTGGTACCAAAAAGTTAGATTTGTAATTTACTTCTATTAAAAAAATTCTCAATCCTGCCAATACTTAGCTGCTGTATGTCCTGCAGAAAGTGGTGGATTCTTCCCAGTTGGACACAGTGCTCTCTGCTGCCACCTCTGTCCATCAGGAACTGTCCAGAGCGGGAGAGGGTTTTCTATAGGGATTTGCTATTGCTCTGGACAGCTCCTGACATGGACAGAGGTGGCAGCAGAGAGCACTGTCAGACTGTCAGAAAGGAATCCCCCACTTCCTGCAGGATATACAGCTGCTGATAAGTACTGGAAGTCTTGAGATTTTTTAGTAGAAGTATTTTACAAATCTATAACTCCAGTTAAATTAACATTTATATATATTAAACAAAACACACCACAATAAAGCAGCAATACATCTGTTCGCCTTTCCCCTGCAGATTATTGAGCCTAATCAGTCTCCTGTAGCTCCTGGCCCTGTGACATTACGATCCAGCTCAGAGATGCCCACTCAGCCAGCCAGGGAGTGAGGGGAGACACCTCTGGACATTACCTGGGCACAGTCCAGTGAAACTGAAATGAGGTGGATCCACTGTATAATTATTATTTTAAGGAGGGTCTTGGGGTTTCAGATGTGCTCCTAGCAAACCACCAGAGGACCCATTATGGCTTGCATGCAGCTGGCAGCATGTTTGGTACTCCCAAATCTCCACTGACAATTATGTTGGTGAAGGAAGGGTCTAGGAACGCCAAAGATTCGTGTGTATGGAGAAGCAGGAAGTGTTTATAGATTATCTGGTTCCAGTAGTCCGCCCATTCTATTTGTTACTCTGGTTGCCTATCACTGGACGCTCTCCAGCCCCTTCCTTTCTTTCAATATCTGTACAATATCCTTTGTGCCGCCTGCCTAGTGGTTTGCACAAAAATGTAGCACTATGGCACCAAATGGTTTGTACTGTGGCGTAGAACTACGCCCCTTTGGATGCCCCATGACCTTATCTGCCTTTGCAACTGCTGCCTAACATTAGCTGCCACAGTCAGCTATAAAATGCCTTTTCTGTTAGTTTTGGCCAGTTAAATCTTGGATTTCCCCATCCCAAGTACAAATTAAAAAAAAAAAAAAAAAAAAGCCTCTCCAAGATTTTTGCAAGATATACTAACCAACCATCCACCCATACTTATCTAAGCCCACCATACTGGTTTCCGGTAGGAATACATATGTGCACATCTGTAATAGAAAATGTTTTGTGTGTGTATATGTATATACACACACACACACATTAATATATATAATATACACACACACACACACACAGACATATACACACACATATACTAAAAGGAATTCTTCTTACCAAACTCATCCTCCATTGCCATTATTATCTCAACTTGGTCCAAACTATCCAATCCCAGGTCTTTCATGAAGTGGGAGCCGATTGACAGCTGGAAGGAAAGGGAAGCAGCAATAAGTATGGCTAATGGAGCAGAGCATTATGGATCCCTATAGTGCAGATACAATAGTGATCCAGTTCATAGAGAAGAGAACTATAAGACATTTGGGGGAAAAACAAAAAAACAAAGCTGTATAAAAGCATTGCGTGAATGGGACTGTATGGCTTAGTATAAGGGACACATTCTATATAGAAAGAATGCAGATCTAAAATGCATAAAGCCAAGTCCACCAGATCAATCCTATTGAGAAAAGAATTTTCTCCTATACAATGACTTACATTTCCAAAAACTAACAGCACCATTAAAGCGACTCTGTACACACAATCTGACCCCCCAAATATTCTGTTGGGCACAGGGCTGCAAGTTTAAAAGTTGTTTTTTAGGACAATAACTGCATCAACTGCTGAACGGACGCTAGGACAGATCTTGGATTAAAAGCAGCTATCCGAAGGTACAAGCGGTTTGGGGGGGGGGGGGGGGGGGGGGGGGATATAGATTGTGGGTAGAGTCACTTTAAAGGGAAACTTAACAGCAGGTTCCTACATATGAAGTTGCAGGTATAAACATTTATAATGAAGTGACGTCTTTTTCCCCTCAGCTCTCAAGATTCAACATGCTGTTATTGTACAAGCATTGGATCTACGGCCAGGGGGATGTCACTACATTAGACATACATACATATGCATAAGTAGGAGGTGCAGAAGAGGCTTAGCAGACCAATGCACTGAAGAAAGTCCTCAGTGCACCAAGGGACCTCATTTACATATTACAATTATTATAATGTATAAAGAAATGGCGTTACAGATCACCGGACAATGCTTCTCTTAGGGGTTTAGCATCAAAATGCCTATAGGTACATATCTTTTAGCCAGGCTATGTACCTAGTTTCCCTTAAAAGGGGTTGTTCACCTTTTTTTTTTCTTTCAAATCAACTGGTGCCAGAAAGTTATATAGATTTGTAGTTTACTTCTATTAAAAAAATCTTAACCCTTCCTATACTTATCAGCTGCTGTATGTCCTGCAGGGAGTGGTGTATTCTTTCCAGTCTGGAGAACAGGAAAGGTTTACTATGGGGATTTGCTACTACTCTGGACAGTTCCTGATATGGACAGAGGTGGCAGCGGAGAGCACTGTGTCAGACTGGAGAGAATACATCACTTCCTGCAGGACATACAGCAGCTGATAAGTACTTAAGGACTTTTAACCCCTTAAGGTCAAAGCCTATTTTCGTTTTTGCGCTTTTGCTTATTCCATTTTAAGTTTAAAAGTCCATAGCGCTTGCATTTTTACACCTAGAGACGTATATGAGCGCTTATTTTTTGCGAAACCAATTGTACTTTGCAATGACAGGCATAATTTTTCCATAACATATGCTGCAAAACCGGAAAAAAATCATTTGCGCTGTCAAATTGAAAAAAAAACGAATTTGTTTTGATTTCGGGGAGTTTTGCATTTACGCCGTCCGTCCTATGGTAAAACTGACTTGTTATGCATGTTCCTCAAGTCGTTACGATTACAACGATATATAACATGTATAACTTATATTGTATCTGATGGCCTGTAAAAAATTCAAACCATTGTTAACAAATATACGTTCCTTAAAACCGCTCCATTCCCAGGCTTATAGCGCTTTTATCCTTTGGTCTATGGGGCTGTGCGAGGTGTCAGTTTTTGCGCCATGATGTGTTCTTTCTATCGGTACCTTGATTGCGCATATAGGACTTTTTGATCGTTTTTTATTACATTTTTTCTGGATTTGATGCGACCAAAAATGCGCAATTTTGCACTTTGGAATTTTTTTGCGCTGACGCCGTTTACCGTGCGAGATCAGGAATGTGATTAATTAATAGTTCGGGCGATTACGCGCGCGGCGATACTAAATATGTTTATTTATTAATTTATATTTATAAAATGGGAAAAGGGGGGTGATTTGGACTTTTATTAGGGGAGGGGATTTTTTATTAATAAAAACACTTTTTTACTTTTTTTTTTACTGTAACTAGAAGCCCCCCTGGGGGACTTGTATATAGACAGCACTGATCTCTCATAGAGATCAATGCTGTGTATATACACAGCAAAGATCGATTAGATCGGTCATAGATTACTATGGCCTGCTGCAGGCCATAGCAATCTATTGCCGAGCCGGGATCAGCGTCATTCCGACGCTGAGGCCCGGCACGGGCAGAAGAACGGGGGGGATGCGATCGCGGGGGGGAGATCCGTCCCACTAGACACCAGGGACGTGAGGTCTGAAGCCTCTAAGTGCAGCTGTCAGGTTTGACAACTGCACTTAGAGGCTTAATTAGCCGGCGCGGCAACGGGACCCGCGCCGGCTAATAGAGGCCCTGGACGGCTGTACCTATCAGCCGGGATCAGCGCCGTTTAGAGCGGGGTCCCGGCGGGACCCCGCTCTGAACACCCCGAGCGGCACCATGACGTATACGATACGTCATGGGTCGCTAAGGGGTTAAATAGAAGTAAATTTCAGATCTCTGGCAATTTCTGACACCAGTTTATTTGAAAGAAAATAAATTTTGGTGAACAACCCTATTTAAAGCATTACTAGAATTTCACAAAACATTTGACTTGTCAGACAAGTCAAAAGTTTTGATCAGTTGGAGTCTGGATGTTCATGATCTCTACAAGCTGCCAGCTATGGGGCAAGTGAAATAAGGGGTCCCAGTAGTTGCAGACCTTGCAGGAGAAGTTACTATAACTTGGAATACCCCTTTAACTCGGCGGCTTGATGCAACGCCTGGATGACATTTCCTAAAATTGAGCGAGTTTACTGTGTGACTTGTGTAGACGGCATTACAGGACAGTGTGAATAAACCCAACACAACTCCCATAATGCATCAGCCATACTCACCTTTTCTGGGTCAACCTTATCATACAACTTCAATACATATAATACTCTCTCGGAGATGGCCTCCAGGGTGAGGGGAGGAGGGCCACTGTACTGGCGACATGACTGATATAAGGAGCCGGAGACCTGCGGAGACAAGACATGTGGTATCGCATTTATAATCAGCACAGATAGCTTTTTCCTGAGAAGGTAAAAAAACTATTTATTTTTTTTGGACAATGAATTCTGCATTACTTCTATATACTTTGTATTTGAGATAATCGCCAGAACCTGACACATATAGAAGGGAACAGATTCTCTCTCAGTGGTGCGTTTACACAGAGAAATTTATCTGACAGATTTTTAAAGCCAAAGCCAGGAATGGATTTGAGAAAAGGAGTAATCTCAGTCTTTCATTTATGACCTGCTCTGTTTATAGTCTGTTCCTGGCTTTGGCTTCAAATATCTGTCAGATAAATCTGTTTGTGTAAAGGCACCCTTAGACTTTGGGCCTGTAACTTCAGTCGATCGTAGCCTGGAAATAAGATGGACCCATCAGATAAACCTATGTTGGGCATGTCAAGGAGAGAGGAACGGGCCTAATTTGCACAGGAGGGGTGACATGGTACTGTGGGCATATATTTGGGTGAATCGCTCTCAGGGGTTTGATGTGAAGCTGAAAGGCATGTCTCTCCGCCCGTGCCTCAGACTGCATTCTATGGTCGGGCGGATTCTGCTGTCCACCGAAAGAACTGACAGTCACTTCTTTTGGCGGACAGCGGTATCGGCCTGACCATAGAATGGTGTCTATGGCACAGGCAGAGATGTGTACTGCAACGGAATCCACAGGAACTTATCCTCACAGATTCCGTTGTGTGAACCCACCCTAATGAAGTAAGAACATATCACCAGGATATGATGTGAGGTTACAACTGATTGGGATCTGAGACGCAGATTGATCTGTTCTCTTCTGAGATCTCCCTGCCCAGCAGCCCCTGACTAACCAGCTATACAGGAACACTAGCCTGCCCCTTCTCTCTCACAATCAGTGGGGGTCCCATAGGTGATAAAGCGATAGCAGATTTGTGCGATATGCAGTCAGGTTGGGAGATGGCAATATTTGTCACAGAAATCTCTAAGACTGCCCTTCATCTGAATGGATATAGCAGGAACCGGGACATACTTACTGAAAAAACCCTCCCATTGAGATGAATGAGAAGGACTTTTCACTCTCAAATGTACGCAACTGATCTGTCACATGTGATGGGAAAATTATTTTTGTACAGGCGGCTGTCAGAGCGATCGGCACAGTATGTATGTGGGAACGTTTGGCAATGGGATGCCACATCTGCTCTATCATATTGGATGCCCACTCTTACTTGGCAGCTCTCTGCTCTGGCACATATGGCGGACAACACCCTTCTAGGACATGTTTGCTCCCATGACCCAAAACGTAAAGATGAAAAGACATTATTATATATATATTATCAGTGAAGGCACCAGAATGGCTGACATCAATCAAAAGTGGAGCGCATGGGACGGATGTAGAAGAAAAAGAAAAGTGAATGACTCCAATTAGACAAGATGCTCCCTGTGAGTAACTAGATGTAACTGCACTGTAATCTTACAGGCTCTGTATGGGTTGTAGAGGGAATAATGGTGCTCAGTGTGGCATTTTATAAAGGCCTCGTTGGTGATATTGTTTGTATACTCTAAGGGGTATTTTTAAACTCTGCTGAGGAAAGAGCTGCCATCACCTGGATAGGGCATTGGTGTGGTACAGGATTTGTCACATGATGTAAGGAGACTTATTGCCCCAGACAGACTCATCAGATAATCAAGAAAGGGGTTTGCACAACATTACCACCCACCATGCTGGAAAAACAAATCTGTTTGCTCTCAGTGAATATTAAAGGCAGCAAACCCATCCTGCACACAGACTGGATCAGTGTTCCTTAAAAGGGGGATTCAATGCAAACATAACATTTGATACATTGCTGCCCATGGGGAGACTAACAACTCCTTCCATACTTATTACCTATTCAGTCTCCTTCCCCCAGTTCTCAGCTGCTGCTTTCTACCAAAGACACAAATCTGTGTGTGAGTTTTTCTCTCCGCCCCCCTCCCTTTCTGAGACTGCTGATGTAAACAAGTCCCTGACAGGCTGTATCTGCAACATTGTAGCTTCTTTGTAATACTGGGAGGGTTAATCACAGTGAGTTCATTATAAACTTGACCTCAGAATAATCCCCTCCCACCATTACAAAGAAGCTACAATGTTGCAGGTAAAGCCTGCCAGGGATCTGCCTACATAAGCCATCTCAGAAGGAAGATGGAGAGAAAAACTCATGCACAGATTTTTGTGTCTTCAGCAGAAAGAAGCAGCTCATAACTGGGAGAAGGAGACTGAATAGATAATAACAATTATGGAAAGAATTGTTAGTCTCGCCACGGGCAGCAACATATCAAAATGTAATGTTTGAGTGGAATACCCCTTTAACCTTCAGATCTCCAGCATTATTACTTCTCAGAGGGAACTTGCTCTGATGTATAACCCATCACCTGTCCTCCATGAAGGGAATTATAACAGTCTAACAGCTGGAGCCACTATAACACTGGCATCCACACAGATAAAGGAGGAGATCACACTCCACTATAAAATGATAATTTTTTTTCTTTAACCGCAAAATCCTAGAGAGTTTAATAAAAATGAACAATTCCTTAAAATCAGTATATCCCTATGGAGCTGCACATGTCAGGACACTACAGTCAGGACATGCAGGGGAGCCCACGTGACCCTGCGCCCTGGGGTCCCTCATGTATAATGCCGGATACACACAGCCCCCCCCCGGAGCCCAGGTGACCCCTGGCTGGCCTTGTCCGTCCCCCGGCCCCCGTGCTGTACCTGTGTGCCGAGGACCGGGGCGCTGGCTGTAGCTCTGGCCAGGGAGGAGCGCTGCCTGCAGGCGGAGGAGGTGAGGGCAGGCACGGAGCGCCGGGGCAGGGGGCGCACTGCTGCGCGGACACACACACAGAGGACACGGGACGCCATGGCTGACAGCCGCTACCCACACTGCACCGCGGCCTGGAGGGGGACTCAGCGACTTCCGGCAGGCGAGCGAGAGCGGCCCGGGAACCATAGACACGTGCCCGGAAGGAGATAGAAGAGCCGCACGGCAGAACCGAGAGCCGGGCTCCAAACTGATATAATAATTAGATTTCCCACTATACTGCGAGGGAACTTAGTGATCACAAGCCCGACTGCGAATTCTACGTCATATAGAGGAGTCACTCCGCCATCTTGTTACACCCATATTATATGTGTGACGCCATCCTGGTACACCCAATGAGGACGGAGAGGAAGGTCACGGGGTGGCATGGGACAGGTCACGTGTCTCCCTCTCACTATAGCGGCGCTCTATACGTCACATAGCCTGGTGTAATGCTTCAGTTCCCCTGTAGAGGCGCTGTAAGGGAAATGAACTCCTGCAGCCCAGATTTATCAATCAGTTATTGAACTGGGAAAACCAATCAGAGCTCAGCCTTAGTTATGATTGATTGGTGTCACACATTGATTGGCCTGGGCCTATGTGGCTTATCATGGGGGACCCCTCTAATGGCGTGTTTAGACAGAGAGATTTATCTGACAGATTTTTGAAGCCAAAGCCAGGAACAGGCTATAGACAAGGAACAGATCATAAAGGAAAGACTGAGATTTCTCCTCTTCTCAAATCCATTCCTGGCTTTGGATTAAAAAATAAATCTCTCTGTGTAAAAACACCGTTAGAACAAGCCATAGAAAAGAGCTGACAACCCCTTCAGGCTATGTTCACACCACATTTAGGCTTTACATCTGACATCCAGTACATTTCCATGGTAAAAACAATATTTCTATGAGACAGGACGCCCCATCAAGGTCCATAGTGTTAGGGGGTGTCCAGACATGCTGGAGAATACATCCAAAGCCAATAATCCTGGGAACATTGCACGGCCATTGATAAACATGATGACTGAGCCTTGGATACATGTGCTTTCCAACATGATATTGGGGCGAATATAACCTTTATAACGTAGAATAAAGACTAGGACACAGATGTAGGGGGTAAAAGGAGGAAATGTATATTGAGTTATGTGGTGTTATGCAAAGCAGAATGTATAGTACCCTCCCAACGTGTTTCTGTCACATCCTCAGGGGATAAGGATACAAGTTTAGACCCTTATGGGACAAAATTATAATTTATTTGTGTGTGGTAAAAGCTCATTGATTTCTTAGTCTGTACGCATTGTGATTACATATATGCAAATCTCTGCCACTGCAGAAACAGCTAAATCCATCAACCACAGGAGATCTGCCAGAATCTGCCGCTGCAGTCATTTCTGTACGTAAGCGTCCATTTACACAGAAAGGTTATCTGACAGATTATCTGCCAAAGATCAGAAGCCAAAGCCTGAAACAGATTATAAACAGAGATCAGGTCATAAAGGAAAGAGAGATTTTTCCTCTTTTCAAATCCATTCCTGGCTTTGGCTTCAAATCTTTGGCAGATAATTTGTCAAATAATCTTTCTGTGTAATGGACCCTAGCAGTAATCCAGCCACATATAAGGACTGGCCAGCATACTATCCAGATGTCGCATTGTGATATAAACATATGGGACCAGTGGGTAATTTGGTTTCGTTAGGGCCCAAACTTGTATCCTTATCCCCTGATGATGTCACACTGTGACAGAAGCACGCTGGGAGAGTTACATTAATAATTGTTTGTGTGCGTTGTGTGTTTGTGTGCGTTACATGAATAATTCTGTTAAACAGTGTGAACTATAGGGCAGGTGACATGCTTTTATGGCACACTGTACCTAGTTGTGGCTCCTGTATGGTCCAGTATACAGACCCCACTTTGTATATGATTGGTTTAGGGATAATTTTTTGTGGTGGTTCTTGCATGTTGAAAGACAAACGACTCATATAATAGCGATCTGCTGACGTCGCTCTGTGGAATAGCAGACCGATGCTATCTGCCATGGGCTGCCCGGACGATCAAGCCATCACCCAAGAAGAGCTGAGGAGGAGCTAAGGACGTCTGCAGGAGGATGATCTTCTACATGAGGCAGGGTTTACCCTATAGTCCCCTTATAAATAAGCGGTGTTCAGCAGCGGTAGGCAGATGATAGACGTGATCCAGGGTGATGTCCGATCACCACTTGTGGGATTAATAAGGAATTATTTTTTCCTCAGGATTTTTTTTCACCTTCCTGTGGATAACTCGGCGGTGACACTCCACTGGGGCTGGAGCCACAGGCCACATTTTTAATAGTATATGTACTATCTCTAGGGGGTGTTAACGGCCATGGTGTTCACCTGTGATTTTTAGCTGGATTTGTTGCTGTTGTACAGTCCAAATTCAGGTGCAATGCTGGTAAACCCTCCCCCCCCCCCCCCCCAAATAACATCCTAATAAAGATCTGTAATAAAAGTGTATTGCTTCTTATTCTAAACAAAAATATCTCTGGTGTCATTTTTTCCACAATCCAAACCATGAAATTTCTGTGCAGAAATATGTACAAGCCAAAAAGACAGAAATGGCTGCACATCGCACCCATGGCTGACACAAAAGCTTATTCAGCTACATTTAAAACCAACATCAGAAGTTAGTATATAATTTGGCCAAACCATATTGCCTCATGTACCACGTGCAGGTCTTCTGATACACATGAGTCCCTAACCAAAAAACATCACTGTGCCGGTCAGCGACCACAATCCCCGCAAAATGTGCGCAAGCAGAGAAGGGGGGCCACGGAATGGCCCTGCAACCCCATTATCACAGGACCAGACCCTAAAAGGCCCCCCCAGACCCCACAGGTGCCACCGGTGGAAAAAGTGGATGCCAAGCAACACAAGTGTGAACAAGCTCTTACCTCTCTCCATTCCTCTGCAGGTAGAATGGGAGAATACTAGGAGATCCTCCCCTTATGTACACAGGTGCTTCCTGCTAATTTGGATCACATGGGTCTTACAAAGCACGAGTGCTAGCCACAATGAAAAAAGGGACAGAATACATAAAATATGCACAAGCCAAAAAGACAGAAATGGCTGCACATCGTACCCATGGCTGACACGAAAGCTTATTCAGCTACATTTAAAACCAACATCAGAAGTTAGTATATAATTTGGCCAAACCATATTGCCTCATGTACCACGTGCGGGTCTTCTGATACACATGAGTCCCTAACCAAAAAACATCACTGTGCCGGTCAGTGACCACAATCCCCGCAAAACGTGCGCAAGCAGAGAATATGTAACTTGACTCGTTTTCGCATCTGGTAATGAACCATAATAGCAGTACATAAAGCTTTTCGCAACCACAATGAACCATAATAGCAGTACATAGTATAGCCACTGGATGGCAGCAGAGTACAACAATCTATAAATGTCAGCAATCAGAGGACTACTCTCTTCTGCCGAGTTGGGTATCATAAGCATCCAGTAACTGTATTACATCTTTCAGGTCAGTGAAGTGGGTTTTAACTTTAAACCACTTGTCAGTGAAAAAAGAGATTTGATGCCCATTCATAGTGATCTCTGGCGTATTTCTAGCAGCTCTCACAATAATGTCCTGCGGCTGAGATGGTACCCTGTGAGTTTGTCTGCATAGATAGGTTTTAGAGTCTCTTTCCCAAAATCCGAGAGGAGCCAGTTTTTAAAGAACTTTGTGTGTGGGGCTTCTCTGGGATGCCCACCAAGCCCACATTGTTCCTGCTCAACCAGGTCTTCCAGGTCATCCGCCTTAGCTTTGTGGCAGTGAGTTGGTCATGTTTGCGAGTTTCTTTGGTCCTCCATCTAAAGGTTCCATACATTTTAGACCTTTGACAGATGTACCTGCTGCTCACTACAATGTCAGTGGAGATCGGGCGGTGACTTTCCTTTGCTTCGGGAGAAATAAGCTTACCCCTAGCCCTACAGTCACTGCTGGATCAGCTGTGAATTTCTCTCATAAGTTCAGGTATACATGACAACAAACCACGATTTGACCTCCATTGCATCAGAATAGATTTACTAATTTCCATCAAAGCTTGGTTTGTTAAGACTCCGCTCTTTAGTTATGGCCCAAAGCCAAAGCGGTTTGGTAGCACAGCGGGTCCACACTGGCTGTCTGTTACTGTGGATTCCAAGCTGCTTTTTATTAGGGTGTTTTTTATGCAGTGTATTGGGTTTGGAAAGCAGATGAAGTGCAAAAACATAAAGAATCGCCCCTAAAAAAGGGACTCCATTTTGGAAACTACACCCCTCACAGAAGCTTATGAGGTAAGCTTTTGATCCTCACAAACGTTCCATAGAATTTATTTGAATTTGGCCATAAGAATGCAAAATGGCAATTTTCCGAATAATATGTTGTTTCAGTTTTCTAATTCTTGCAAATAAAACAGGAGAATAGCCACCCAATGTGGAGCTTCCCCATATGTGACCACAAACTGTTGTTAAAGGGGTTAGCCAGTGCTACAAAAACATGGCCACTTTTCCCCCTACTGTTGTCTCCAGTTCAGGTGCTGTTTGCATTTACTTCAATGGAACTGAGTTTCAAAACCCCACCCAAACTGGAGACAACAGTAGGGGGAAAGTGGCCATGTTTTTTTAGCGCTGGATAATCCCTTTAAAATTGCCCAACATAGTAGCCAGCCCCCCAAGTGTTCTATATAGTAGCCAGCCCGCCTAAATAGTCTCCTATAGTAGCAAGCCCTCCCCAATAGCCACTTAGCCACTTAGTAGCCACTTAATAGCCACTTAGTAGCCAGCTCTCCCCTGTAGTCTCATAGAGTAGCTAGCCCTCCCCCGTAGTCTCATATAGTAGCCAGCGCTCCCCCATACTCTTATATAGTATCCAGCCCTCCCCCAAAGTCTCTTATATAGTAGCCAGCCCTCCCCTGTAGTCTCATATAGTAGACTACCCCCATAGTCTCTTATATAGTAGCCAGTCCTCCCCCATAGTCTTTTATATAGTAACCAGCCCTCCCCAATAGTCTCTTATTTAGTAGCCAGCTTTTCCCATAGTCTCTTATATAGTAGCCAGCCCTCCCCAGTAGTCTCATATAGTAGCCAGCCCTCTCCAGTAGTCTCATATAGTAGCCAGCCCTCTCCAGTAGTCTCATATAGTAGACAGCCCTCCCCATATTCTCTTATATAGTAGCCAGCCCTTTCCCATAGTCTCGTTTATAGTAGCCATGGTAGGCCAGATGTAATTCAAACTGATTTGGCTGGCGGGCCAAAAATAATAGCACCGTGGGCCAGATTTGGCCTGCAGGCCAAAGTTTGACATGACTGCTCTAAGCCATGTCAGAATGACTCCCTGTCCGTGCTGCTGCAATAAAAGTTTTTCTTTAAAACACCGCATCGGGAGAAAGGCTGACCCCTGAACTGGAGGTGGCTAAAGGTGAGCGAACCTGGAGCATGCTCGAGTCCATCCGAACCCGGACTTTCGGCATTTGATTAGCGGTGGCTGCTGAAGTTGGATAAAGCCCTAAGACTATGTGGAAAACATGGATATAGTCATTGGCTGTATCCATGTTTTCCAGACAACCTTAGAGCTTTATCCAGCCTCAGCAGCCCCCGCTAATCAAATGCCGAACAATCGGGTTCGGATGGACTCGAGCATGCTCGAGGTTCAATCATCTCTAGACGTAGCGTGAGGACATCTACAACGTGCTACAGTCAGGTTGAGGGCGGCTATATGCCAGTACAGATTCGCTTTAATGCCTACAAATGGTAAGGAGCTGGCAGAACGATACTGCACCCCCAAAAGTTACCATATTTGAAAAGATACAACCTTAAGTGGCATCAACCTGGGGTTGGGGGGTTAGAATGAAGAGCACACCACCATATGTCACTGTGAATATGGTGTTCTTTTAGCCAAAAATACCTGTTGGAATTATAGATAAAAAGTTCACCCTTGGTTCCATACACATTTCCCCATGCTTTTGACAGACTTGATGTAGCCCTATAGCTGTACAGCCCAGTGAAAAGCACTATATGAGCTATACACATGCTCTATAGAGCTGCACAGCCTGCAGAAGAGCGCCCTATGAGCTATATACACCTCTATAGAGATGTAAAACCCTGGAGAAGAGCGCTATATACATCCCCTATAGAGCTGTAAAACCCTGGAGAAGAGCGCTCTATGAGCTATATACACGGCCTATTGAGCTGTTGAACAGACAATTATTTGCAATTTGGGCTCTAGACTTTTACAGATCCATGGTATTGCAGACCACAAACTAACTCGGTTGTCCCTAGCAACCAGATCATTTTCCAGAGTCTGTGAGGAATGAAAAGTGGATTCTGATTGGTTGCTAGGGGCAACTAAGCCAGTTTCACTTTACACCATGTTTGATAAATCTCCCCCTTTATCTCTAACAAATCCTGCACACTGGATCCCTGCTTAGGACCATGAATGTTCACAAGCCCTCCTCCTGATGATGCCCATGAGTAAGTCCTCCTCCTGATGGTGCCCATGTATAAGCCCTCCTCCTGATGATGCCCATGTATTAGCCCTCCTCCTGAAGGTGCCCATGTATAAGCCCTCCTCCTGATTATGCCCATGTATGAGCCCTCCTCCTGATGATGACCATGTATAAGCCCTCCTCCTGATTATGCCCACGTATAAGCCCTCCTCCTGATTATGCCCACGTATAAGCCCTCCTGCTGATTATGCCCACGTATAAGCCCTCCTCCTGATTATGCCCACGTATAAGCCCTCCTCCTGATTATGCCCATGTATAAGCCCTCCTCCTGATTATGCCCATGTATAAGCCCTCCTCCTGATGATGCCCATGTATAAGCCCTCCTCCTGATTATGCCCACGTATAAGCCCTCCTCCTGATTATGCCCATGTATAAGCCCTCCTCCTGATTATGCCCATGTATAATCCCTCCTCCTGATGATGCCCATGTATAAGCCCTCCTCCTGATTATGCCCATGTATTAGCCCTCCTCCTGATGATGCCCATGTATTAGCCCTCCTCCTGATGATGCCCATGTATTAGCCCTCCTCCTGATGATGCCCATGTATTAGCCCTCCTCCTGATGATGCCCATGTATTAGCCCTCCTCCTGATGATGCCCATGTATTAGCCCTCCTCCTGATGATGCCCATGTATTAGCCCTCCTCCTGATGATGCCCATGTATTAGCCCTCCTCCTGATGATGTCCATGTATTAGCCCTCCTCCTGATGATGCCCATGTATGGGTGAAACTAGATGAGGGGCTATGTGGTTATTATTTTAACATCACTCCTGTTGTTGTCCTCTGATAACTTGTACCATCTGTTAGTTAGTCAGGAGTATGCAGCAACCTAGACTACACTATACCCTGTTAGGGATATATACTATTGCATAGGGACAGCAGTGGAGCCTGTTTTAAATCTAACAAGAAATACATATACATTTTTATTAGTGAGAGCCAAATAAAAGTTATATGTTAATATGGGAACGACTTAGGTGTGGGCTTTTTGGTCCTCTCTTTGGTGTGCTGTTGTCAAGTCCACCTATAGTGGTTTCTTTACAGGAACAACATTATGGTGCTTTTACACAGAGCAATTATCGTTCGAATTTTCGTGATAACAACGCACGATCAAGCGTCAAGCGAGAAATCATTCATTTTCATAATTTCAACATGTCCTCAAATCATCGTTGGTCGTTCACTGAAAATTTGCAGATCGCTTTGTCTAAACAGTCTTTCACCGATTCACCGTATGTGGGAGATGGGCTTAAGAGATCTTAAAATGACTGCAATAACAATCTTTTCAAACGAAATATCATTCTGTCTAAACGCTGATTGTTATACAAAACATATTGTTACTACGAAATTGGTAATCGTTCGATTGGGCGAATTATCGCTCCGTGTTTAAAAGGTTGATAATTGCAAACCACACCTGAACTGGAGAAGAGTAGTGTTATCTCAGGAAGAAAGTGGCCATGTTTTTTTCTAAGTTGGATAACCCCTAAAGGGACAAACTTAAGGTCCTTATAAGCTGAACAATCTTTGGTCTTTGTGGACGCAACCGAGGCCACTGATTGGTGCCTTTACAAGGCACAATCAATCCAGTGACGGGTGCACATTGCTACTGGCCGCACATCCCTTTTTTACACAGGGATATGTGCGGCTGGTAAACAATGATTTTTTTTTTATTTTTTTTTTACCTGACCCTTTCATCGCTGACACTTTTAGGGTCCTATTACACAGGCCGATGAGGACCTAATCAATAATGTAAACAAGCGCCGATCTGCTAGATCGGCGCTCGTTTACTGGTCCTATTCCATGGCCCAATAATCGTTTAGCGAGGGATGCAGAGACATCGTTACCGATGTCCTTGCAGCCCTTGTTTAAACACCATACATCACCTAAGCATGTTGCAGGGCTTCTCCTGCGCTCCTTCTTCCCTCCGGTTCCGCACGCAGCAGCAGCTTCAGTGCGGCTTGTCTGAGCTGACAGGCCACTCAGCCAATCAATGGCCGCGGGGGTCCTAGCCAGTGATTGGCTGAGCGGTCTGTCATCTTAGACAAGCCGCACTGAAGCTGCTGCACGTGGGACCGGGGGGAAGAAGGAGCGCAGGAGAAGCCCTGCAACATGCTTAGGTAATGTATGGTGCTTGTGAAATTGTCGGTTGCCCGCCGCGCATCGCTATTCCACGCAGTGATGCACAGTCGGTGCCCAATAATTTTAGGTTTGAACCTAAATAAACGATCAGCCGATGACACGATCATTAGCTGATTGTTGTCTGTATTCCACGGAGCGATAATTGCTCGATTATCGCTCTGTAGAATAGGACCCTTACACAGGATGATTAACAGGCAAATGAGTAGTTCTAGGAACGCTTGTTGCCAATAATTGTCTCTCCAATGTGTTCCAAGCTTCTGATGCAGAAAAGAAAGTAAAATACAAGTCTAAAGATGCAATAAAGCCATCATACAGCCTGAGCCAGCATTAGTGACTCCGCCCTATCGTCAGGGTCCAGGATTGTATCACAAGTCGCAGTGACATCCCAATCTTGCAATGAACTTAAAAAAAATTAGCAGTTGTACTAAAAGTCTTTTACTTACCCTTCCAAAATGGTTGCACCAGACAGTCTTTTAAAAGAACAGAAAGGCCACAGGATGAGCGTATAACAGTATATTTATCCTCTCAAAATCAGTTTATAGGAAATGCAATGAATGTCATACATATTCTATGATAAAGGTTAGCGGAGTGTAGAGATGAAGCGTGTCATATAAAGTGAAATCGCAGCTTAATTTGTAGCACAGGGGTGGGGGAACCTGTAGCCCTGCAATTGTAGTTGTCCAACAGCATGTGGATAGCATTTCTACTAATCCGAACCATTTTTCTACTAATGTCACACAGTATTTCTTACAGACCAATCCACTGTGGAAAATCTGCAGGGTACCAGCCCCATGTGAATGTACCCTTCCAAATAGAAGGACCAGACAAAAGTAACACAAAGAATGATTGTGAGAAGAAGCACCTTAAAATAACATTTTTATTTTAAAGGGATACTCCAGCAAAAAAAAAAAAAAATTCTTTCAAGTTAACTGGTGTCAGAAAGTGCCAAAGATTTGTAGTTTACTTCTATAAAAAAAAATCTCCAGTCTTCCAGTGCTTATCATCTGCTGTATGTCATGCAGGAAGTGCTGTATTTTTTCCAGTGTGACACAGTGCTCTCTGCTGCCACCTCTGTCCATGTCAGGAACTGTCCAGAGCAGCAGCATATCCCCAAACCTCTCCTGTTCTCCAGACTGCAACGAATACACCATTTCCTACAGGACATACAGCAGCTAATAAGTACTGCAAGACTTGAGATCTTTTAATAGAAGTAACTTACAAATCTGGTACCAGTTGGTTTGAAAGAATTTAGTTTTTTTGCTGGAGTATCCCTTTAATTCTGTGTTGCTTTCTGAATATCTCTATATATAATTACACAGAGCTTTGTTATTCTCATACAGAGTTCCAAAGCTCCTTCAGAGACATATAATAACATTTCCCAACCTGCAGCCACCACTAGGGGATCATAGGAGATCACTGATTACTGTTAGGGTAGAAGCCCGCATCCTGCTTCTCTCCCCATCTTCAGGTATGTTCCCACTACAGAACACGAGCCGAAATTTCAAGCGGAGTTCACGTGGTGAACTCTGCTTGAAGTTCCGCCTGTCCCATAGACTCAATGATATTTTGAAGCTCAATCCACCGTCCGCCCAAGGAAATGACATGTCAATTCTTTGAGCGGATGGCAGATTAAAGGGGTTATCCAGCGCTACAAAAAATGGCCACTTTCTTCCAGAGACAGCCCCACTCTTGTCTCCAGCTTGGCTGGGGTTTTGTAACTCATTTACATTGAAGTGAATGGAGCTTAATTGCAAATCGCACCTGAACTGGAGACAAGAGTCGTGTTGTCTCTGGAAGAAAGTGGCCATGTTTTTGTAGAGCTGGATAACCTCTTTAAGCTTTACAATTATTACTATATTCGGCCAATTATCGCTCCGTGTAATAAGGCCCTAAGTCTAGGGGGGCCAATTGCTGTGGGGTAGGGCAGCAAGCGAAGTGTTTAACCCAGTTCTATCTACCAAGTGACTGATGGGGGTCTGAACACCCAGACTCCAACCAATCAAAACATTTTACATGTCTGTGTGTACAAAGATTTTTGACAGTAATGCTTTAATGGCCTAGTCTCATGAAGACATAGAGAGGGGGGGGCATACTCAGGATTCACCTCTACAATTCAGAAGGGAGATCCCATTTGTTTGAGCAGCTTTCATTGAAATGGACTTGTGCTTTCCTTATATTACATGGACGACAATCCATCTACATGATAACAGTACGTTCCCCCCTTCAAAATTAGCAGGGCCAGAATTCAGTAAGGGATTGTCTAATGACACTATGGAACAGCCCCTTTAATGAATATTATCGGTTCAGGTTCCATAGGGTTTAAGAAACATGGACGCTTTCTTTCGGAAACAGCGCTAAGTCTGTCCCAGGCTGTGGCTGGTAATGCAGCACAGCTTCTTTGAAGTGCATGAGGCTGAGATGCAATATCACAGACAACCTGTGGACTGGAGTGTCACTCTTTATGGACAAAGGTGCTGTTTTCACAATCCTGTTGAACCACTTCGATAACTTCTGGCCATCTTAGGATGCTGTAAACATTAAAAGACACAAAATGGCTGCCTCCAGTAGTAATAGTTATGGCAGTACCTCTGAGTGCACATATCGCAATGTACAGATGGCTTTAGGATCATTTGATTGTTAAAGCTTAGCAACTTATTGCCCATGTTTCCTTCAGCAGTCCTATAAGGGCTCATTCAAGAACAGAAGTGGATGCATAATGGCAGAAGCTGGACTCTGGCGACATCTGGTGGCCATCATCAGGTCATGCACAAAAGAACTGAAAGGACATCTTCATAGCCAGCAGTCAGTAAATAAGGCACAGTAGCAGAAAATATTATAACGTGACAGCCCTGAGGGTCCTCAGATTGCCCAGGAACTCCAAACTAGTTCTCCAGCTATGTAGGTCGCTTTTACGTTCAGGTTGTCATCCAGCTGTATAAAATCTGAGAATTAAATTGAAGAAACCTTATGAGGGCGGACACAAATATTTCAATGTATAGGAGATGTTAAGCCCCTATTACATGGAGAAGAGCAAATGAGTCAGCAGGTGAGTACAGAGGGGGGGGGGGGGGTAGTGGGGCGCTGCGGGGGGGCACCCTGCCCAGGTGATTGCTAGATCGTTCGGGCAGTCCATAGCAGATAGCAGTGGTCTGCAGCCTTCGCTCCTGTTCCATGTAGTGACGGCTGCAGATCGCTGCTATCTAAGTCGTTTGTCTTTCAACATGTTGAAAGACAAATGACTGCAACAATCAGCCGACATCGTTCATGTCGCCTGATCATTGTCTTCTATTACACCAGACAAATAACGGCCGATAATCGTTTTGTGTAATAGGGCCTTTAGCAAGTATTCTTGTAATGAACCTTTATTCAGCGATTGTTTTAGCCTGTCATCAACATCGGGAAAGAAAAGCAACATCTTAAAACTTTGTCCGATAGTTGGATAAAAGAGTCTTTGTTCAGAAAAGATCTTTCATCGAGCAACAATCTTTCTATGAGAATGTTCTCTGATAAAGCGGTCGTCCCACGCACGGTCATTGATCATGTATGTGCAGAGTGAACACCCGTAAGGGACTAACATGTCTATGGCTGCATTAACTTTTTGAATGGGAAGAAGACAAGTTGCTGCATGATACATCACCATCCGGAGAACAGTAGGATCAGGCATGTTGTATTTCACGCCCAAACATTCCTGTTTTGTCTATGGGGAAGGGTAGGCCGCAGTGGGAGAGCTCTCATTGTAGCTTATCTCTCCAGAAACAAAGGGGTCAGGCGTAATTTTCCTTCAAGCCTGACCCTTATAAGCATCGATAATTGGTGGATAATCAAATTTCGGTGGACATTAGGGAGAGCCTCGTACACAATATATTGGCAAACGAACCTGCAGCGAAAGGCGGGTACAGCCTTTAAAAGTATAAAGTGTATGAGGACCTTAAAGGGAATCTATCAGTAGGTTTATGCTGCCTTAAATGAGTGCAGCATAAACTAGTGAAAGAAATGCTGAATAGTGCCAGTGCTCATGAATATCCAGAACTACTGAGCAGGTGCACATAATGGAGAGGACTACTTGTTGTCCATGTTATTTAGGAGGATAGCTCCGAATCAGCTGAACAATGTAAATGATACATTATTCTGTTTAGCTTCTCGGTTACTGGTTAATGCTACCCTTTTATTGACAGTCACACTTCCATCTAATGTGCATAGGCAGTTTAATTTCAATGTCATTTTCACACCTGCATCTGCTCCGAAATCCAGTGTCCCCTTGCGATGGTGCAGGCCCAGAAGTTGTGCTGGGTGAAGAGATGCGGCTTCTAAAGCCTCCTCCAATGTACAACCTGCACAGAGACACAATAGGTGGCTAAGTGCAAAGGACGTAATAAGTGCAAATTGTTATAAGTCTTATATATAGAGCTGATAAAGGTCAACATAAAGCCAATCTTTCCTAGGATAGTTGAAGGAGTCACATTGGTAACGTATACCTATGCATGTACAATCATTTGCCCCTCCAATATAATAGAGCAACTATTAAGTGTTCACAGAGCACCCCTGGTTATATTACTTAGATCCCCTTTTTAGGGTCATAGTAGTAGATATAGGTTAGTTGCCCGCAGATGTCTATCTCATAAGTCACATAGGGAAAACTGAATGAATAGATTACCAAGGCCTGCATGCCCGAAGCCTTACAACA
Source organism: Dendropsophus ebraccatus (assembly GCF_027789765.1). Lineage (NCBI taxonomy): Eukaryota > Metazoa > Chordata > Amphibia > Anura > Hylidae > Dendropsophus > Dendropsophus ebraccatus. Next base: position 98,228,712 of record NC_091462.1, on the reverse strand, counting down.
AGCCAGGGGTCGATATGTGATTTCATTTAACCCCGGCAGCATAATCAATACTCACAATATACAGCGCACAGCAGGGAGTCACCACTGTGTATGAGGGTCAGAGGAGAAGATATATGTGATTACATTGGGGGGGGGGGGGGGGGGTTACAACACCCTGGTGCCCTTACTACAATGCCACAGAGGTCTATTGTCCAGACCCTGCTTACATGATGTAACCTGACCACTATATTACACCCACTGTAGCATGGTCTATCACAGCACCTGGGTTTGTGTGTGTATGTTACTGACCTGTAGCTTCATGAAAGTGTCTTACACACATATCCATGGTAGCAATGCTGCCGGCAAGGGTGCGAGTTCCTTGAAGAGTTAAAAGAAATAATAAAGTTAACCAGGGGATCTCAGACGCTCATGTTTGCAATACATTCTCTTTTTAGTGTTTAGTTTATAGTGTGGAACACTCTGGAAACCATCAACAAGCAGGCTGCTATATTCTATATTCATTTCCACAGACTAGCCTGATTAAAGGGACTGTCCCATCTAGGAAAATCCCTTTCGATATGCTAGGTATGGCATATGGCGGTATGGCGGACCCTTTCTATGAGCCAAAATGGAGAGGCGGGAAAGGAGGAGCTTCCTCTCTGAGTTGATTCAATAAGACTATATAATACATGGGTGCCACAGGCCAAAGTTCTCCAACCTGTGGCAGCTTCCTTTCAGAAATAGCATCACTCTTAGGGTCCTTTCACATTACACGATTTGTTGGCTTGGCCATAAAGGAGTGCTGATCAGCGAGATCAGCTTTTGTTTGCAGTGCCTTTACGTTGCACAAGTAATCGAGTGGCTGGGCTATGCAAACGATCCTTATTTTGTTTGTGCAGCCATGGAAACTGACAGCACGGATATACATATATCTATGCTTTTAGTTTCCAGATCACACAGCAGTGCATACTTACCTAGTGCACTGCTGCTGTGATGTGACATCCTGTTCTCCAGCTCTCCTGTCCAGCCACTCTTTAGGCTGCCCCGGCTGTCAGTCATTCTGGAGGACAACTGGATAGGAGAGCTGGAGAACAACATGCGGGATCACAGCAGCAGCGCGCTAGGTAAGTATGTACTGCTGTGTGATCTGGAAACTGACAGCACAGAAAATGTATTTCTGGGCAGTTAGTTGCCTATGTTGTTATCAGCCTCACATCCTATATTTACACAAGATGATGTGCTGCGATAATGATAAATTTTGAAGCTTGCATTATCCTGCTCCTTAGCTGATCGCTGTCACTTTTACACAAGCCGATTATCGCCTGCAGGAGCATATTTCAAGCAGCCGTATCGACCCTTGTAAAAGTGATTGGAGCTGACTAGTAATACTACACACAACCTGAGGACAGGGGTGTAGCATTAGTCTTGGGTAGCTGCAGCTTGGCTCTCATTCAAGTGAGCAAGAGCTAGCTGAGCTGCAGTTACAGGTCGACACCACTACACATTAAAAGGAGATAAACTGCTTCCGGACCCCTGCCAATCCCCGGCTTCTTTAAATATGCTTGCTCACTTCAAAATCTGTCAGGAAATAATCTGCCATAGACTGCATATCTCTCCGAGTAATAGATGTGAAGCCGATCAGTATTGGTTTACAGTGCAGCTCGGGTCGTCTAATACAGCCTTTAGGGTATGTGCATATGCAGCAGATCTGCAAATTTTCTGCAACTGATTTGCAGAGAGTGTGAACATACCCTTAGGATGCAGTTACACGTATGGCGTTTGCTGTAGATTTAATGCTGTGTAAATCAATGTAACAAAACGATTGAAGGCAGCATCAGATCTGAGGCTAACACAGTCCGAGTGAATATATCCTAAATCAGTTTTTCCCATCATGAATGATGAGAATGGCAGTTTTGTAACAATTCTACATAGTAGAGGCACAGAGCGCCCTCCTTCTAAGAAGCAGTCATTCAGGTCTGACAACTTACCAGCCACATATGCATTGAAACCATCTATTATTATTTCCTGCTGTCCCAGAGTGTGTCTGCCTGGTCCGAGCCCCATGGCCATAATAGCATCTGTCACCAGGACCAGACCTATAATGTAACACAGTGCATGAAAAAAAACCACACACACACACACACACACTTAGCCCAGATATCTTCATAACCCCCTTGAAGAACGCTCACTGTACAATAAGTAATACACTGTACAATGTGTACTTCTTATTCTATGTGACATGGCTCCTTGCTTACACATACTTACCACTGGGGTGGGCACGATGGGCTATCCTCAAAGCAGCCGGATTAGTGTGTATTCCATCTGCTATCATCCCATAATAAACCGTCCTTCCGGCTGGAATCCGATCGCTTGTCAGTAATCCCACAATCCCTGGGTCCCGGTGGTGGAACTGTAAAAAACATGGAGAAAGGGGACTGAGATAAGGGACTTTCTACTGGATGTTTATTGTCAGAAGAAGAACACTGAATGTGTCTGAGATGCCTGACAACAGAGAACAACAAATCCCATTCAAATAGACAGAAACTGGAGACAAGATGAGGTTTAAAGTAGTTTTGGGATTTAAAGCCGGCGATGCACACTAGATGTGTGTCAGCTTAACCATCCAATGTCGGCAGGATGAACTGGTTGTCTCATGTGTATGGGGGCCTCCTGACTCTTAAATAGGCAAAGTGTAACACTTACTGTAAGTGTCTAATCGTATGGGGTCCAACTGATAGGGATCTTAAAGAGAAGGACGTCAGACTGGAAATGAAACTCATGTATACATGCTACCAATCCCCAGAGCTGGCAAAGTACAGCACTACCGCCATCTCCGCTACTCCCTTGTCGACTTGTGCCTGTGTGGTCTACTGCTCCCCCCCCCCCCCCCCCCCCCCGTATTCTCCATATTCCCAGTGGTCAGGTGCCCCTGCGATCAGACACTGAAATATCCCCCCTTTAATAGCAGATGCCAGGGAAGAAAAGGATCGGGCATGTTTGATTTCAATTGTTCAATTCTTTTTTTTTTCTTGCATGGATAGGCCACAGCTAGAGTTTTTTGGCAATGGATTGCGCCCTCCTCTTCATTTAGAACGCATACGTGCTTAACCAAGCTGCATGTATACAGGATTGAAAGAAAAGGAGACAAGGGGCGCATATTGACTAGCAGCAAAAGTTTGTATGAGGGAGGGTGCCAATTAGATAGCACTCACCTGGTGGAGTTGTGCAAGGACATAGGCACAACTCTATTGTGGGCAAACAGATGCCGACACCGCAGCTATTCCCGGGGGACACCACACAGGCAGAAAGAAACACGTACACAGTCCAGCGTATCTATGTGGAATCCACACGGGTATAGCGGGTATAGAGTCCACTCTTTCGCATCGTCCTTTCCTCTTCTCTGCATTGTACTTAGGAGCAGACTCACGTACGATATTCCTGTGCGAATTGCGTAAAGATACACTGAATACGCTGGACTGCGTACATACATACACCGATGGCGTCAGACCGCAGTACGCTTCTCTGAATCACCGCCCCTTGCCGCCTCTCACTTCAGCTCTGCTCACCAATGGAACAACCACTTCTACTACATCACACCTGGACTTTTGAGTAAGATCTTTTGCCTTTAAGCTCCAACACTACTACTTGTATATTTATTTTCCATCTGTATGCATTAATGAAAAATATGTAATACCCTATTGGCAGCGGCGTCACTCCGAGGTCACTGACCCGGAAGTATTGTTAGTAGAGATGAGCGAACCTAGAGCATGCTCGAGTCGATCCGAACCCGAACTTTCGGCATTTGATTAGCGGTGGCTGCTGAACTTGGATAAAGCCCTAAGGCTATGTGGAAATAATGGATATATTCATTGGCTGTATCCATGTTTTCCAGACAACCTTAGAGCTTTATCCAAGTTCAGCAGCCCCAGCTAATCAAATACCGAACGTTCGGGTTCGGATCGACTCGAACCCGAACCTGGTTCGCTCATCTCTTATTGTTAGCTTTTTCTGCACATGTCACTTTTAAATAGATGTCAGTACAACAGTTACTAATACTTGGTAAAGGCCTGTCTGCCATTTAACCGGCCGAAACGCGTTGCAATTAACACTGTTTGAGTTTTACCATTTTGTAGCCTCTCCTCGGGACCACTGTGGATACTACCTACCTATACACCAGCACTGATCCTACTTGTAGGGGTTCGTTTGGTTCTGTGACCCTATGTGGTTCACATCTGTACATGTATACAGGGTCGGCAGAGATCGCATTGGCTAAAATAGGGCTATTTTAGAAGTATGGTCAGCTTCAAGACAGATATACTGAGCCTTAGGACAGGCAATCAATGCATGAACAGTGAGGGACGCCATCAAGAGTGGCACATTGGCCCAGTATGTCATCCATACACCTACCGGCAGCATGGCATTGAAGAGGTGGGTAATAAATGAGGCCCCAGAATTTACAGCATCTTCAGCCTGAGATAAATTTGCCACAGAATGACCTGAAGACAGAGAGCAGAGACGTTATACATCCTATAGCAGGGGTAGGGAACCTTGGCTTTAGCTGTTGCAAAACAACAATTTCTGCCATGCCTAGACAGCCAAAGCTTTAGCTTTGGCTGTCCAGGCACAATGGGAGTTGTAGTTTTGCAACAGCTGGAGGGCCAAGGTTCCCAACCCCTGTCTTATAGCATTTACATATAGTATTCTGTAATGTAAGGGAACATATATGTACACACCTAAGGAGACGCATATCCTGCGCTTCACCAGCTCTTTGATAACCTCCCCACTCCTTCCCATCTCAGGAGCAACAGTGACAATGATGACTCCATCTAAAGTCCCATAAGTCTTCAGGAGCTCCGAGAAGCCCCTCTCGCTGAAGGACCGTAGACAGTGCTCCGGGTGGGCACCCTTCTTCTCTGCGCTGATGTACGGACCCTCCAGATGGATACCTGCAACAATGGCATAATAATGATAAAGACTTCAAGACTCATCAATAAAAGGCTTATGTGAGATAACAAAAGAGAACTAGCACCACGCTAAGGGTCCTATTGGACGAAGCGATTTTTAACGATTAACGACTAACGATAAACGATCGCAAACGAGATTGTTTATTGTTAACCTGAAATCGTTTACCATATTACACAGAACGATAGTCGTTAGTTGCGATCGTTACTATGATCGTTTATTCCTTCTGATCCCAGCAACAATGAACAATGTGCAATTACACTGAACGATTAGTGAACAAATGTGGAACTTGAGCGAACGAACGTGGAATTACAGCGAACGATTAACAATAATTTTAGGTTCAGATCTAAATCAACGGTCAACGACACACGAACGATTTCTCAACCATTGCCTGCCATTACACAGAACGATTATCATTTGAATTCAAACAATACAGCGATTTTTCTCACAATAATTTTTCCGTGTAATAGGGCCCTAAGGCTGCTTATAATATCACAGCTCAATGCCATTGAAGTAAATGGGGCTGAGCTGCAATTTCAGACACAACCTGTGGGGTTATTTTTGGAAGGCAGCAGCCATGTTCTTCTAATCCTGTACAAGTTACACTGGCCTTATAATAGATCTGTAATATATAATATACATGAGGTATCATTACCCAACACTCCAGCCCCGCCTGGTCCTCCATCTCCTACAGTAATCTGTGGAAGCACCTATGGGGGAGAAAAAAGGAATAAATTGCATAAAAGGGGTTACTCAGAATTAGATAAACTACTTGCTACCGAAAACAGCACCAGCCTCGGTTGTCAGGTTGTGTGCGGTATTATGGCTCAGCTCAATTCACATCAATTAAATTGAGCTGTGATACCACACACAAACTGAGGATATTGGTGGCACTATTTCTGGAAGAAAGAAAATGTTTACTAACCAAACAATAAATATGATATACAATAATAAAGGTACTAAAAATAAAGACAACTTTAACCCCCTTAGAGCCCGTTCACACTGAGCAAAACAGGTGGAAATTCTGAGTGGAACTCACACTGCGGACTCAGAATCCCACCTGCTTCACTGTCTCAAAGTGATGTATAGTGCGCCTCTGCTTAAAGAATTGTCAAGTTTTGATTGGAGAGTGGTGGCGCACGAGACATCACAGAGAAAGTGAGGTAGGCGGGATTCCGAGCGCGGTGTGTGGCACAAGATCCGCTTAGAATTTCCACCTGTTTTGCGCAGTGTGAACAGGCCCTGATGCTGTTTATTGCCTTTCAGGAGTTCTTTCTTCACTGAAATCAATAGGGTCTGCAAAACAGCCAAGAAAACAGTACTGATTGCCACTTTAAAGTGTCCCTTGACAAGTTTTAAACTAGTAATTAGATTCAAAGACATTGCACACAATTGCATCCGTTTTTGCATCCTTTTTTTTTTTTTTTTTTTTTAATGTATACAGACGGCAAAAATGTAGTGTGAACCCAGCAAGTAATGGATGAGGGAGCCTAACTTTTAGGCTACTTCTCAAAAATGATTGTCTTCTTGACAGCCGCCATATTGGATAAAGGGCAAGTATGGCAAAGTGGGTCATGTAACATATCAAAGAAGACCACAATTGTCTCAGACATTGATTGCCGCAATCAGATTTCCAATATCTCTTGTGGTTCTAAAGCTGCAACAACAACTCCCTCGTTCTCTGTGATGATTTGTTGTCCATGGTGCTGAACACAAAGCAACTTTCTGTGTTGCTAACTTTAGCACCACTGCAGATATTGGAAATCTGATTGCACAATGGATTATAATCGAGCTATACAATTCTGGTCTTCTCCTATATGTTACACACACCCCCTTTCCCAGGGAAAAAACTTGATCCAATATGGCGGCTTTAAAAATGGCGGCCATGTTCCAGACTTATACTAAAAGATAAGCCCCCTTACCAAATACTTAGTGGGGGATTCAGTTCTCTTATTTTCCCTTTCGTTTCTGGAATAAAAGGATGTCCTGAGACTTCTGAGTTCTGTCTGGATTCTGGTAGCGATACTTATGCACCAAGATATATTGGAAGTACATGATTACATATACCGGGTGAGCCAAATCCAACGCCCATGGTCTGATTTCTGGCCGAAACCCCGGGATCAATGTTCATAAAATAAAAACATGCTATAAAAATCCTAGGGCCCCAGAATCATTCATTGCATAAGGCCAAAGGTTATCCTCGTGTACACTAAGAGCTCTGATTATATAGAATGGAACTGGAGGATGAGCTAAGAAGCAGACATGACAGGAGTGCTATACTATATCTGCTCTGCCAGAATTATGGTCATGAATACGCCGTGCAGTCCTGGGTACATTGCTCTGGAATATGTTGTTGCTATAAAAGCAACATGAAAGATAGATACACACAATGAGTCAGCTAATCGTACATCTGGAGATGGAATTATTTGGTACTGTATGTGAGACTTCTGCCGTCATACCTTGTGGTAGACAGATGAGGGCGATGTTACAATGGTCGGACAGAAAGAGGTCACACCGTGCGGGAGGATACTGCGAGCCACCAGACAGACCCCTTGTCCTGTCTCATCCGTTTCCTGTGAAAAATCCACACCGAACCCTCCTACAGGAAAGAAGGAAAAGGTTACCATAATGTATTTTCAAGGAAAGTTTGCTTTGGTTCTCAAACTCTTGCGAGCGTGGATGGTGGGTTGTACCTGGTGAGTTTAGCACTAGTGAGGCTTCACATACAGTACAGTACTATATAAGACTGCTGGAGTGCATATAAAGTACAGTAGTAGTACAGTCAGTGCACCACCATCTCCCATCCTGTACTGTATAAGACTGCTGGAGTGCACATACAGTACAGTAGTAGTACAGTCAGTGCACCCCCCCCCATCCTGTACTGTATAAGACTGCTGAAGTGTATGTACAGTACAGTAGTACAGTCAGTGCACCCCCCCCCATCCTGTACTGTATAATACTGCTGAAGTGCATATACAGTACAGTAGTAGTACAGTCAGTGCACCACCATCTCCCATCCTGTACTATATAAGACTGCTGGAGTGCATATACAGTACAATAGTAGTACAGTCAGTGCACCACCATCTCCCATCCTGTACTGTATAAGACTGCTGGAGTGCATATACAGTATAGTAGTAGTACAGTCAGTACACCACGATCTCCCATACTGCACAGTGCTGGGATGGGGGGGGGGGGGGAGCGCTATACAGTAAATGATAAGTGAGGAGTCGGTGACTACTGCACTATAATTGCTGGTTTTGTTGAATGTTTCTTGTGTATAATGTATTGTACAGTATATTGCTGTTCTGTAATGTCCTGTATTGTATATAGTGCTGCTCTGTAATGTCCTGTATTGTATATAGTGCTGCTCTGTAATGTCCTGTATTGTATATAGTGCTGCTCTGTAATGTCCTGTAAAGCAGTGCTTCTTAAACTGTGAGGCGGGACTCACCAGTGAGGCGCCCCCTAGTTGTTGGTGAGGCCCAGCTGGGGAGCCAGATTTCACAAAAGTACCTATGATCTGCTCAGTCCTTTTGCTGTTTGCAAAGATCTCCACTTTTAGCAACATTATTAATTTATTTTTTACTTGCTTTATTAGTATATAGAGCTTGGGAGACGGGTGAGAGGTAGCCCTAGCATTACTTTAAGCTTTTAAATGGAGTTTCACCACAGACAGTGAGGCCCAGGCACCCTCTTGGTCAGTCTGGTGACGCCCCGGCATTGCCTTGGTTTGTTGCGTGAGGCTCCAGCAGAAAAAGTTTGAGAAGCATTGCTGTACAGTATATAGTGCTGCTCTGTAATGTCCTGTACAGTATATATTGCTGCTCTGTAATGTCATGTACTGTATATATTGCTGTTCTGTATTGTATTGTACTGTACAGTATATATTGCTGCTCTGTAATGTCCTGTACAGTATATAGTACTGCTCTGTAATGTCCTGTACAGTATATAGTGCTGCTCTGTAATGTCCTGTACAGTATATAGTGCTGTTCTGTAATGTACTGTACTGTATATAGTGCTACTCTGTAATGTCCTGTACAGTATATAGTGCTGCTCTGTAATGTACTGTACAGTATATAGTGCTGTTCTGTATTGTACTGTATATAGTGCTGTTCTGTAATGTCCTGTACTGTATATAGTGCTGTTCTGTAATGTCCTGTACAGTATATAGTGCTGCTCTGTAATGCACTGTATGGTATATAGTGCTGTTCTGTAATGTCCTGTACAGTATATAGTGCTGCTCTGTAATGTACTGTACAGTATATAGTGCTGCTCTGTAATGTACTGTACAGTATATATAGTGCTGCTCTGTAATGTCCTGTACAGTATATAGTGCTGCTCTGTAATGCCCTGTACAGTATATAGTGCTGCTCTGTAATGTACTGTACAGTATATAGTGCTGCTCTGTAATGTACAGTATATAGTGCTGTTCTGTAATGTACTGTACAGTATATAGTGCTGTTCTGTAATGTCCTGTACAGTATATAGTGCTGTTCTGTAATGTCCTGTACAGTATAGTTCTGCTCTGTAATGTCCTGTACAGTATATAGTGCTGCTCTGTAATGTCCTGTACAGTATATAGTGCTGCTCTGTAATGTCCTGTACTGTATATAGTGCTGCTCTGTATTGTACTGTATATAGTGCTGTTCTGTAATGTCCTGTACAGTATATAGTGCTGCTCTGTAATGTACAGTATATAGTGCTGCTCTGTAATGTCCTGTACAGTATATAGTGCTGCTCTGTAATGGCCTGTACAGTATAGTGCTGCTCTGTAATGTCCTGTACAGTATATAGTGCTGCTCTGTACTGTACAGTATATAGTGCTGCTCTGTAATGTACTGTATATAGTGCTGCTCTGTAATGTCCTGTACAGTATATAGTGCTGCTCTGTACTGTACAGTATATAGTGCTGCTCTGTAATGTCCTGTACACTATATAGTGCTGCTCTGTAATGTACTGTACAGTATATAGTGCTGCTCTGTAATGTCCTGTATTGTATATAGTGCTGCTCTGTAATGTCCTGTACAGTATATAGTGCTGCTCTGTACTGTACAGTATATAGTGCTGCTCTGTAATGTCCTGTACACTATATAGTGCTGCTCTGTAATGTACTGTACAGTATATAGTGCTGCTCTGTAATGTACTGTACAGTATATAGTGCTGTTCTGTATTGTACTGTACAGTATATAGTGCTGCTCTGTAATATCCTGTACAGTATATAGTGCTGTTCTGTATTGTACTGTACAGTATATAGTGCTGCTCTGTAATGTCCTGTACAGTATATAGTGCTGTTCTGTATTGTATAGTACAGTATAGAGTGCTGTTCTGTATTGTACTGTACTGTATATAGTGCTGTTCTGTAATATACTGTAGAGATTAAACTGGGCACTTTTCAATGTAATATATGAGTACTGTAGGTAATTTTTGGTGGTTGCTGGAACCAATTAAACACATTTACATTATTTCCTATAGGAAGACACTGCTCTGCTCTCAGGCTGCTCTGCTCTCAGGCTGCTCTGCTCTCAGGCTGCTCTGCTCTCAGGCTGCTCTGCTCTCAGGCTGCTCTGCTCTCAGGCTGCTCTGCTCTCAGGCTGCTCTGCTCTCAGGCTGCTCTGCTCTCAGGCTGCTCTGCTCTCAGACTGCTCTGCTCTCAGACTGCTCTGCTCTCAGACTGCTCTGCTCTCAGACTGCTCTGCTCTCAGACTGCTCTGCTCTCAGACTGCTCTGCTCTCAGACTGCCCTGCTCTCAGACTGCCTTCCGGAACCAATTAAGTTGAAGCCCCGAGGTACCATCTGTACTATCTTACCATTAATCTGGACATCAATGAATCCCGGGGCGATGATCCTCCCCTGGCAGTCCACCTGAACATCAGCTGCACCTTTTTCATCAAAGAAAAGTTTTTCAGGGTTAAGAATCTTCCCTTGTCGCACCCAGAGATCCTCCCTGTAAGATTAAGGGGCAGAGATATTACATCAGGTATACGGCCCAGATAGGGGAGAGTATATAGGAACAGAGAAGAATTAAAAGAATTCCGCTCCACAAAATCATGTGTTTAAGCAGATGCTTCATCATGGTATGCTACACCCCAATATTATAGGGTGCCAAAGAAAGTAAGTATACCCCTACTCTGTATAAAGACCCCAGGTCAGACACCAATGCCCAATGTACAGGCCTCAGACCAAGACCCTTCAGCAGAACTGCCTGTGTGTACAGAGCAGAAAACCCTTGTATACAGACCCCAGACCGGAACCCCCTGTATACAGATCCCAGCACCCCCTGTATACAGACCCCAGACCAGAGCCCCCTGTATACAGACCCCAGACCGGAGCCCCCTGTATACAGACCCCAGACCAGAGCCCCCTGTATACAGACCCCAGACCAGAGCCCCCTGTATACAGACCCCAGACCAGAGCCCCCTGTATACAGACCCCAGACCAGAACCCCCTGTATACAGACCCCAGATCAGAGCCCCCTGTATACAGACCCCAGACCAGAGCCCCCTGTATACAGACCAGAGCCCCCTGTATACAGACCCCAGACCAGAGCCCCCTGTATACAGACCCCAGACCAGAGCCCCCTGTATACAGACCCCAGACCAGAGCCCCCTGTATACAGACCCCAGACCAGAGCCCCCTGTATACAGACCCCAGACCAGAACCCCCTGTATACAGACCCCAGACCAGAGCCCCCTGTATACAGACCAGAACCCCCTGTATACAGACCCCAGACCAGAGCCCCCTGTATACAGACCCCAGACCAGAGCCCCCTGTATACAGACCCCAGACCAGAGCCCCCTGTATACAGACCCCAGACCAGAGCCCCCTGTATACAGACCCCAGACCAGAACCCCCTGTATACAGACCCCAGACCAGAGCCCCCTGTATACAGACCCCAGACCAGAGCCCCCTGTATACAGACCCCAGACCAGAGCCCCCTGTATACAGACCCCAGACCAGAGCCCCCTGTATACAGACCCCAGACCAGAGCCCCCTGTATATAGACCCCAGACCAGAGCCCCCTGTATACAGACCCCAGACCAGAGCCCCCTGTATACAGACCCCAGACCAGAACCCCCTGTATACAGACCCCAGACCGGAACCCCCTGTATACAGACCCCAGACCAGAGCCCCCTGTATACAGACCCCAGACCAGAGCCCCTGTATACAGTCCCTGAAGACTAGTTCTGAGTTTCTCAGGCTGTATACAGGAAAGCTGACGATATATATGAAGCCTGGTTAACACTAGTGTATTACACGCTTATTTTAGTGTCTGTATTACTGCTGTATGTCCATCAGATCTGTGGTCAGTCTGGTAAACTATCACCATAATGAACGAGGCTGAAGTTGGTTTCTTATTCGGCCAGTTTCTTATTCGGGGCTGAAGTTGGTTTCTTATTCGGCAGTTTCTTATTCAGAGGATTTTTCTTTTTCCTGTTTTAGCTATTATGCTTACAGAAAATGTATAATATTCATACCCTACCGTAAGTGAGGGGCCCTGAGAGGACTGGTGATAAAAATGGCAAAAAAGACCCCACGGTTGGCATAAAAATGGGCATGAAAGTAAAACCACAAAATTATTATTTAAAAATAAAATTGACTTTGGGCCACTGATCTCACACTGATAATACACAGCGAGGGATGCCCCGCATCACACCCAAGAGAGTCCAGCCTGGCCCAAAGTGGTTCTGGGTATAAAAACTGGCATCAAAGTGGGCACATAGGCATTTTTTCCTAATTTGAATAAGTAACAGCTGTTTTCAAAGGGTTAAATGAGTTTGGGCCACTGATCTCACACTGATAATACACAGAGAGGGATGCCCCGCATCACACCCAAGAGAGTCCAGCCTGGCCCAAAGTGGTTCTGGGTATAAAAACTGGCATCAAAGTGGGCACATAGGCATTTTTTCCTAATTTGAATAAGTAACAGCTGTTTTCAAAGGGTTAAATGAGTTTGGGCCACTGATCTCACACTGATAATACACAGAGAGGGATGCCCCGCATCATACCCAAGAGAGTCCAGCCTGGCCCAAAGTGGTTCTGGGTATAAAAACTGGCATCAAAGTGGGCACATAGCCATTTTTCATGATTTGAATAAGTAACAGCTATTTTCAAAGGGTTAAATGAGTTTGGGCCACTGATCTCACATTGATATTACACAGAGAGGGATGCCCCGCATCACATCCAAGAGAGTCCAGCCTGGCCCAAAGTGGTTCTGGGTATACAAACTGGCATCAAAGTGGGCAGATTGGCATTTTTCCCAATTTGAATAAGTAACAGCTGTTTTCAAAGGGTTAAATGAGTTTGGGCCACTGATCTCACACTGATAATACACAGAGAGGGATGCCCCGCATCATACCCAAGAGAGTCCAGCCTGGCCCAAAGTGGTTCTGGGTATAAAAACTGGCATCAAAGTGGGCACATAGCCATTTTTCATGATTTGAATAAGTAACAGCTGTTTTCAAAGGGTTAAATGAGTTTGGGCCACTGATCTCACACTGATAATACACAGAGAGGGATGCCCCGCATCACATCCAACAGAGTCCACCCTGGCCCAAAGTGGTTCTGGGTATAAAAACTGGCATCAAAGTGGGCAGATGGGCATTTTTGTCCTATTTTGAATAAGTAACAGGTGTTTTCAAAGGGTTAAATGAGTTTGGGCCACTGATCTCACACTGATAATACACAGAGAGGGATGCCCTGCATCACATCCAACAGAGTGCAGCCTGGCCCAAAGTGGTTCTGGGTATAAAAACTGGCATCAAAGTGGGCACATAGCCATTTTTCATGATTTGAATAAGTAACAGCTGTTTTCAAAGGGTTAAATGAGTTTGGGCCACTGATCTCACACTGATAATACACAGAGAGGGATCCCCCGCATCACATCCAAGAGAGTCCAGCCTGGCCCAAAGTGGTTCTGGGTATAAAAACTGGCATCAAAGTGGGCACATAGCCATTTTTCATGATTTGAATAAGTAACAGCTATTTTCAAAGGGTTAAATGAGTTTGGGCCACTGATCTCACATTGATATTACACAGATAGGCATGCCCCGCATCACTTCCAAGAGAGTCCAGCCTGGCCCAAAGTGGTTCTGGGTATAAAAACTGGCATCAAAGTGGTCAGATTGGCATTTTTCCCAATTTGAATAAGTAACAGCTGTATTCAAAGGGTTAAATGAGTTTGGGCCACTGATCTCACACTACATACACACAGATAGGCATGCCCCCCATCACATTCAAGAGATTCCAGCCTGGCCCAAAGTGGTTCTGGGTATACAAACTGGCATCAAAGTGGGCACATAGCCATTTTTCATGATTTGAATAAGTAACAGCTATTTTCAAAGGGTTAAATGAGTTTGGGCCACTGATCTCACACTACATACACACAGATAGGCATACCCCGCATCACATCCAAGAGACTCCAGTCTGGCCCAAAGTGGTTCTGGGTATAAAAACTGGCATCAAAGTGGGCAGATTGGCATTTTTTCCTAATTTGAATAAGTAACAGGTATTTTCAAAGGGTTAAATGAGTTTGGGCCACTGATCTCACACTGATAATACACAGATAGGCATGCCCCGCATCACATTCAAGAGATCCAGCGTGGACCAAAGTGGTTCTGGGTATAAAAACTGGCATCAAAGTGGGCACATAGCCATTTTTCATGATTTGAATAAGTAACAGCTGTTTTCAAAGGGTTAAATGAGTTTGGGCCACTGATCTCACACTGATAATACACAGAGAGGGATCCCCCGCATCAAATCCAACAGAGTCCAGCCTGGCCCAAAGTGGTTCTGGGTATAAAAACTGGCATCAAAGTGGGCACATAGCCATTTTTCATGATTTGAATAAGTAACAGCTATTTTCAAAGGGTTAAATGAGTTTGGGCCACTGATCTCACACTACGTACACACAGATAGGCATGCCCCGCATCACATCCAGGAGACTCCAGCCTGGCCCAAAGTGGTTCTGGGTATAAAAACTGGCATCAAAGTGGGCAGATTGGCATTTTTCCCAATTTGAATAAGTAACAGGTATTTTCAAAGGGTTAAATGAGTTTGGGCCACTGATCTCACACTACATACACACAGAGAGGGATGCCCCGCATCACATCCAAGAGAGTCCAGCCTGGCCCAAAGTGGTTCTGGGTATACAAACTGGCATCAAAGTGGGCAGATTGGCATTTTTCCCAATTTGAATAAGTAACAGCTGTTTTCAAAGGGTTAAATGAGTTTGGGCCACTGATCTCACTCTGATAA
This sequence comes from Dendropsophus ebraccatus, assembly GCF_027789765.1. NCBI lineage: Eukaryota > Metazoa > Chordata > Amphibia > Anura > Hylidae > Dendropsophus > Dendropsophus ebraccatus. The sequence continues at coordinate 98,213,517 of NC_091462.1, read as the reverse complement.
TACACAGAGAAGGATGCCCCGCATCACATCCAACAGAGTCCAGCCTGGCCCAAAGTGGTTCTGGGTATAAAAACTGGCATCAAAGTGGGCACATAGCCATTTTTCATGATTTGAATAAGTAACAGCTATTTTCAAAGGGTTAAATGAGTTTGGGCCACTGATCTCATACTGATAATACACAGAGAGGGATCCCCCGCATCACATCCAACAGAGTCCAGCCTGGCCCAAAGTGGTTCTGGGTATTTTGTGAATAAATGTTTAGCGCCGCACTACCCCTTTAAGCAAACAGGGCTAAAGTACTCAGGAGGCATTTGTCAGCATAACAGGATCCCAGAATTAGCTGTCCCATCTCGTCTTATTAAACATTTCTCGGCTAACCCTGAATACATTTCTATAATAACAATACCTGCAGCAATGTTTTCTGCTGACAGGTCTGCTTTAGGCTATGTTAGGCCTCATTCACACATCCATAGTTCAGCCAGTGAATACGGACCTGTAATGGTGGACCGCACTATGAATGTGCAGTAACAGTGCTACGCAGTTTACGGAGCACTATGTAGAAGACAATGATTCGTGCCGCAAATCCAAGTCCGCACTATAATCTATCCTTTATTTTTTTGTAGCGTGGGACGTGGACCTGAACACTTGTACAGATGTGTGAACAGGGCCATTGAAATATATTTGTCCTATGTGTTGCCTGCAATGTCAGGGTCCCCTTGTAGCCATATAGGACCCCTTTGTAGCCAGTAAGACCGCCCTTGTAGCCAGCAGAACCTGATTACGGGAGCATTGATGTCCCTGTACCCAGTGGGATTAGCAGATACATGCTGCAATACTAATGATCGCACTGCGCACGTGTAGGAAGGCCATTCTGGGTACGAGAGATGGCTTTGCCCCCAAGTGCTGACGTCACCATACCCAAGAAGATGAAAGGAAGTAGGACATCACTGTAAGAAAGGTTGCATCATGTGACTGGACCAGCAATCTCCGAGTAAAGCCAACAAGGAATATATAAGTTCTTTAGTTAAGGGTTAATTTTAGTTCTTTTTTTTTCAATTTTTCCAGGAATACCCCTTTAGGCTATGTTTAAACAAAGTAAAAATAAGGGCAAATAATGACCATTATTAAAGGGGAACTGTCAGCCAGTTAGATTAATCTAAACTGCTGATAGCTCCTTATTGCACCAAAAACACCATGGATAAAGGTGTGTTTTACCTTAATCCTCATTACCGTTTCAGTAAAGTTTGGCATTTGCTCCAAAGTCTGGTAAGGACCCACAGGGCATCGCTCTCTGTGTATTCTCAGTGTGATGCGGGGGATCCCTCTCTGTGTATTATCAGTGTGATGCGGGGGATCCCTCTCTGTGTATTATCAGTGTGATGTGGGGCATCCCTCTCTGTGTATTATCAGTGTGAGATCAGTGGCCCAAACTCATTTAACCCTTTGAAAACAGCTGTTACTTATTCAAATTGGGAAAAATGCCAATCTGCCCACTTTGATGCCAGTTTTTATACCCAGAACCACTTTGGGCCAGGCTGGACTCTCTTGGATGTGATGCGGGGCATCCCTCTTTGTGTATTATCAGTGTGGGATCAGTGGCCCAAACTCATTTAACCCTTTGAAAATACCTGTTACTTATTCAAATCATGAAAAATGCCTATGTGCCCACTTTGATGCCAGTTTTTATACCCAGAACCACTTTGGGCCAGGCTGGACTCTCTTGGATGTGATGCGGGACATGCCTATCTGTGTGTATGTAGTGTGAGATCAGTGGCCCAAACTCATTTAACCCTTTGAAAACAGCTGTTACTTATTCAAATTAGGAAAAAATGCCAATCTGCCCACTTTGATGCCAGTTTTTATACCCAGAACCACTTTGGGCCAGGCTGGACTCTCTTGGATGTGATGCGGGGGATCCCTCTCTGTGTATTATCAGTGTAAGATCAGTGGCCCAAACTCATTTAACCCTTTGAAAATAGCTGTTACTTATTCAAATTGGGAAAAATGCCAATCTGCCCACTTTGATGCCAGTTTTTATACCCAGAACCACTTTGGGCCAGGCTGGACTCTGTTGGATGTGATGCGGGGCATGCCTATCTGTGTGTACGTAGTGTGAGATCAGTGGCCCAAACTCATTTAACCCTTTGAAAATAGCTGTTACTTATTCAAATCATGAAAAATGGCTATGTGCCCACTTTGATGCCAGTTTTTATACCAAGAACCACTTTGGGCCAGGCTGGACTCTCTTAAGTATGATGCGGGGCATCCCTCTCTGTGTACTATCAGTGTGAGATCAGTGGCCCAAACTCATTTAACCCTTTGAAAATACCTGTTACTTATTCAAATTGGGAAAAATGGTTCTGTGCCCACTTTGATGCCAGTTTTTATACCCAGAACCACTTTGGGCCAGGCTGGACTCTCTTGGGTATGATGCGGGGCATGCCTATCTGTGTATTATCAGTGTGAGATCAGTGGCCCAAACTCATTTAACCCTTTGAAAATAGCTGTTACTTATTCAAATCATGAAAAATGGCTATGTGCCCACTTTGATGCCAGTTTTTATACCCAGAACCACTTTGGGCCAGGCTGGACTCTCTTGGGTATGATGCGGGGCATCCCTCTCTGTGTAATATCAATGTGAGATCCGTGGCCCAAACCCATTTAACCCTTTGAAAACAGCTGTTTCTTATTCAAATTAGGAAAAAATGCCAATCTGCCCACTTTGATGCCATATTCTATACCCAGAACCACTTTGGGCCAGGCTGGACTCTCTTGGGTATGATGCGGGGGATATTTCTCTGTGTATTATCAGTGTGAGATCAGTGGCCCAAACTCATTTAACCCTTTGAAAACAGCTGTTACTTATTCAAATTGGGAAAAATGCCAATCTGCCCACTTTGATGCCAGTTTTTATACCCAGAACCACTTTGGGCCAGGCTGGACTCTCTTGGATGTGATGTGGGGCATCCCTCTCTGTGTATTATCAGTGTGAGATCAGTGGCCCAAACTCATTTAACCCTTTGAAAATACCTGTTACTTATTCAAATCATGAAAAATGGCTATGTGCCCACTTTGATGCCAGTTTTTATACCCAGAACCACTTTGGGCCAGGCTGGACTCTCTTGGATCTGATGCGGGGGATCCCTCGCTGTGTATTATCAGTGTGAGATCAGTGGCCCAAACTCATTTAACCCTTTGAAAATACCTGTTACTTATTCAAATTGGGAAAAATGCCAATCTGCCCACTTTGATGCCAGTTTTTATACCCAGAACCACTTTGGGCCAGGCTGGACTCTCTTGGATGTGATGTGGGGCATCCCTCTCTGTGTATTATCAGTGTGAGATCAGTGGCCCAAACTCATTTAACCCTTTGAAAATACCTGTTACTTATTCAAATCATGAAAAATGGCTATGTGCCCACTTTGATGCCAGTTTTTATACCCAGAACCACTTTGGGCCAGGCTGGACTCTCTTGGATCTGATGCGGGGGATCCCTCGCTGTGTATTATCAGTGTGAGATCAGTGGCCCAAACTCATTTAACCCTTTGAAAATACCTGTTACTTATTCAAATTGGGAAAAATGCCAATCTGCCCACTTTGATGCCAGTTTTTATACCCAGAACCACTTTGGGCCAGGCTGGACTCTCTTGGATGTGATGCGGGGCATCCCTCTCTGTGTATTATCAGTGTGAGATCAGTGGCCCAAACTCATTTAACCCTTTGAAAATACCTGTTACTTATTCAAATTGGGAAAAATGGCTCTGTGCCCACTTTGATGCCAGTTTTTATACCCAGAACCACTTTGGGCCAGGCTGGACTCTCTTGGATCTGATGCGGGGCATGCCTATCTGTGTGTATGTAGTGTGAGATCAGTGGCCCAAACTCATTTAACCCTTTGAAAATAGCTGTTACTTATTCAAATCATGAAAAATGGCTATGTGCCCACTTTGATGCCAGTTTTTATACCCAGAACCACTTTGGGCCAGGCTGGACTCTCTTGGTTGTGATGCGGGGCATCCCTCTCTGTGTATTATCAGTGTGAGATCAGTGGCCCAAACTCATTTAACCCTTTGAAAACAGCTGTTACTTATTCAAATTAGGAAAAAATGCCAATCTGCCCACTTTGATGCCAGTTTTTATACCCAGAACCACTTTGGGCCAGGCTGGACTCTCTTGGATGTGATGCGGGGCATCCCTCTCTGTGTAATATCAATGTGAGATCCGTGGCCCAAACTCATTTAACCCTTTGAAAACAGCTGTTACTTATTCAAATTAGGAAAAAATGCCAATCTGCCCACTTTGATGCCAGTTTTTATACCCAGAACCACTTTGGGCCAGGCTGGACTCTCTTGGATGTGATGCGGGGGATCCCTTTCTGTGTATTATCAGTGTAAGATCAGTGGCCCAAACTCATTTAACCCTTTGAAAATAGCTGTTACTTATTCAAATTGGGAAAAATGCCAATCTGCCCACTTTGATGCCAGTTTTTATACCCAGAACCACTTTGGGCCAGGCTGGACTCTGTTGGATGTGATGCGGGGCATGCCTATCTGTGTGTACGTAGTGTGAGATCAGTGGCCCAAACTCATTTAACCCTTTGAAAATAGCTGTTACTTATTCAAATCATGAAAAATGGCTATGTGCCCACTTTGATGCCAGTTTTTATACCAAGAACCACTTTGGGCCAGGCTGGACTCTCTTGGATGTGATGCGGGGCATCCCTCTCTGTATATTATCAATGTGAGATCAGTGGCCCAAACTCATTTAACCCTTTGAAAATAGCTGTTACTTATTCAAATCATGAAAAATGGCTATGTGCCCACTTTGATGCCAGTTTTTATACCCAGAACCACTTTGGGCCAGGCTGGACTCTCTTGGGTATGATGCGGGGCATCCCTCTCTGTGTAATATCAATGTGAGATCCGTGGCCCAAACCCATTTAACCCTTTGAAAACAGCTGTTTCTTATTCAAATTAGGAAAAAATGCCAATCTGCCCACTTTGATGCCATATTCTATACCCAGAACCACTTTGGGCCAGGCTGGACTCTCTTGGGTATGATGCGGGGGATATTTCTCTGTGTATTATCAGTGTGAGATCAGTGGCCCAAACTCATTTAACCCTTTGAAAACAGCTGTTACTTATTCAAATTGGGAAAAATGCCAATCTGCCCACTTTGATGCCAGTTTTTATACCCAGAACCACTTTGGGCCAGGCTGGACTCTCTTGGATGTGATGTGGGGCATCCCTCTCTGTGTATTATCAGTGTGAGATCAGTGGCCCAAACTCATTTAACCCTTTGAAAATACCTGTTACTTATTCAAATCATGAAAAATGGCTATGTGCCCACTTTGATGCCAGTTTTTATACCCAGAACCACTTTGGGCCAGGCTGGACTCTCTTGGATGTGATGCGGGGCATCCCTCTCTGTGTATTATCAGTGTGAGATCAGTGGCCCAAACTCATTTAACCCTTTGAAAATACCTGTTACTTATTCAAATTGGGAAAAATGGCTCTGTGCCCACTTTGATGCCAGTTTTTATACCCAGAACCACTTTGGGCCAGGCTGGACTCTGTTGGATGTGATGCGGGGCATGCCTATCTGTGTGTACGTAGTGTGAGATCAGTGGCCCAAACTCATTTAACCCTTTGAAAATAGCTGTTACTTATTCAAATCATGAAAAATGGCTATGTGCCCACTTTGATGCCAGTTTTTATACCAAGAACCACTTTGGGCCAGGCTGGACTCTCTTGGATGTGATGCGGGGCATCCCTCTCTGTATATTATCAATGTGAGATCAGTGGCCCAAACTCATTTAACCCTTTGAAAATAGCTGTTACTTATTCAAATCATGAAAAATGGCTATGTGCCCACTTTGATGCCAGTTTTTATACCAAGAACCACTTTGGGCCAGGCTGGACTCTCTTAAGTATGATGCGGGGCATCCCTCTCTGTGTACTATCAGTGTGAGATCAGTGGCCCAAACTCATTTAACCCTTTGAAAATACCTGTTACTTATTCAAATTGGGAAAAATGGTTCTGTGCCCACTTTGATGCCAGTTTTTATACCCAGAACCACTTTGGGCCAGGCTGGACTCTCTTGGGTATGATGCGGGGCATGCCTATCTGTGTATTATCAGTGTGAGATCAGTGGCCCAAACTCATTTAACCCTTTGAAAATAGCTGTTACTTATTCAAATCATGAAAAATGGCTATGTGCCCACTTTGATGCCAGTTTTTATACCCAGAACCACTTTGGGCCAGGCTGGACTCTCTTGGGTATGATGCGGGGCATCCCTCTCTGTGTAATATCAATGTGAGATCCGTGGCCCAAACCCATTTAACCCTTTGAAAACAGCTGTTTCTTATTCAAATTAGGAAAAAAATGCCAATCTGCCCACTTTGATGCCATATTCTATACCCAGAACCACTTTGGGCCAGGCTGGACTCTCTTGGGTATGATGCGGGGGATATTTCTCTGTGTATTATCAGTGTGAGATCAGTGGCCCAAACTCATTTAACCCTTTGAAAACAGCTGTTACTTATTCAAATTGGGAAAAATGCCAATCTGCCCACTTTGATGCCAGTTTTTATACCCAGAACCACTTTGGGCCAGGCTGGACTCTCTTGGATGTGATGTGGGGCATCCCTCTCTGTGTATTATCAGTGTGAGATCAGTGGCCCAAACTCATTTAACCCTTTGAAAATAGCTGTTACTTATTCAAATCATGAAAAATGGCTATGTGCCCACTTTGATGCCAGTTTTTATACCCAGAACCACTTTGGGCCAGGCTGGACTCTCTTGGTTGTGATGCGGGGCATCCCTCTCTGTGTATTATCAGTGTGAGATCAGTGGCCCAAACTCATTTAACCCTTTGAAAACAGCTGTTACTTATTCAAATTAGGAAAAAATGCCAATCTGCCCACTTTGATGCCAGTTTTTATACCCAGAACCACTTTGGGCCAGGCTGGACTCTCTTGGATGTGATGCGGGGCATCCCTCTCTGTGTAATATCAATGTGAGATCCGTGGCCCAAACTCATTTAACCCTTTGAAAACAGCTGTTACTTATTCAAATTAGGAAAAAATGCCAATCTGCCCACTTTGATGCCAGTTTTTATACCCAGAACCACTTTGGGCCAGGCTGGACTCTCTTGGATCTGATGCGGGGGATCCCTCTCTGTGTAATATCAATGTGAGATCCGTGGCCCAAACTCATTTAACCCTTTGAAAATAGCTGTTACTTATTCAAATTGGGAAAAATGCCAATCTGCCCACTTTGATGCCAGTTTTTATACCCAGAACCACTTTGGGCCAGGCTGGACTCTCTTGGATGTGATGCGGGGCATCCCTCTCTGTGTGTACGTAGTGTGAGATCAGTGGCCCAAACTCATTTAACCCTTTGAAAATAGCTGTTACTTATTCAAATCATGAAAAATGGCTATGTGCCCACTTTGATGCCAGTTTTTATACCCAGAACCACTTTGGGCCAGGCTGGACTCTCTTGGGTGTGATGCGGGGGATCCCTCGCTGTGTATTATCAGTGTGAGATCAGTGGCCCAAAGTCATTTTTATTTTTAAATAATAATTTTGTGGTTTTACTTTCATGCCCATTTTTATGCCAACCGTGGGGTCTTTTTTGCCATTTTTATCACCAGTCCTCTCAGGGCCCCTCACTTACGGTAGGGTATGAATATTATACATTTTCTGTAAGCATAATAGCTAAAACAGGAAAAAGAAAAATCCTCTGAATAAGAAACTGCCGAATAAGAAACCAACTTCAGCCCCGAATAAGAAACTGGCCGAATAAGAAACCAACTTCAGCCTCGTCCATAATGAGGACCCATAAATGCCCATATAATACAGTGATGTGAAGCCGGCCATTGTGTAACCTGTCACAGAGCTCTAAGGAGACAGAGACAGGGTTCAGACTATGCAAAAATAATCTAAATTCCTTCTCATTTCCACATTGGTTCTCTTTTATTCAGTTTTTCTAATTGAAGCAACTCTGCAAAACCCACTAATGTGAACAGGCTCTATAGTCTCATCAGAGCCGCCTTAAAACGACAGCACGGGGCAAAGGGGAGGAGTTTCCATTCCAACCAATCACAATACGACTTTCATTTCTCCACTGCTCAGTGGAATATGAAAGCAGCGCGCTGATTGGTCACTAATGACAACTTCCCTTCTGATTGGTCTAGTTTTGATAACCCTCTCCGCTCCGCCTTCCGACAGCCCTCAGGTGACTCACCATTGTAGTTTATGGTTTCTTAAGATCCGGCAGTTCCTGAACTGGACGATGGGGGCGTCGGACACGGACTTATTAGACGGCATGGCTGGGCATCAATCATCTGTCAGTCAGTCTCTCTCCTTCCCTCATCCTCCACCGTACAACCGCTCACTCGTAGAAAAATCTAAGTCAGTCACATGAGCGCGAGTCACGTGACAGGACATCCTCGCAGCCGTCACGTGACGCAGCGGAACGTCGCAGCCATCTTGAGAAGGTCAGTCCAGGACGATGCTGATGTTCAGCCATTTTAAGAAGGTCACCCATTTCCTTTTTGCAGTGAAATTCAGTCTATGTATATGTGTGTATATATACGTATTCTGGTTTATAATTTACGTTTAAGAGTAATAGTTGGCTCTTTAATAAACCACGCCCACATTAGCCCGTGAAGCCCCGCCCCTTTTGGTAGTATTAGAAGTGATGGCTGGAAGACTTGTGTCTTTCTTCTCTCTGGAACCTTTATATAAGTGGTCTCCAACTCTGGCTGTCCGGGCATGTTGGGAGTTGTAGTTTCTCAGCAGCTGGAGAGCACTTCTGTCCATGCTCACAAATTTAAAGGGGTTGTCCAGAATAAAAAAATATATATATGGCTGCCACATGGGGGCGCCACCCCTGTCCTCAGACTGTGCCTGCTGTTGTAACTCAACTTCATTCACTTCAAAGTAACTAAACTGCAATACCACACAGGACCTGAGGATAGGGGTGGCGCTGTGTTTAGACAGAAGCAGACCCATTAAAGGGAAACATTAAAGACACATCTAACCTGCTGATATGTCCCTATAGCACAGGGGTAGGAAACCTTGGCTCGCCAGCTGTTGCAAAACTACAACTACGGGGCGCCACGATCCGGGGAGGTAAGGCCCCTGCGCTGTTTATAACCACCCCCTTCCCGGCCATTGGTAATAAATACCCCTGGACCGGAGTAAACCTTTAATGCTGCGTTTACACAGACAGATTTATCTGACAGATTTTTTAAGCCAAACCAGGGAATGGATTAGAAAAGAGGAGAAATCTCAGTCTTTCCTTTATAACCTGTTCTCTGTTTATAGTCTGTTCCTGGTTTTGGCTTCCAAGATCTGTCAGATAAATCTGTCTGTGTAAACGCACCATAAGTAAAACTGATGGTGCCAATTAAAAGGCATCACAAGAAATGTGTGTGTATATATAACTGTGACCATTGGTTTTGCCTTTGACTGACAGCTTGGCGATTTCGAGTTCCTCTTTTCCATGATCAGACACTGTTGCTTCTGGCTTCACAGCCACGTATTGCACAACACTAGAAGTATCTCAGGGCACAGGCAGCAAAGGCGTAAATGAATGCATGAATATTTTACATGTTGTGCTCAGTGCTGCACCCACAATATCAGATGAGCAGGCGAGGAATAAATATTTAAGTGGGACTTGTAATTCTCTGTTACACCTCTAGGGGGCAGACACTGAGCATCTGGCCACATGGTGATAAATCTGGGCTGTGTGTTATACTGCTGCTCTATATTTATAGCTAATTATCTGGCAGACCTGTTGTGATGGGATTTATAATGGGGCTGGTCCCTTTCCTCCAGTCTCCAGCTGTGGTTCATATACAGGAGGGGGAGGGGGGGGATGCTGCTCTGGGGATCAGCGCGTGAGGGTGGCCAGAGGTCTGAGCTGTCATCCCTAGAACTGCTGCTATATTGTAGGAGTGCAACACTGTGCTACTATGGTATTTTGGTGATTCTGCATTAGGTTCTGTTCACACTGTGTTGTAATACTTGGTCCAGGATGTCTCTTATATATGCTGTAATTCATTGTATACCGGGGCACATATTCCTGTAATTGTGTGCATTGAAAGTGGTTTTGGTGCTCATGGGCCTAAACGAGTGCCCAAAATGTTACTGTGAACCTAGTACTAAGGGGTTAAGGACAGTCCCATTGGGGTTAACGCTGCTGAAGCCTTAGCAATATTAAGCCGGGTTTACACAATGTATGACGGCGGCTGTGTCAAAAATGTCATTTCTTTTGAATTGGAATGCAGGCATGTTCAGGTGTGCCTACGTTCTAATTGACCATTGCAGACAATGTAAAGTGCAGCTAGAGCTGCACTGTACATTGTCCGCCCTGTCAATTTTGAGCGTCGGAATCCGCTCAGTGGGCTTATACCTTTTAGGGTAGAAACACACACACCGTATACACAGCAGATACGCAAATACGCAGCAGATCTGCAGCAGATTTGATGCTGTGTTCAGTTATTTAGATCTAATCTGCTGCGTATCGCAGCAGTAAATAGGCTGCCTATACGGTGTGTGTGTGTGTTTGTACCCTAAGGGTATGTTCACACTGAGCAAATACGGCGGAATTCCGCCATGCTCAGTGTCCCGCTGTGACTGAATGAGAGGGCGCACGCTCCTTCGCGCTCTCCCATAGATGGGCTATGGGACACTGAGACAGGCGTAAAGTTCCGCTGTGAAATTCCATCTGTTTTACTCAGTGTGCTTATACCCTGAGGCTGGGTTCACACTACGTATATTTCGGTCAGTATTGTGGTCCTCATATTGCAACCAAAACCAGGAGTGGATTAAAAACACAAAGGATCTGTCCACACAATGATGAAATTGAGTGGATGGCCGCCATATAACAGTAAATAACGACCATTATTTCAATATAACAGCCGTTGTTTTAAAATAACAGCAAATATTTGCCATTAAACGGCGGCCATCCACTCAATTACAACATTGTGTGAACAGATCCTTTCTGTGTTTTCAATCCACTCCTGGTTTTGGTTGCAATATGAGGACCACAATAATGACTGAAATATACGTAGTGTGAACCCAGCCTTATGGTGCGTTTACACACAGATTTTTTAAGCCAAAGCCAGGAATGGATTAGAAAAAGAGAAATCTCAGTCTGTCCTTTATGACCTGATGCCTGTTTAGTCTGTTCATGGTTTTGGCTTAAAAAATCTGTCAGATAAGTCTGTCTGTGTAAACGCACCCTCTGGAAAACAAGGACCAGATCGAGCTGCTTCAGCCTCCAATATTCAAATGCTGAACGATTGGACTAGTTCCTGCTGGGGCTGCACCCTCTCTAGAGCACACCAGCTGTTGTTCACAGCACAACGCCATGAGGGTTGATGAGATTCATGAGCTGGGAACTTTGTCCGTACTGAGAGAACAACCCCTTTACACCTACCGGAGGCCTGCGCTGCATCATCCACCACGAAGAGGGAAGATCTCCAAATTTTCCGTATCTGGGGACGTGTTTATGTCAGGGTGAAGCTTTGCAGCTTAATACAACACAGTTTTGGCAGAGAATATTGGTGGTTACACTAGTGTAATGTTATATCTATCATTCGCCTGGGCCCCTGAAAAACTTACTTTATTATACTTTCTAAATGTTACTCCATTTCTTTTTCTTCTTCATAGATACATTTTTTTCCCCCTCAAACCTCTTGCCCACGTTCTGTTCTGGAGCCTGCGTGCTATTACATGCACCTGTAGGCAGAGCTAGAACCTGTCACACAAACACATGGCCGTCACCTGGAACAATCTGCCAGGCTTATCACCAAATCCAAGGTCAACGCCATTCAGTCACAAATAAATAGGACCCTACAATATAACATCACCCATAGCCTTTAATTGTTCTGTGCCTGTTATTAGCATTTATTATGTAACCATTGTTTTTGACAGTGTACTTTATTTTCAGATATAGAATATGGGGGGAGATTTATCAAACATGGAGTAAAGCGAAACTAGCTCAGTTGCCCCTAGCAACCAATCAGATTCCACCTTTCATTTTCCACAGACCACCATGCTGCCATTAGTTCAGGACAGCAGTCCTACGTGGAATACTGTTTATTAAATGGACCCATATATGTATACAGGCTCACAAGTGGATGGAGCTCTTTTTATTGGGAGGGACCTAGTGCTATGAAACAACCTTTAGGGTACAAACCCACACACCGTATATGCAGCGTATTTATTACTGCAATACGCAGCAAATACGCAACAGATTAGATCTAAATAACTGAACACAGCATCAAATCTTCACCATCACATCTGTTGCGTATACGGTGTGTGTTTATACCCTCAGTAGTCAAGCTTATATAGCAGGGATATCACTCTTTGTAACTCACCATGGATCCTAAAGCCCCTATTCCACAGGCCAATGGAATTGCTCTTGGTTCCCAGCTTGCTGCCTCCTCTATCCCATGAACGATGTCGGCTGATCGTTGCCTTCTATTCCACGGGATAATTATTGGCCGAATGCGGGCGATAATCGTTCCATGGAATAGGGCCTTAAGTGGTATGCAGACATTGGAGCCATCTATAGTCAGGTCTGCAACAGCTTAGAGCAGATAGGAAGCATTACGCCACATTCTAGAGATGTTTTAGTTGAGCCCTACCCTATGTGCAAATGATCAGTGCTGTATAGAAGCTATATTCCTATTATCTACCTTGATATAGGAGCCGACTGCTAGAACCCTCACAATTTCCAGGATCTGGAATCCTGTGCTTCCTGGATGTAAGACAGATGTTTGGGCTCCTTTTGTTTGCTGCACATGTGGCATACATCTAGCCTTGTGACCCATATGGTATTGCAGTCAGTGTCAAATTTTCAAGGATAGGTGGAGTCTGCACAGCCTATACCATGAGTACATAGATAAGAAGTCAAGACCACCTTAAAGAGGTACTCCGGGCTGGGGTTATGTTTAGTGTATGGCCAGGGAAGGGGTGGAAATAGAGGCCGCCAGTCCCTTACCTCCCCGGTTCCAGCATCGCACCACCCCATTCTACCGTCAAGTCGCCGCTTCCTGGTCTGAGCTGTGGCTTGAGACATGTCTCAAGGCAGCTCAGTGATTCAGCCGCCATAGTAGAGTTCTGCCTCGGCCGCTGAATGGCTGAGCTGCCTTGAGAAGTCACGTCTCAAGCCACAGCGGGACGGGAAACCAGGGCAACACGATCCAGGACCCTGCGCTGGAACCGGGGAGGTTAAGTGACCATACACTAAAAATAACCCAGGCACCCCCCTTTAATACCTCAGCAAATTGAGTGCGTAAATTCCAAGTGGAAACCCCACCACAGACTCAGCTTACCTCAATGTTTAAGTATAGCAGAAAAGGAAAAATAAAAAAAGCACACATAGGAAAAGAAATGATGCAGATGGGTATATGTCTCACCAACTGGGCCCCAGACAATCAGGAATCCAAAACAGGAGAAGCACTTTCAAAAGATTCCGATTTTATTATTGCCAGATGTGCGACGCTTCAGCTGTAATAGCCTCTCTAGCACTGCTTGAGAAAGGCTATTACAGCTGAGACATCACGCACCTGGTGTGATAATATACTTGGAATCTTTGGAAGTGCCGTCTTTGCCTCTGGCTTTAATGTTTACATAAAGGGCACCATTGCTCTCATGTCAGTTCTTTCTGCAGAAAGCCACAGAGCAATGGCACCCTATACTTAACACTGAGGCAGGTGGAATTCCAAGCGGAGTCTGTGGCAGGGATTCCGCTCTGAATTTTACGCCTATTTCCGTCAGTGTGCATGTTCCCTTAAGATTTATTCCCACTTTCCGCACATATGGTCCATAAGCAGACTATATGCCACAGAGTGAACAGTTGGAACGCATTGTGATGCGGCAAGCATTGAAACAGTTAAAGTTCTGCTATTGTACGGCCGTGTTATTTCAATAGCATGGAGCTTTACCTCATAACTTATGATGGGTGTTCTGACAGTTCAGTCTGCCTATAGACTGTATATAAAGAATGTGGCCTAAGACTCAAACTTAACACTTGCTCGAGAATTCCACCAATTTGCCCACAACAACAAATCACAGCTCAGCTTTCACTTCTCAGACTACTCTGGTAAAATTAAGACCAAGCTAGGATTTGTGGGCCATTACCCAAGATATCATGAATAAGGTTACCAAGATCTCACTTGCCTCTACAGCATACCATAAGGCAGCATTCAAACATAAAATAGGGGCACAATACTGCATTTTGCACCCAATGTGAGGTATAGGTAGGCAGCCTCATGCATACAATGTGCTCCTGCCCAAAGTTTGAACTTGTATGCCTTTCTGGGGATGTGCAGGACCTCCCAGCTACTGACACTGAAGCTTGCTATAGCTCAGACACCATACTCTGCTAGAAAATGCCACAATGGTCAGATGCACAATACACATTAGGGGAGATTTATCAAACATGGTGTAAAGTGAAACTGGCTCAGTCGCCCCTAGCAACCAATCAGATTCCACCTTTCATTTTCCAAAGAGTCTGATGAACGAAAGGTGGAATCTGATTGGTTGCTAGGGGCAACTGAGCCAGTTTCACTTTACAACATGTTTGATAAATCTCCCCAATAGTTTTTTGTATAAAAAAGGGTTAGGTGTGCAGTTTTTGTTATGTTGTAAATTCTCAAAAATGTATGCAATAAAAAAATGCCTGGAATGATCACAAAATAGGAGTAGTTACTGGGACAAGCCAGCTTCAGCATAATAAAAGCTACATTAGAGACCAAGAGATGTTTCTTGAGTGATCCAGTTTAGACTGAGGTTCTTTATTGTCCATTTTCATGCAGTTAACCCTCACAAGGATCAGTGAATAAAGTGACAGCTTTCGTGTATTGAGATGTTTTATTTGGAAATGTGTAACTGATGCCCAGCAGCGGGTGCATCTTTACCATACGTCAAGGTTTTGCTTTTAAAATATTATTCTGGTCACCAGTTAACACGGACGGGAATCATTTTTTTTTGTTTCTTCTTGTATTAAAACAAAAG
The DNA here is from genome assembly GCF_027789765.1 of Dendropsophus ebraccatus. Classification (NCBI taxonomy): domain Eukaryota; kingdom Metazoa; phylum Chordata; class Amphibia; order Anura; family Hylidae; genus Dendropsophus; species Dendropsophus ebraccatus. The sequence continues at coordinate 98,198,475 of NC_091462.1, read as the reverse complement.
AACTAGAACAAAATATATATATATTAGACCTCACTCCAATGTCAGAACAGTACAGCAATCTCGAACCAAATTACATCCAGGGAATTCTCAGCACTTACAAGGAAACCCCACACAGATATACAGCTAAAGATTAAATATATATGCAGCAAAGGGAAAGGGGTCTGGGAAGAGTTACAAGAGGAAAGAAACAGCTGGCTCTCAGTTTAAAGTATGAACAATGAAGAATTTCTGTATTTATAAATAAAACATTGAATGAAATAGGGAAATTACAGTCTAGATCATTTTTACATGGTACCTTTGTTAGGAAACATCCAGAGTCGATATGGGAGGCAAGAAAAAAAATAAAATTTAAACACTGCACGCAGAAGGGGCGGTTGTTGGGTGAGGATTGTGGAAGTGATGCCTGCTTTCTGCCCACGACACTGGCATCAGGACCCCATGTTGCCCTGAAGTCCTCTTGATGAATATAGCTAGAGGGTTACACACAACAGTCACTAACTTACAATTGCGCAGTTACAGGGGATAGAAGGGAGGAGAAACTACTGAATCAGGGCGGGTGAAGGATGACTGTACACATGAGATAAAACCATTATTTGTAAGTGGCGATTTCTGGAACGTCAAGGAAGGAGGGGGAAATTTCTTCTTTATTTTGTGGACAGAATAAGGGCCACGATCAGACCGTAAAGACCCAAGACTTCAGCGAAAATGAGGATCAGGATCATGCCTACAAATAGTCGAGGCTGTTGTGCTGTACCCCGCACTCCTGCATCTCCAACAATGCCAATGGCAAACCCGGCAGCAAGACCACTCAGTCCTACGCTCAAGCCGGCACCTAGTTGTAAGAAGCTCCTAAAAAGAAAAAAAAAAAGTTAGAGTGAGAAGTGTTTTCTATTTAAAGCTTAGTCTAGTGACTGCACATTAATGTTACATTCTAAGTGGTCCTGATCAACTTTGCCATTTAACGTACAGCTTTGTAAGGGAAAAAATAAAACCAAAATATATTAAGCTGTACACTTGTCTTCCTTGCTCCTCTGCTGCTAGCACAAGCAGAGCCTCACTCTTATTGAGCACTTCCAGGTCTGTAGATGTGATTATGCCCGCTGTGGCTTCACGGAGCACTACACTGGCACATTAGCATAGCAATCCGTGCCGCAAATTGTGGTCTGCATTACAACAGGTCCTATTTTTTGGTGTAATCACAGCTCCTCTTCCTTTTCACCAAAGCTGAAAGCGGAGCTGTGATTGGTTGCTGTGGGCAATATACACCTGTGCATATTTTACACCCTTTAGATTTCCCCTAGTGTCATTCAGGATGCACAATAATCCCCTGCACACTGTTCAGTCTGTAAAATGTCACTGGCATACAATGTTCAACACGTTCCTGTGTAGCTGCATTGGGAAATATCATGCAGTACGCTACTGAACTGACACTGATGGTAACCCTGGCTATTCAGAAGCTCACAGAACTATAATGCAGCTACTCTGTCACATGGATGCTTTAGTCGGACTAGTCTATGAAGTGTGGCCGGACTGAAAATGGCTGTGTGCAAGGGACCTAACTGCAGCACTGTTCCCCAAGCTACAACTCCTCCGTGACAGAGGTTCTCAGACCTTTAGGCTGTCCTCCAGACTCCCTATAGTATAACTCCTTGGCTGTACAGTTTAAGCAGATGTCTGAATAGGTCAGTCAACAGCAGTTTCTGTGATGTATGTTTTACATTTGATTTTTACAGACAGTTCTAGGGCACAACTTTAGGCCCCGTTGTAAGGCAAGTCTAACCAACATTCATACACTGTGCTAATGCTGCAGCCTCTGGGGGGAGAGGGGGAGGAGGAGAGTCTCTTTGCTATAGTCTGTACAACTGACAGATTAGGTGTTGAGACTTTAGTATAGTTTGAATACCCTTATATTTTCAGGTCCCATCATGTGACAGACTAAGACGCAGCACTTTTTTCCCAGCTTCTTCTCTGGGGCACTCAGTCAGAGGCTTGTCATGTCCCATACATCACAAGACATTGCTGCAGATTTGTTCATTCTGCAGATTTGTTCATTCTGACTCCCAACTCCCAAAATGAGACACGGCAAGTGACAAACTCCCTAGCATCCGTAACTGGTTTGTCTGCTTTAATGCCATCTGATGCAGCACCATGGCCACTGTGTTCAGGAATTCGAGTAAAATTACAACCCCCTCCATTTTATGGCATGTTAGAGCAAGTGAAGGTAGACTAAAGCTTTTTTTTTTTTTTTTTTTTTTTTTACATAGACCAATTACTGGGCATGTGTGTTCACAGTAAGTGGCCCAGAGATAAGCTGGGAAACGTGCAGGCACTTATTTGTCAGCTGATTGGATCATTTGTGCGGCCACTTACATTGCTGTTGACCGCACATTGCCCTGTGTGAACAGCTGATGTGCAGCCAACAGTGGAATTTTTCGAAGCCACAAGATTGAGCCTTGTGACAGCTCAGGAAACGAGCACTGAGTGGAGATCGGCACCCATGTGCAGCCTCTTGGTCTGTGGCGTTACTCATTGTTTGGTGCGTTTAATGGATTTCTCTGTAGTGCTGCCGTGTTATACTGAAGCCAACAGATCGGCTGATATGTAATGTGCGATATGTAATGTGCGATTTGTGTACTAGTGTCTAGCAGTTCCTGGTCTCCCACTCATTAATATAAGCACATTTATGGGATCAAGGGAAGATACTATTGGCTGAGTTAGGAGTCACCAGCACATTAGGCATACTGCAGGTTTGATATGTTTATAGTCAATGACCAATACGTGCTATACAATCAGCATGTAACATTGCTTTATACCCCGAGCTCAGCCAATAATCTAATTAGACCACATTGGGGGGGGGGGGGGGGGGGAATGGGGGAGACACCCTTTATAGTAGCTTTGACGTTTCTGTATTGTCTAAGAGTGGCTACAGACTAGTGTCATTTTTCAGGCTGAAGCATATTGTAATCTGATTTCTGGTGCATTAATTTAGGAGGAGCTTCTTGCTCACACCCAATGATTGGTTAACCGGCCAGGGGAGAGGACAGAGGGGTGAAGTCAGATTACACTGTGCTGTAGCCCAGAATACCCCTTTAAACCCTCTTAACTGCCCCACATTAACATACTAGGCAGGGCAAGGGGTGCATGGATCGGGCTCAGGAGCCAAGCCTGCTGCTATCAGCTGATTCTACTGTCAGTCATTTAACTCTAATGCTGCGTTTACACAGACAGATTTATCTGACAAATTTTGGAAGCCAAAGCCAGGAATGGATTTGAAAAGAGAATAGATCCCAGTCTTTCCTTTATGACCTGATCCCTGTTTATATTCTGTTCCTGGTTTGGGCTTCAAAGATCTGTCAGATAAATCTGTCTGTGTAAACGCACCATAAGTAAGACGTGTCAAACTGCGGCCCTCCAGCTGTTTTTAAACTACAATTCCCTTCATGCCTGGACAGCCAAACCTAAAGCTTTGGCTGTCCAGGCATGATGGGACTTGTAGTTTTGCAACAGCTGGGGGGCCTGAGTTTGACATACCTGCTCTAAGTACTGCAATCAGACGTTTGATCAGCAATCATAGCGTGGAGATCAGCTAACATGGCACCTGGACGCAAAATAGTTCTATTGTGCTGCGTAAAAACCACAGACACCCACAACTTACTTGTATAATGTGATTGTTGATGTTAAGGAATTTGCAATAAGCACTGCAACTACCAGTCCATAAATGGCAATGATACCAGCCATGACCACAGGAATGATTGATTTCATGATCAGCTCAGGCCGCATGACGGACATTGCTGCAATTCCTGTGCCACTCTTCGCTGTGCCATAGGCAGCTCCCAATGCTGTGAGAAGACAAAAAAAAAAAAAAGTTAGCGCAAGAAATAGCACAAGTTGTATATATGACAATAGCACAAACTGGGTCAATCTCAAGCAACAGTGCCATTTTTTTTTTAGTACAGAGCCATAGCTATGCAGTCTTGAGGACTACAACTGTCAATTACAAAAAGAAAAACAAAAAACACACACTACAATTTAGGGTACAAACACACACGGCATATATGCTGCATATTTACTGCTGCGATACGCAGCAGATTAGATCTAAATAACTGAACACAGCATCAAATCTGCACCATCAAATCTGCTGCGTATCTGCTGCGCATACGCTGTGTGTGTTTGTACCCTTAATAGTGTAGGCCTAGTCTTAAAGGCGTCCTTGTGCGATTCCCTGTCTCCCATGGAATTCAATCTAACTTCTTTCCATGTGGTCATGCTTTAGATATCAGTGAGAGCTTTAAAAGAAGTGTGGGGAAAATTTTTAAGTATTGTCCCCCCAAAAGTTAAACAAATTACCAATATGCACTTATTACGAAAACGCACATAAGGGGGAGATTTATGAAACGGTGTAAATATACGACTGGTGTAAATTGCCCACTGCAACCAATCACCACAGCTCTTGTTTTACTCTACCAGAGCTGAAAGCTGAGCTGTGATTGGTTGCTGTGGGCAGTTTACACCCTTTCATAAATCTCCCCCCGAGTGGTTTTTTTATCCCCTGCACTTACTACTGCATCAAGGCTTCACTTCCTGGATAACATGGTGATGTCACGACCCGACTACCAGAGCTGTGCGGGCTGTGGCTGCTGGAGAGTATAATGGCAGGGGGACACTGAGCATCCCCCCTGCCATCATCCTCTCCAGCAGCTACAGCCCGCACAGCTCTGGGAGTCGGGCATGACATCACCATGTTATCAAGGAAGTTAAGCATTGATGCAGTAGTAAGTGCAGGGAAAAAAGGCACTTTATAAGCATTTCCCGTAATGAATATATTGGTGAGTTAAATAACTATTGGGAGGCAATACTATGCTTTAATAAATTTTCACAGGACTTCTCCTTTAACATCCCCCTAGGGTGCTAGAAATGGGTAAGACTACTATATTGCGAACTATGCAGACCAACACACAGAAGCTGGGAACTGATCACATGGTGGACAGTTTCTTTATGAATGACCTAAACTGAGGACGAGATACTACAGAGCAGCTTCAAAGAATTATACTTGTCACATGACAGCAACATGACCATTTATCTCACATGACTTACACAAGTAGCTGCTGCAAAACAGTAATTTCCTCTCATCCAGATTTCATGACTAGGCAGTAATTCAGATTCTCTGAACATAATGATTATGTAACAGCAGAAATTACACAAGCCTCCCCTCTAACCAACCCTAAAGTCTGTAGAGTGCCAACATAAGGCTGGTTAAAGAGATATACCCACCTTAAACTTAGAAGGGGGCATACATCATTTGTAGCAATTGTGTTTTGAGCCAGAAGCGGACCCCTTGAAAGGAAACCAGCCACCACATTTTTCAGCTTTTTTAAATTTATAAAAGGCATGCAGGGAAGGATGATTACAGTCTTTGTGGTGGTAGATGAAGCTACAAAGTGGCCAAAAAGTTAGTTTTAAAACTGCCGGGGCTGTATGCAAATTACTTCTAAGTAGTCATCTTGGTGGAGACTATTTATTCATGTTATCATCCCTCTGTATTGACAGCCAAAAAGTCTGCTGCATCGCTACAAACGCTCATACCTAAAAAAGGGTGACTGCAACCAAAGGCCGTGACTGGATAAGAGGAAGCCTCCACCCCGATGACTACTTAGAAGTAATTAGAATACAGCCCGGGCAGTTTAAAGTCCTTGTTATAGTAGATATGACAAAAAAAACAAAAAAAAAACAAAACACGACGACATATGGTGACATGGTTCCCTTTAAACCCATCACCATTAGGTGCAACAGAGCAAAAGTAGCTCCAGGGAAAACTGAAAGACAGCTTGTGGACAAGTGGAATATTCACTGAAATCCACTCGATAACCATGTACTATAATCTTCACTGGGAATCCAAGCTGTAGGTTTATACCAAGGAGTATATTAGCCCCGTTACACAATGGTAATCGTTGGCCACAGCTGCATCAAAGTAAATCGCAGCTCAGGTTGTTACATGCACTGCCATTACCCCTCTAAATAAAAAAAACTGACCATTAGAGATGAGCAAACCTGGAGCATGCTCGAGTCGATCCGAACCCGAACTTTCGGCATTTGATTAGCGGTGGCTGCTGAACTTTGATAAAGCCCTAAGGCTATGTGGAAAACATGGATATAGTCATTGGCTCTATCCATGTTATCCAGACAACCTTAGAGCTTTATCCAAGTTCTGCAGCCCCCGCTAATCAAATGCCGAACGTTCGGGTTCAGATACTCTCGAACCCGCTTCGCTTATCTCTACTGACCATATATTACTTTAAATGAAAAGCCTCGATCACCACTAACATTTCTTAGCTAGTACAATGGAAAAGTCTGGCTACGGGGACACTGATAAAAATGGCTACCTAGAATTTTATCAATTCCTGTTCAGAAACTGCAAGCTTGACAAATTCTCTCATGCAAGGAAATACCAAACATGGCTGACAGAATCACAGACGTGCCAGAAGTAGTTTACGAAAAGTGAATCCTATGCATAGACTCAAAGAAAACTGCATCCCCTAAACACAATTGTCTGCACTTAAAAGCCCACCCCGGGGAGAATGGTGAATTAGACCATGTAATGTAAGCCACAGTCATATCTGATAAAGTGGAGATTCTGCAAGAAATCTTTACATGAAGGTCACCCAACTCTATGAGGCACAACTGCTGTTCAAGTGCTGCTCTAGTTCTGGTGGGTGCAAATACTGCATGATTTTCTATTCATCTGCATGGGCACCACAATTTATCCTGGACATAACCCTGGATATAGCATTCCAGATGATAGGCAATTGTTTACTAGCTCCAAAATTTCACAGCACCTTGTCCACCACAGCAGCTCTGTATAAACACATGCTCATCTGAGCCAGTGCTGCAGTGTAAAGCATGGTAGAGAAATAAAGCAGTAATGAGACAGGATTTACGTTTCAGATTGTTATGTATAGGCAAGAAGCCTAAGGTAAAGTCTCATCTATTTCTGAGGGAGTCTGGGTACTTTTAGATGGGTAGACCCATGCCCAATACTAGAGCTAATCTAGAAGCTCAGCAGTCTTTTATGCATCTCAATGATTGCTGAATATCGCCAGAACAGTGACCAGATCTCCCCTATGGCACTTTATAGCTGGCTTCATTGTTCTTTGTACTTCTCTCTTTATAAAGAGGCAACACTGCACTTGCCATGCACAATAAAAGCCGTCCAAGTCTGTCACACTCTACCAATTTAAAAGTCATGTGAATTCCTCAGCTTACAGCATTTGATCTTCCATGTACAGAGCAGATCACATGCCAGCCCAGACAGCTCCTATAAGTGCAACCTATCATAACTTATGAAATCTAATTGCTAGTTGTTTTTTTTTGTTTGTTTTAAAAAGCTAAACTCATGATTTCCTCAATATTGGTGCAGTTCTATTTAAATAGTGTGCTGAACAATGCTTGTCAACTACAGCATCAGTCTCAGAAAAATGGAAACAATGAAAAAATGAGCTCTGCAGAAAAGCCACAACATGAGTGCACATGTGACAAGGATTACTAATAGGAGAAGTGTAAAGATGGAGATGTTCTGAAAAGCTACGGATTGCACACAGCAAGTTTTGGAAATAGTTTGCCTTTGGAAAATTGCTATAAAAAAAAACAAACAAACAATACTATATAGACAAGTTGTTCCAAGATATTCCCCATAAAACCATGGCTGCACAGAGGCATGTATTACTGGGATCTTACAAGTGTACAAGCTATAGCATAGCACGTATTGGCATTAATACAGTTGAGCTTGCCCTCCACATATCTATGGGGTGATAAATGAACGTGCATAGACATTGAGTCAAAGGTGAATGAGATCTTCCCCACTATAAGCATGTTTGTAAAAAATGCAGAATACTGTGCCCCAATGCCATTCATTGTTCAGTACACAAGGTGAAATGAATAAGGCCACCCGGCTTTAAAGGGGTGGTTTACCTTAAAAGGAAGTGTCCACAAAAGATGGAGTCCATTTGAAAGGAAATAGACACTTCTGATCTTCCTGAGGGTATGTGCACACTACAGAGTAGGTGAGGAAGTTCAAGCGGAGTCCATGCAACTGGTTCCGCCTGAAGTTCTGTGCCTGTCCTATTAACTCATCTGATTTCTCAATTCGGCCAAAGAATTGAAATGCGAGAAACCACATTGAATCAATAGGACAAGCGGAACACTCTTGAAATTACTCAAGGTTTCTGTAGCGTGCACATACCCCAATATGGTGCTCTAGACCTTGGCAGAAACACATTGCTGATTTGGCTCAATTCACACAGGCAATATCTTTATCTCCTAGATCCACGTGTCCTGGACTCACGCTACATTAGTACTTCGTTTGGACCAAGTGGATACTACTTCTATTCCCTATACATATCAGTAGCTAAACTGGTGTTTTCATGAGTCCTATTATATTATGGTCTGTAACATTGATTAATACACATGCAGAATCCATCTTACATTTATATATGAAGCCCTTGTGCTCTGTAAACCCTATAGTGGACTTGCATTTTGTGTCACATCTTAACACTATAGTGTGTTCATGAATACAGGAGATTGTACAAGTTATTTACAAGTTATATTCAAGGTCATCAACTCTTCATTGTGATGCAGAAGGATACTAGAAGAATCCAGTGTGACCCAAAACTTATTTACTCCCAGCAGTCACCCTGTTGTAAGTATCAACATCTACCTGTACATTGTCTTAACCTTGGAAGTATGCATAGTTAGGTCACTAAAGGCTTTCCCGAGACTGTCACTCATTTGTAAGTTAGGCCATCAGACCACCATCCGTCATCTGACTGAGGAGGCTACAGAGCTCTGGCAAGTACCGCATCAGCCGGTGACTGCATGACATTACAGCTCTGTCCTATTCATATAAATGGGGCTGAGCTAAGGAGCTGTTGGACTCATCACACCCCTATTTTGTAGGTGTCTGGTAAAAGTACATGTGTGAATTCATAACTCTAGGGATCCTCAACCTGTGGCAGAACTAAAACACCAAGCATGCCCTGTAGACCTGCAGCCCTCTAATAGGTCTATATTTTTATACGTATATACACCCCTATTTACCTAACAAATGGGTATCTGGTTAAGGGCCTGTTCACACTAAGCAAATTTGGTGGAATCCCAGCTGCCTCAGTCAAACAGTGTCTATGGGAGGGCTTGTGCACCTCTGCTCAAATTGACATGTCAATTCTTTGAGCGGAGAGCCCTCCCATAGACACACTGTTTAACACTGAGGCAGGCGTGCAAACAGGCCCTTACAGAGTGTTTAGTAACACATTGTAGATGTTGGCCTACTGACCCAGCTATCCACCTATCAATTCTGTAACATTAAGATTTGGATTATGGATGTGAGGTGCCAACGCAAACACCAGGTTTTCACACCATGTAGCTATATTAACAGGTTTACGCTGGCACCAATACAACCACCCAACTTTAGGCAAGTGCAGAGCACAAAGTGCAGCTGCTGAACAGGAAAACCGGCAGATACACAAGATCACAGTCCCTGAGCCCGAATGTCTTGTTTGCAAAGTGATTGTTATGTGCAGAAGCCATATTTTTTTCCCCATAGGTTTCTCCTACCAGGAGTTTCCCATTCACATTGCTGTAGGGATGAGCCAGTGGCTGGTGTATGGTGGTGGTAGTGGCCAGATGACCACATCACCATAACCCCATTCATTACATTTGGCTGCTGCTAAGCAGAACGTTTTACAACAGCTACAGCCATCTTACAATGAAGCGAGTCTGTTTAGGAATAAATGAGGATTCACACCAAATTGAACACATCTACATCCCAATCTGCCATGTTTTTCATAAAGCACAGAGAGATTCTAACTACTTCAAAGGAAAACCTGATCAAAGCGTCACTTCCAGAATCTGGTTTATGTGTCTCTTCTACAATCTCACTGTTGCTCTTTCCACTGTGGGAAAACAAGATGCACTGACAGGTAAAGCACGCACCCAGAATCTTCAGAGCGGTGACCAGATGATATCAGTTCTATTACTGTTACGCTTGAGAGGCCCCTCAGTTGTACACAACTACTTTTCACTCTTCAAGGGACAGGACTAAAGCTAAGCCCAGTACTACACAGGGACTTCCTTTTCCTTACTTTTCTGCCCAGTCACAACAGCACCTACTGCTTCCTGCTATGCTACAACAGTGTTTGTGAAAGCACACCAGCCTTTACAGGCTACTACTGTGATCTAGGATGATTTACAGTACACTAATATGGAGACAAAATCTGCCCATTATCAGACCCAAGCTAGCAAACATTGTACAGTCATGGGCAAGGCTGCTGTGGCTCCCTGACCAAAATGCACTGTGTTACCATGACAACATGCATTTTGGGGCAAACAAAAACTAGATCACCCTTTGAATTATGGCAAAACATTTACAAGGAAGCACCCCATACAAAGGCTAAAATATGTGAATTGGTGAGCTGTGGTATCATCGGGATGTCAAACAGCAAAACTAGGTGGGTGGGCCAATAAATAAAATCAATGGTTTGTTCAAAAAAAGCCATACCACATCTGCCTATAGGTTATGGGTGGTAATGCAACCCATTAACAGTGAAGCCAGGATGCAACACCAGGCAACCCATGACACGTATAGGCAATGCTTCTCAGGGCCCTATTCCACAGGACGATCATTAAGATAATTAAAATTATTTGAATCCAAGCGATAATCGTTCTGTTGAATAGCAGTTAACGATTAACGACCAAATGAGAAATCGTTGATCATTTAATAAGACCTAGACCTATTTTTATCGTTGAAGACGTTCGCAGTAGTGACGATTGCAATAACGACGACAAGAGGACCGGAAGGACGATCATAAGTAACGATCATCATTCCATCTAAATGGGTGAACGATTTCAGGTCTTTCGTAATAGCGGTCGTTTGGATCGTTTATAGTTAACAATTATGTGATCGATAATAGTCCCGTGGAATAGGGCCTTATTTTTCTACTTTCACAGCTCCACTGCCTTTATACAGTGAACATTAGGGACTGGCTTCTAAACTGTTCTCAAAGACATCCCTACAACAAGGACAGAACCATCAGCAGAGTTTGATTTCTATGAATTTCACTTCCCATGAAAGGATGCTACAAGATCACGCGGCTTTCATTTCCCATTTTAGCCAAAAGTACACGATTGCATCAATTGTGCCGAAACGAGAAGGCTGTGTGCGATGGCTGAGGTTAAGGATGTAGCAGGCACACACTTCACAATAAGTCTCACCCACATCCATTTGCAGAGTGTTAATGTGAGCAGTATCAGGGGGAAGGAGGGATGTGATCACACCATCTGTCAGCAGAAAGAACCTAGGATTTCATACCTTCACCAATAAGCAGTGAAGAGTCTACAGCAGCTTAAAGCACAGCAAGGACCAGTCCAAAAATAGATCAGAGTCTACAAAACAATCCATCTCCCACAATGATCTAGAGAAGGTAGAACCTGAGACGGCTTTGCTGATTCTGCGCTATCGTCCTGAAGGTCACATGCCGACAGCCACAGGGAGGTCTGCAGGGCCCAGCATCCCTACCAGCATCTAACGGGGGAGCGGCACCATTTTATCCCTTACACAGAGGCTCGGAGATACAGTTCTTTTAAAGGGATCAGTAAAGCAGAAATACGTGACCTTGATGTGACAGTAACCTGCTCAAGCTATATAACAGTCCAAAGGTGGATCCGTATCCTCAATACGTCTTGTGATCACATCTCGGCTGCCATTATATTATGAGGCCTTACACAATACATCAGTAGCAGATCAGGTCATGGTGACCAGACCACGGCACAAAGCAACCATTCTCCACACATCAGCAACCTAGCCCTGACCACAAACCCAGCAACTCCCAAACAATATAAGCACATTCTGTTTATTATAATTGCACATATATCAATACAGTCACGACAGCCGTATTCTCACTGAGTATCAAAGACTATCACTGGTGCATGCAAGTCCTTGAGTCATCCTCTTCTTTCAGGCTGGTAATAGCTGCCATTTAGCAGAGGGAACCTGTCATGTGGAACACATCAGGCTGTTATACAGGAAGAGCAGACAGATATACAGACCAGATGGAAAATCTCATCTGAACTATTAATTCATTCATTTAAATCTACGCTCATTCAAGGCTTAGGAGTCTGGTGGGCGGTCCTACTTGGTGACAAATCGCTCTATACACAGTGATACACAAGTAGGACTGCCCACTGGACTCCTAAGCACGTGATATGGAAATACTGAGAAGTCTACCAAATCTTTTTTGTACTCATATGGTGCATTGTCATTGAGACAGGTTTATACATTTAAACAGCTAAGCTGGATTTCATCCAATATCCATCCCCAATAACCCTATTAGGGGAAAATCACCCATCGTGCTTTATTTCTAAACCAAAAACCTATCAAAGCAAGATGAAAAGAGAAAGGGAGGCATTTGCATACAACTCAGGATTGTGGGAAAGCTGGGTTTGGACCAATATGGCCCTTATTACAGCTGCTGTAGGCCCATTTCTGATTTCGACCCGATTCTTACAGAGAACCTGCATCACTGCGTGAGACAGGTGTCCAAATCTGGGCCCTCCAGCTATTGCAGAACTACAACTCCCATGATGCCTGGACAGCTGAAGCTTTGGTTGGGAATTCTAGTTTTGCAAGAGCTGGAGGGCCGTGAGTTTGACACCTCTGCATTAGTACATAACAGGAGACTGGAGAAAAAATAAAATAAAAAAATAGGTTGCATGCAGGCACTGTCAGAAGCATCAAAGCTGCAATAGCCATGGTCACCCGGCCATCGCAGGAACTGATAGGCACAAAAACAAATGCACGTTAGGCCCTTTATATATCAACAAAGACAGCAAGAGTATCAGGGAGGCCATAGCTGTGTAAGAGATACAACGTGCGGGTGGATAAGAGATGGATGTGACGACATGACACCACCACAGAAGACCACCCCCATGCCCAGAATAGATTTAGTGCTATTGATTCAGTCCACCATACTCTTTGCTATATACTAGATATGAGACAATAGAGATATAAGGGAAGTACAGTAAGGGATCTTATTCTGGGTGTAGTTCCTGATCGCTCACATGATGCAAGGTATCAGCATACAGAGCTCTGCAGGATGACAATATACACTGCTGCACACTGTCACAACACTAATGTAATAAGAAAGAGGTGTTCTTTAGAAGAGAAGCCATTGCCACCCTCCCCCCTGCAAGGCTGTGAGTCCAGATGACTAGTGCCACCGACCCCTCCCCACCAAGTCGTTCTTCTTCCCTCCGCAGTCATGTGACCGCTCAGCAGCTGCTGGAATCACCCGAGTGACGTCACTGCGCCCGGCTCCCCCAGCACTCGGGTCAATCATGTCCCCCAGATCTAATTAGGTGAATGAGATGCGTCACGACAGCGGAGGGAGCCGAACCGGCTCGGCTGTGAAAGCCGGAAATTACCGAAGTGTGACCAAGGGAGGAGCGGGGAGACTGGTGAGGCGAGGATGATGGAAAGATGGCTGGATGGAGCCGGTCACATGACAGGGAGAGAAGGAGCCCGTGCATAGATCCATCTCTATACAGTAATTATATATATATATATATCTCACATACAGCCACACATCCCATCCCGTATATGAATGACATGACAGACACACAGGGATATGGCCTCACCGCTGAACACCATGGCTGACGAGGCACCCATCACCGCGAAGAAGGCGGAATACTCGGGAGCGGAGCCGGTTTCTGTGCTGGACATGGCTGCGGCTTAGAAGACGTCTCCTCCGACCGTGACAGAACACGACAAAACCTCCGCCAAATAAAAGGAGGGGGAGCGAAGAGAAGCCGAGGAGGGAAAAGAGGGAACTGCTGGAGACACGGAGCTACGGGAGGAAGGAAGGAGGGGAGCGGGGCTACGGGCGGCTCCTGTCACACCGAGGCTGCGGCTCTCACACTGGAGGAGCTCAGGCGCCGCTCACTGCTCTAAATACTTCACCGCAGCACAAAATGGCGTCCGGCAGCGCATCACGTGACGCGGCGCTTCCCTAGGCTCCTGCTTCTCCTCGATCCCGCCCAGTGCTGGGCTGAACCATTTCACCTCAGAGGGGGTAACATCCTGCCTTATTGTCCTTCCCTCAAAAATACGTAGTTTATGAATAAAAAATGTGACGCGTCTTAACAGTTAATCTATAGTGTGGTGTATTTGTTCTATAAACGAGTCCAGTGTTGGTGTTCCCTATGGCTGTGCGCAGTTGGTACGCGCCGAGCTGGGTGTAGCGCAAGGACAGGTGCGTCAGGGAGCGCTCACTAGAATCCTGTCATGGTGCGGGGCAGAGCCGGTTCTGTCAGGGCTGGGTGTAGACAAGGGGCAGGAGGGGGCGCGGTTTTTTCTTATACTACATACAGTATAGGTTATATGGTAAACGTGACAGGTATATCTGGTTTTTAACGTAAGATAGAGCAAGAAGAAAGAGGTTTGTGTCAGAGACAAGATGGCAGGCACCATAGAGCTGTGTCCCCCAACCTGTGGCTGTCCAGCTACAAATCCAATCATGGTAAATATATATATATATGTCTAGCAGATATTCTGCTCTCAAAAAAAGTGGTGGTTGCTATGGGCAACAGAAAGTCTCTCATTGACAGCTTTATAAATCCCCCCAATAATTTGTACAAACCTGTATTATACCTCAGAGCTGCAGTCACAGTTCTGCTTGTTGCTGTTGGAAACCATATACATGCTTGTTGACAGCAATTGAGGCTGTTGAGCTGCGCTAATACCAGAACCACCTACGAGAAGCCATCCTGTCCGCATGGGCCAGTATTCCTGCAGAAGGATTTCACCACCTACTGGAATCTATACCACAATGTACTGGCCCATGCGGACAGGATGGCTTCTCGTAGGTGCCACATGCCCTGAACAACCCGTTCTACCTCATCACAGAGATGATCTATTGGATAAAGATTTAGGGATTGTGGAAGTTAGGGAAGCAAGGAACTTGCCATACTGTTACTGAATAAAAAGCACTATATGAAGACCAATATAACACCCCATATAGTGATACATACCAGCTCTACACAGGATCCGTACACAGTATGCATGATTACACACAGTAGCAACATAGTGGTAGATGCCAGAATCTGTGCACTGTATAAGTGATTACAGTGCAGCTACATCCAGTGACTACAGGTGACCTCTTTTCTGATTAGAGTAATTCACTTTCCTTTCCTTCTCTGTCTGGCAAATACCGCCTTGAAGACGTCTTCCAGCTATGATTTTGATCTGCTGAATCTTCCAGGCTATTGGCTTTTCCAGGACCCTTCTCACCTTCATCCCATCTTCAGTGCCTCAAATGGTAAAATGCCTCCTTGGGGCCCACCCTGTAAGAATGTATAGTTAAAGGACAAGTGCCATGAAAAACTTTTTCCCAGTAATTGAAGCACATTACAAAGTTATATAACTGTAATATGTTTCAATCACCTATCTGCCTCCCTTCCCTGTCTTTTCCCCCCTCCACCCCCCACCAGGAAGTGTCCTGACTCACACAGACACCGTCACCAGGCAGCTCCTTCTTGTGAGGATGAGTCATCAGCAGGAGGGCTGGACTAGGTCCTGTTACACCAGCCCCCCTCCCCAGTCCAAGTGATGGCTTGCAGTTGTTCAGCCAATGGGAGCTGAGCAAGCCTGTCACCTGACAAGGCAGGGGAGGGGGAGGCTAGTGTAACAGGAGAAGGAGCTGAGAGAAGAGCTTGGTGACGGTGACGACAGTAATCAGGTCTGTGTGAGTCAGGACACTTCCTGGTGGGGGGTGGAGGGGGGAAAAGACAGGGAAGGGAGGCAGATAGGTGATTGAAGCATATTACAGAGTTATATAACTTTGTAATGTGCTTCAATTACTGGGAAAAAGTTTTTCATGGCACTTGTCCTTTAACCCCTTAAGGACAGAGCCTGAAATGGCCTTAATGACAGAGACAAATTTTATGAATATGACCAGTGTCACTTTAGTCATTAATACCTTCGGGATGCTTTTACCTATCCGGCTGATTCTGAGATTGTTTTCTCGTGACATATTGTACTTTACATTTCTGGTAAATTGGAGTCGATACTCATAACAAATCTTTATGAAAAAAACCCAAATAATGTGAAAAAATGTGAAAAAATGCATTTTTCCAACTTTGAAACTTTTTTGCGTATACAGAAAGTGGTTATACCACATAAATTATATATTAAATAGCATTAGCAACATGTCTACTTTATGTTGGCGGCATTTATTAAACTATTTTTCATTTTTTTTACACAATAGGGAGCTTAAAACATTAGCAGCAAATTTCCAAATTTTCAGTAAAATTTCAAAATCAGATATTTTTAGGGACCTGTTCAGGTTTAAAGTGTATTTGAGGGGCCTGTATGTTAGAAAGCCCCACAAAGCACCCCATTTCAGAAACTGCACCCCCCAAACTCTGCAAAAGCACATCCAGAAAGTGTTTTACCCCTTTAGGGGAGTCACAGAAATAAAAGCTAAGTGTGTAAGGAATTTGAAAATTTTAATTTTCTGTGCAGAAATTTTATTGTAATCCAATATTTTTCATAATTATAAACCTATTACCAGAGAAATGCACCCCAATAATTATTGCCCCGTTTCTGCAGTTTATAGAAATACTCCATATGTGGCCCTATTGCGCTATTTGACGCAACCACAAGCCTCAGATATAAGGGAGCGCCTAGTGAATTTCAATGCCTCCGTTATATTTGGTCATTTCTGACTGTACCACTTCAGGTTGGCAGAGGCTCTGGGGTGTCAAAACCTAAAAAACACCCCTAAAGGGACACCATTCAGAAAACTACACCCCTCAAGGAATGTAACAAGGGGTGCGGTGAGCATCTGGACCCCACAGGTGCTTCACAGATTTTCCGAACAATATGGCGTGAAAAAAGAAAAATTTATTTTTTACACTAAAACGTTGTTCTAGCCTTCAATTTTTCATTTTCTTAAAGGGATAAGAGGAAAAAAAAGACAAAAAATGTGTAGCGCAGTTTCTCCCGAGTACAGAAATACCCCACATGTGGCGATAAAGTGCCAAGGGGGCGCAGGACGAGCCTCCAAAGGGAAGGAGCGCCAATTGGCTTTTGGAAGCTGAATTTCACTGAAAAGGATTTCAAGGGCCATGTCGCATTTACAGAGCCCTCGTGCTGCCAAGACACTGGAAACCCCCCACAAGTGATTCCATTCTGGAAACTACACCCCTCAAGGAATCTAACAAGGGGGGCAGTGAGCATATGGACCCCACTGGTGACGGGCACAAATGTGGAACAATGTGACGTGAAAGGGAAAAATTTCATTTTTTCACTTTCATGGCACAAATGTGCCCGTCATCAAGGGGTCCATATTCTCTTTTCCCCCCCTGTTAGCTTCCTTGAGGGGTGCAGTTTCCAGAATGGGGTCACTTGTGGGGGGTTTCCAGTGTTTTGGCAGCACGAGGGCTCTGTAAATGCGACATGGCGTTCATCATCCATTCTAGCCAAATCCAACCTCCAAAATCCAAATGGCGCTCCTTCCCTTCGGAGGCTTGCCCTGCGCCCACATGGCGCTTTATGTCCACATGTGGGGTATTTACGGACTCAGGGGAAATTGCTCTACACATTAAATGTTTTTTTTTATCTTTTAACCCCTTGTGAAAATGAAAAAACATGACAAGATTAATAATTTAGAGTAAAAATTTTACAAAAATTACACTAAATGTTGGTCTAGCCTTGATTTTTTTCCATTTCCACAAGGGGTTAAAAAAGAAAATGAACACAAAACGTG
Organism: Dendropsophus ebraccatus; assembly: GCF_027789765.1. Lineage (NCBI taxonomy): Eukaryota > Metazoa > Chordata > Amphibia > Anura > Hylidae > Dendropsophus > Dendropsophus ebraccatus. The sequence continues at coordinate 98,180,662 of NC_091462.1, read as the reverse complement.
TAGGGTAGTGTCCCCTGAGTACGAAAATACCCCACATGTGGGCATAATGTGCCATATGGGCACAGGGCAAGTCACCAAAGGGACAGAGCGCCATTTAGAGGCTGGAATGGAGGATGGAGGCCATGTCGCAATTACAAAGCTCCTGTGCTGCCAGGACAGTAGAAACCCCCGACAAGTGACCCCATTCTGGAAACTACACCCCATAAGGAATCTAACAAGGGGTGCAGTGAGCATATGGACCCCCCTGGTGACGGGCACTTACGTAGAACATGTGCCGAGAAAATAAAAAATACAATTTTTTTCACTTTCACGTCCCAAATGTGGCCGTCACCAGGGGGCCATATCCCCGCTGCCCCCCTTCTTAGATTCCTTATGGGGTGTAGTTTCCAGAATGGGGTCACTTGTGGGGGGTTTCTACTGTCCTGGCAGCACAGAGGCTTTGTAATTGCATCATGGCAAGTCTCTAATGGGAATGGCGGCCATACCTACTTAGCTGGGGAAAAGGGACAATTCTAATTTATTTGGGGGTATTAGGCCAATTATTAGTTTATAAGGTTGGAAATGACAGGAGTCCATCAAACTCAACCTGTGTTGATCCAGAGGAAGGCAAAAAATCCTCGTGAGGCAGACGACAGTAGCCTCATTACAGGGGAAAAATTCCTTCCCGACTCCATAATGGCGATCAGAATAATCCCTGGATCAACGTGACCCCTGAAATAGGAATAAGGGACAGAATTTAGATAATGTAGAACCCCAGTGACGTGTGGTGCGCCTTGGAGCGATCCAGTATGCAGAGGCCGGGGTGATCAGGACAGGTGTCACACTGGAAAATGGTGTCCTTCCTGATCCCCCTGTTACCCCACACTCTGCACTTCTTCTGGGGTCTCCTGTTCTCCAGTGTGGGGGACGTCACCTGGAAAATGTTGTCCTGGTGCGATACGGGGTCCTTCATATCCAGAAGCGCTGGGTCCGCTCCATGGCTGCTAAATATTAGGGCGCTATTACTATTTCTGATATGTTCGGATCGTGCCGCAAGCTACAGGGCAGCGAGGGACCGGAAGAGGGGGTGCTGGTATAAAAGTTATCCCCGTACAGGTGGTGACCTTTATCCAGCAGTGGGAAGATCAGTTCCCGGACGATCTTCCCACTAACTCCGAGGATGGGGGGGGGGGGAGGGGGCATCTGGGGGCTGGATTCGGGTGTCCCTTCCTACATACACTCTAAGGGTACATGCACACTGCGGAATCGCGACAGATAACCCTTCGTGCATTCCACAGCTGGCACCCGCCGGCGGACTGATGCAGGCGCACGTCTCCGTCCGTGTCATAGACTCCATTCTATGCACGGGCGGATTCCGCTCTCCGTCCAACGTGTTCGTTCTTTGGATGGACGACGGATTCCGCCCGTGCATAGATTGGAGTCTATGACACGGGTAGAGACATGCGCCCGCATTAGTCCGCCGGCGGGTGCCAGCTGCGGAATGCACGAAGGGTTATCCTTCGCCATTCCGCAGTTTGCACGTACCCGAAATCTGTAAGTGTACCCTGAGGTACACTCACAGAGTTTGTAGAATTTCACACCATACTGTGATCTCTTATTGGGACGGTACTGGCGGAAAAGACGTGTCTGGGGGGCAGCGTACGCTACGCTACCCCCAGACACGTCACTGGATGATGAGGATGAATGGAGGAAAGAAGGATCCCCCCCATTCATCCTCACTGGCTGTTTCGGTGTCGGAGGTAATAATAACGTATCCCTCTGACGCCGAAAACACCCTGGGGGCCATCTTTATACGGGGATTGGTATATGGGGTATGTAGTGGTGTAGTGTCAAACTTTATTCAATGTAGTGTGGTGTAATGTAGTGTTTTTTACGTGATTTTTTACAGTAAGTATAAAAAAAAAAACCTACGCCAACAAAGGAGTTGCTGATAAATGGCGCACTTATGTGCGGCACTTATAAGCAGACCGTGGCAGTAGGATATAGAAAAAAAACACCCTACGCCAAAAAGGAGGAGTTGCTGATTAGCAGCGCACTTTCGTGCGATGCTGATCAACACTCAGCGGCGATAGGGTGCGGAAAATAGAAAAAAAAAAATTTGGAAAAAAAAAACCCCTTTTTCTACATTCTGAATATCCCTGTAGCTGCTGATAAGTGTATTACACATATCAGCCGCTAGGGGGCAGCAGAGCGCAAAATCCGGAAAATGACGAGGCTGGAGCCGAAAATAGCCGAAAGAAGACGACGGGGACCGCCGGAAAGACCCGAAGACCGAACGGAATGACGGAGGACGCCGCGACCCGGAAGACGCCGATCAGGAGCCCGGGACAGGTGAGTAATGTACAAATACCTGCTCTGGACCCCTCGGCTACCTAGCTGAGGGGTCCAGGGCAGGTATTTACTATATTGTGGGACTCTGATCGCCGTGCCACCGGCCCGATCGCCGTGAACGGCCGGCCGGCCGTTCACGGCGATCGGGCCGGTGGCACGGCGATCACCATTACTTTTTACAGTAATGGCGGTCGGTGCCGTCCTCGGACAGCACCGACCGCCATTTTTTTCCGGGTCATCGGGTCACCGATGACCCGGAAAGGTTCCGATCGCCGCTATTGGCTGATCTGAATTGATCAGCCTATAGCGGCGATCGTAAGCACGGGGGGTGTTAACCACCCCCCGTGCCGTGAAGCTATGATGGCCTGCTATGATTTATAGCAGGCCATCTTCCCCGACCGCTGTGTGTGAACACGCAGCGATCGGGGAAACATCGGGCGTACCCATACGCCCGTTTGCGTTAAAGCCCAGGCAACGGGGGCGTATGGGTACGCCCGATGTCGTTAAGGGGTTAAGTGGGTTGGGGTAGGTAGGAAGGTTTCTCCATTTGGCAGGTCCGCCATTTTAGTAGGTGCCGCATGTATGTATAGGTCCCCTCAGTAGGTACTTTGCCTTCTCACCATCTCTCTTTCTCCCCATTCCAGTGCTGAGCATCAAAAGTAAGAGAAAGGGTAGGGAGCCAATAGGTAATTGTTCTTTCACAGTTCTTAAAGGGGTTATCCAGTGCTACAAAAACATGGACACTTTCTTTCAGAGACAACACGACTCTTGTCTCCAGTTCAGGTGCGGTTTGCAATTAAGCTCCATTCACTTCAATGGACTGAGCAGCAAAACCCCACCCAAGCTGGAGACAAGAGTGGGGCTGTCTCTGGAAGAAAGTGGCCATGTTTTTGTAGCGCTGGATAACCCCTTTAAAGAAATCCTTATATTTGAAAGTGGCTCTCACTTACCCGGGGTTCTGGGGGAATTTCACTGGATTCCCTGGTGCTAGCGACCACCTACAGTTGCACTGCACCCCATAGGCCAGTTACACAGTGTTGCCCTGGGTGCACACCTACCCATTGTCCCAGTGCTAAGGATGCCCTTGGAGGTTCAAGGGGGCAGTTAAAGGGGTTATCCAGTGCTACAAAAACATGGCCACTTTCTTTCAGAGACAGCACCACTCTTGTCTCCAGCTTGGGCGGGGTTTGGGGCTCAGTTCCATTAAAGTGAACTGCACTTGAACTGGAGAGACGAGTCATGTTGTCTCTAAAAGAATTTGGCCATGTTTTTGTAGCACTGGATAACCCCTTTAAGATCATGAATACGCCCCCTAGCATTAAAAACTCTTTGTCATGTTCCTAGAACCAATCCATGACTATATGAGTCTTCTAGACGTTGCATTGATGAACTGAATCTGATCGGTCTCATTGCTTAGATATTTCCTACTGACAATATGTCCATCCCCAGGTATGAGAGGAGCCAGGGTGCTCCAAGAAAATATTTCCCACACCATTACACCTCCTCAACATGAACTGCTTATATTTAATAAGAAGGTTTATGCTGCTTTTGCCAATTTCTGATCCCCCCATCAGCATGGTGCAACAGAGCTGAATCCATCTGACCAGGCAATCATTGCCAAAGAATGATGAGTTGTAGGTCCAGACACATTGTTGGACACCAGTGACGTATTTGGCTGCAGTTTCCTGTCTTCATCAGGATGACTCCTGACATCCTCCTCTAACCCCTTTTATCGCCGAGTTGTTTCCGTCCACAGGATCTGTTTTCACTGGATGTTTTTCCTTTTGCACCATTCTCTTTATACTCTCCTTACCAATGCACAAGGTTGGCAGTTTGTAAAATCCTTGTATGAAGCCAATGGATACACCCTGTTAGGGTATGTTCACATGCAGAAGATTTGATGCTGACATTTTAGCTACTGTCTAATTTTTCTAAAATCCATGCGCATTATGCTTAACAAAAATCATATATAGATTATGGAACAAATTTTGTGCAGCTGAAATTTGACTTCATATGAAGGCAGCTGTAGGGGTATTTGTACATATTGTCATTAGAGATGAGCGAATTTGCTGAAGTTCGGGAACCCGAACTTCGGCAAATTCGCTCATCTCTAATTGTCATGCATGAGCTGACAATCAACCCACGAGGGAATGTTAGGAGATCTTAGCTCTGAAGCCTGTAGAATTGTGAATGCAGCTCTGGTGTACAATACAGGCTGGGACATTTTATATTATAAGTATAAAATTTGTCTATAAATATAAAAGTGTTCATAAGTGGGCATACACTATAAGGCTATGTTCACACTGCGTATGTTTCCGTCTGTAGTGCGAACCGCGAATATACACACGTAGTTTGGAGGTTGATGTGTTTGCTTGAAAGTATACGATATACGCCCGCACAGTGCACACTACGTATCAGCTTAAGGTCGGATCGTATACAGCGCCGTGAAAAATTAACAAGACCATTGTTAGAGGACGGAAATGTTGAAACTCACGGCCGTGGATTTCAGTGCGGTCCCGTACGAAGTACTTATTTCAGCCAAATTTTTCGATCCAAAAGGTTCTGTGTGGTTTACGGGGCTGGGCGAAGATTTCCAAGTAAATGACCTGCCTCAGATCGCTTCGAAACAAGCTAGGGAAGCATAACTGTACTGTGGGCGTATGTTCGCGGTTTGTACACATCCGGCCGCATGTCTATTTTTCCCACGCCCGTAGTTTCAGCCGCACATGTACAGCGGCGTACGAACTACTACTACTATGGACGGAATCATACGCAGTGTGAACATAGCCTAAAGCTACAAAATGAATATTCAGTAAAATATAGAGTCTTCTCTTTCTATCAGATCTTTTTAATTTTATTTTTTCAATGGGGCCATCTACTAAATGGCAAGTAAGGCAGCTTTTATATGAGTGTAATAAGGACACAAGCCTGATCACAATTCTAATGACCTGACCACATTATAGTGATCATGTTTGGTTTGGGTTATTAGTAGAGATAAGCAAACCTGGAGCATGCTCGAGTCGATCCGAACCTGAACTTTCGGCATTTGATTAGCAGTGGCTGCTGAAGTTGGATAAAGCCCTAAGGCTATGTGGAAAACATGGATATAGTCATTGGCTGTATCCATGTTTTCCAGACAACCTTAGAGCTTTATCGAAGTTCATCAGCCCCAGCTAATCAAATGCCGAACGTTCGGGTTCGGATCGACTCAAACCCGGTTTGCTCACCTCTAGTTATTAGTAGACATGAGGGAACCTTGAGTTCATCCGAACCTGTGCATGCAGCATTTGATTAGTTATGTCTGTAGACATTGGATGCTGTCCTAGGGGTCCAGGAAAACATGGATATGGCCTATGGCTGTATCCATATTTTCCAGGCAGCCTGTATCCAACTTTTGCAGCCACTGCTTGGTGCACTGGGGCCACCTGGAAGCTTAACAAAGAATGCCCCTCTTTGCCCTCTCATTCAAGCATATGTGCCTGCCTCAATATTCTGTTGAGTTTGTGTGCTTGGGGGCTCATCAACGCCCCTGGTGCACCAACACAACTTTTTTGCATACTATTATTTTAAACTATTACTTCAGAATGTTGCAATGTATTTTAAAATGAAAAACAGCATTGGCATCAGGGTGCCATAGGCTGCTACATTATACAAGCAGGTTAGTATGCTAGAAAATCCTGACACATTCCCTGACCAGGGCCGATTCTGGGGTCTCTGCCACTTGAGGCAAACCTCAGGCGGCCCGGCCCCTGAGTGATAGCGGGCATCGCGCTCACCTGTCACATGCCGCCTGTCATCGCGCTCACCTGTCACACGCCGCAGCCGCCCGCACTCCCCGCTGTCTCCACATCCCGTCAGGTCCCGTGACGTCACCCTGCAGCATTGACCTCCAGGCTGTGGTGAGTGAGTGGGGTGATTGGGTCGCGCGGGGCTGCCGGGGGGGGGGGTTTGCGGTTTGATGCGCCACCCGCACCGCATCAAACCGCAACAACCCCCCGGCGGCCCCGCGCGACCCGATCGCCCCAGCGCGTCCCCCACTGACCCCGGGCACTCACCAAAACCTGGAGGTCGATGACAGCTGCAGGGTGACGTCGCGGGACCTGACGGGATGTGGAGACAGCAGAGAGCGCGGGCGACGGGACAGGTGAGCGGCCGCTGTCACTTTTGTTAAGTGATACTTAACAAAAATGACAGCAGGGGGGACATAATGCCGCCGCCTGCAGGACCGCAAAATCTGCCGCCTGAGGTGGAAGGCTCATTCCGCCTCATGGCAGAAGCGGGCCTGTCCCTGACACATTAAATATGCAGTGTATCTGCTCTGTGTTAATATACCTTCACACACTATTTTTTTCAGCATTTTTCTTAAAGGAGTTTTCCAGAAAAAAATAGACTGATTGTCGGGGTTCCAACACACAGCACCCACACTGATCAGCTGTTCAACACCCGCACTACATAGTGGATGGAATTTGCCTCCATTTATTGTGTAGTAGCAGCAGCAGCGATGTGTAACTCCCTAGACCATTTCCTAAGACCTATAGTGAAACCTATGGGAGATGTGGGGGTAAAGCGCCATACCTGAACCTGAGAACCAATATTGGGCAAATAACACAAATGTTTAGGGGGCGGAGAGACACTGTCCAATTAAATCTGTCCTTAGCGCTACTGACCAAAAAGTTATAGGAGAAATCTTGGGAAATGAAAAAGAAATCAAAATGGGACAGAATAATAAACAAAGTAAATATACCCTTCCTTATGACCCATAGCGCCACTCCAGGGAGGTTTCAGCTGGAATAGCTGGGTATGTGATGCCCCCACATTCCAGCCGAAAATGACAGCTGGGACCTGGGATTGACACTACAGTGGCACGGGGACGTGTAAGTTTACTTTGTTTATTATTTTTTTCTGCACCCCCTAGCCGTTCAGAATTTTTTTCTCATTTCATGGGACTTCTCCTTTATATAAGACAAAACCTGAATCATCTTGTCATGATCTTGTAGCAATTGCTGCGAAAATACTGGGCGGCAGTGGGCGCGCTCTATTGTGATACAGCACTGCTCTTTATAGTTCTCAAAAGTGTGAAAGGAATGGGCAAGTGAATGCTAGAGGCTCCCACTGAGCCCCATGATATAGATTATTGTGTTTCCCTGCTACTCTTTGCCCTGGTTAACAGAAGCAGGAGGGGGCAGTTGGGTGATCCCAATTGTCAAGACTGCTATGATATCCATGTATTGAGGCTATCCTGATGGGACTATAATGATATTGGTTTAGTTTCTGTAAAACGAGAGATGAATCATATTATATGCAATTACGGACAGTATGTGCACAATGCATTGTCTTCAGATACATTAGGTTATATATGGTGCAAAAATTATTTGATCAGTAATAAAAATTTGCACTTATGATCCACAGGTCTATGGACCCAAAACCATCAGAGAGACATTATGTGCTGCATCACTCCATAAAGTAGTAATACTCAGAGATATTACAAGAGTCCTACCATAGAGGTTTTCTATCATAGCAAACAAGGAAAAAAAAGTGTTTGTGCCTTGCCACTGAACAGGGCTGTAATATAAAATTACATTGTTCAGATCTGTTAAAGGGGTTATCCAGGATTCGAAAAAAACATAGATACTTTCTTGCAAAAACAGCACCACCCCTGTCCTCAGGTTGTATGTGTGGTATTACAGTTCATACATGCCATGTTTTTCTGGACTCCCTAGGGCTGCATCTATATTCTCTAGGCAGCAAGGTTGAAATGAAGAGTGTTCAGGTTCTACTATAAGTTTGCTTATCTCTACTCTGAAGTACACAAACAGGGAGGAACCAGTCAGCTGTATTTAATGATGAAAGTAAATATTCATCCCCAGGAGTCGCTAGGGATGGATCTAACTTCTTCAGCCACCGATAATCAAATGCAGAGCATTCGGGTTCGGACAAACCCGAGCATGCTTGAGGTTTGATTATCTTTATTGATAGCCTAGTTAACCTTATTGATGATATCCTATGTATACAATAAGAACAACAAAGATTAGAATCCAATTCCGAATGGTTATACGCATGTTGTGTATAGATGAGGGGGGCCTCAGATGTTTTTTTTTTTTTTCTAAATCGCTGTTATTGGTCACATATCACTGTGTAAACAGGAGACAATGATGACATTAGGGGCCGCACCATTAGTCAATCATATGTGAAGGCTCCATTTTAGCACTAGTCACTGGGATAGACACTTGTCATTGGTAGCCCATCTGCCTGTGTAAGGCTTTACCAGTTAAAGGAGAGGTCCAGTGAAGTATTGTATTGCCCCTCAAAAGTTATACAAATCACCAATATACACTTATTATGGGAAATGCTTATAAAGTGGTTTTTCCCTGCACTTACTACTGCATCAAGGCTTCACTTCCTGGATAAAATGGTGATGTCACTTTCTGGATAAAATGGTGATGTCACGACCCGACTCCCAGAGCTGTGCGGGCTGTGGCTGCTGGAGAGGATGATGGCAGGGGGGTGCTCAGTGTCCCTCCAGTGCCCTGTGTCCCTCAGTGTCCCTCTGCCATCATCCTCTCCAGCAGCCACAGCCCGCACAGCTCGGGGAGTCGGGTCTTGACATCACCATTTTATCCAGGAAGTGACATCGCCATGTTATCCAGGACGTGACATCACCATGTTATCCAGAAAGTGACATCACCATGTTATCCAGAAAGTGACATCACCATGTTATCCAGGACGTGACATCACCATGTTATCCAGGAAGTGACATCACCATGTTATCCAGAAAGTGACATCACCATTTTATCCAGGAAGTGACATAACCATTTTATCCAGGAAGTGACATCACCATGTAATCCAGAAAGTGAAGCCCTGATGCAGTAGTAAGTGCAGGGAAAAAAGTACTTTATAAGCGTTTCCCATAATAAGTGTATATTGGGGATTTGTATAACTTTTGGGGGACAACACAATACTTTGATAAAAAGTTTGCTGGACTTCTCCTTTAAGGGTAAAGAGTGTTGGACCTGTAACAACAATTGTAAACCTACCAACCAGTCAGTTGTACTGTCTAGTGGCCCAGTTGTCTCGGACTGATTGAAATCTGTAAAGTATTAATATTCTATAAATTTATATAGAGCCAACGTATTCCACAGTGCTGTACAAAGATTGTGATCACTCATAGTACCTGTCCCTAATGGGGCTAACAGTCTAAATTGCAAATTCACCTATCAGTATGTGGTTAGATTATGGGTGAAAACATGTATACAGAGATGGAACAGACAGACCTCCATGCAGATGTTTCCTTCATTGAATTCCAATCCAGGAACTCAGCAAGGTGACAATGCTACCCTGAGCCACTGTGAGGATATTCAATGATATGCAGATACTGAATTCTCCCAAACGACCCATTAAATTTGCTATGAAGAGATCATTCAGATATTAGCAAAATATCTGTGCATGTCTGGTGCTATGCGATGGATGGTGATATGTGGCAGATTGTATGATCGGCAGGAGACCCATGGCTATCATCATACATAGCCGCAATTCCATTGGCGAAATGGATGAGCAGTCATAAACGTAAGTGCAGGGATGCAGATGGTGGGATACACAGCATCGTGAGGGATCTGGTGATTTATTGACATCATAACGAATAACACGAGATTGTAGTAATTGGGCAAAAAGCTGTGACCCAAGATGGCAGGCAGAAAATGCAGGATTATGTCAAATAGAGCAGGAAATGATGCAACGCTGTACCCAAGATTAGGAGAGAACGAGGAGCGAATGCAGCACTGTAGTATTATATCACAGAGCAGGCGAGAATAGTGATAACCATAGATCTGATGGAAGAGACAGGAGAATGAGAGGGGGTGGGGAAGGAAAACCAATGACTGGAGAGGGGGTTGTCTGGAGCCTAGGCTTGTAGGATACACAGTCACTGTTTTATCAATGGCTTTCCCTGCAGCATTAAGCAGTAAGGGATCCTCTGACAATAGCCGTAACGTGACCCAGTCTGCAAAGCTACAGTCTAGAGCTAAAAATGGCACAGAGCTTTACATAGAGTCCCTTACTACAAAGGCACCTCTGCCCTTCCTCTAAGGATGGATTGTACTGCGACAGGGGGTTCATTAAAGATAATTTCATTATTACCCCGGCCGATAAGGAAAGTAGACTCTATATATAGCGTATAGGTTATTATTGTTATTACGTCTCCTCAGTCACTGTCAGGAGTTGTTATTATCCCCCACGGGATGGTATTTGTGGATGATCGCTGCAGATCTCAACCGGTCATGAGGCCTGCAATAAATGCAGCTATTTATTTTCTAAAGCGTCGTTTAATAATTTATTGATCGCTAAATGCATAACATGTAAAATCAGCCTAGAGGCCCCATCCATCGCACCGCCGCTCCGTCCTGCACCTAGGCTGCAGGGCTTTACCTGCGTCTGAATAAGTCTATATTGCCAAATGTGACACTGTCATGTGATCATCATCTAGTAGAATACTAAAGATGTTTCTATATATGCATAGTGCAGTCATATTGTAGTTTATTGCTGTGATTACTGCAAAATGACACCTTTTTTGCAACATTTTGCTAAATTTTTATAGTGGCCATCAATATGTGATGTAAGGTGGTCCAATACCCAAAACTTTCACGAAGTCATATTGCCTACACATACACTATGAACTGAGCTTGAAGCCATGAGACAGTGCCATCCATTGTGTGGTGGCTAAGCTGGGTTACTGCAGCTCAGCTCCTATTCACTTTAATGGATGACGAGCTGCAGTAACCTAGCATGAAAAAAAGCTGATTTGGATGCTGTAATAGGTGTGATTCTGGATCCAAATCAGTAAAGGTTTTAGCTGTGTGAACATGGTGGCCATATATATAGTGGTTGTATGCTGCATATGCCTGTTTTTTTGATGGGTACAAAGTGCAAATGCATTGTGTGTGTGTGTGTGAACAAGGCCCAAGGCCGTGTACTTGCATAGTATTTTGGTCAGTATTTTATAGCCAAAACCAGGAGTGGAACCAACTCAGAAAAACTGCAATGGAAAGAGGTCACCATTTTCTGTGTCTTGTTTTCACCTTTGGTTTTATTTAAAAAAACAAACAAAACAAAAAAAAAAACTGACCAAAATACTATATGACAACTTACAATGTCTTAGGGTGTGCTTACACAGACAGATTTTTCAATGTAAATATTAAAACCAAAGCCAGGAACAAACAATCGTATAAATAGAGAACAGATCATTCTTTTCAATAGGTTTGTCTGTTTGCTGATGACACAAAAATGTTTGATGATTTAGCTTTACTAGATAAGTGGTCCAAACAATGGAAAATGCAGATCAATGTTTCTAAATGTAAAATAATGCACTTGGGGAGGAGGAATCCTCTATCCGAGTATCATATCGGCAGTTCTGTGTTGGCAAAGACTTCAGAAGAGAAATATTTAGGGGTGGTGATTTCTAAAAGCTTTAAAATCAGTAACCAGTGCAACCAGGTGGTGGGGAAAGCAAATTGCATGCTGGGCTGTATATATAATGCTATGCTGGGCAGTATATATAATGGTATGCTGGGCGGTAGAGCTAGAGGTATAAAGATATAGAGATCTAGTGAAATCACATCTTGAATACTGTGTCCAAAGGATATTGATAAAATAGAAGGGTTCCAAGTTTGGGCTACAAAAATGGTGGAGGGTGTGAGGCATAAAACATATCAGGAAAGACTTAAGGAATTTAATCTGTATAGTCTGGAGGAAGAAGCGGACATGATCGAAACCTTTAAGCATGTTAAATGACTAAATAAGGATCAGGAGGGAAGTGTTTTTAGAAAAAAACTGAACTCAAGAACAAGAGGACACAGTGAGAGATTAGTTGGGGGAAGGACCAGAAGTAACGTGAGAAAATATTACCTTAATGAAAGAGTAGTAGATGCTTGGAACAAACTTCCAGCAGATGTGGTTGGTAAATCTACAATAACAGAATGTAAACCTGTCTGGGATAAACATACATCTATCCTAAGATAATAAGAAGGGAAATACTATAAGGGCAGACTTGTTGGGCCGACCCAGTGGTCTTTTTCTCCCTACAATCTTCTATGTTTCTATGTTTTAAAGGAAAGAAAGAGATTTCTCCTCTTTTCAAATCCATTCCTGGCTTTGTTTTCACCATTAGCAACCAAAAATCTGTGTGTGTGAACTCACCATAATACACGAAGGGCAACTAGAGGTTTACTGCATCAGAATCTGTTTGTTGACTAAAATGAAAACTTTTCTGCTTCCTTGACAGACACACCCGGTGTGCATTCATGGGATAATGAAGACAATCATGGTACGCTCAGTTTTCTTTTAATTATACTTTACTTAAAAACCCTAAACTTTAATATTTTAAAGGGGAACTCCACTTAAGGAAAACTTGTTTTCTATTAAAAGTACATTAAAAGTTATATAGATGTGTCTATATAATGTATTACCGTATCTGTACAGTTTGAAATCCAGGAAGTGAAGAAAATGGCCTCTGTGCCAATTCACATTGTCTCCTGCTCCCACTGCTCTCCCACCTTAGGAGGCAAATCTTCCATGTCTCACATTGTGTGTGTTTGCTGAGCACAGGCTGATGATGCAGACAGGGGTCAGGGTGTGATGTCACAGGAGGCTTGGCTGGATCCCCCAATCCCCTGAGTAATTCACAATCTCTGACCATCCAGAAGCAGCTGCTGCACTGATTTGGCTGAAGTCTGCAGTGAAATTAGGGCTGTGTTCACACATTGGAGTTTCATTGCAGTACTGCAGCGTATTCACAAAAATGATGCAGTATCATCTTTCAGTTTTTATTCTGACCACTAGGATTAAAGTGGTATTTCCATTTTAAAGAGAACCTATCACCTAAAATTCACTATCCCTATTATCAAAGGTAATCTCTCCCTAAGTCGATCTATGAAGATACAGACTGCTGTATTTACAGCTCAACCTGTGATCTCTGCATAGGCCGCTGAGCATGTCCAGAAAGCTTTCCATTTATGTTAATGGCACGGCTCAAGTCTATTTAAGTATAAAAGATTTATCCTTTCCCAATTTCATAAATAAAAATAAATAAACATATTTGGTATTGTCGCGTGCGTAATCAACAGAACTATTAAATTATCACATTCCTGATCTCGCACGGTAAACAGCGCAATCGGTAAAAATTCCAAAGTGCGAAATTGCGCATTTTTTTTCTTTAATTCACCATTGCAAAGTACAATCAGTGGCGCAAAAAATAAGGGCTCATGAGGGTCTCTAGGTAAAAAAAAAGCATGGGCTATGGCCTTTTAAGCACAAGGAGGAAAAAACAAAAGGGCAAAAATAAAAATTGCCCTTGTCTTCTAAGGGTTAAGAGATGCAGGCATCTTAAAGGGGTAGTGCGGCGGTAAAGAATTATTCACAGACTAACACACATTACAAAGTTATACAACTTTGTAATGTATGTTATGTCTGTGAATGGCCCCCGTCCCCTGTCCCACCACCCCCACCCGTGTACCCGGAAGTGTGGTGCGCTATACTCACCTGTCACGTGCCGACACCCGTCTCCGATCTTCAGCGAGTGACGTCTTCTTCGAGCGGGCGGCGAACAGCTCCGTCTGTTCTGAATGCCGGCCGCCCTCTGCAGCGTCATCGGATGCTCAGCCGCGATTGGCTGAGCATAACTGTGCTCAGCCAATCGCGGCTCAGCAGCGGAGGACGCGGCCGCGTCATCAGCCGCTCAGCCGCGATTGGCTGAGCATAACTGTGCTCAGCCAATCGCGGCGGAGCACAGTTGTGACGCGGCGGAGGGGGGACGGGCGGCAGCGACTCGGCCGTCCGTCCGAAGATGTTTGGCACAAGATGGCGGACGTCCCTCGACACGGATCAGATAATGTATAACGCACCAACACTTCCGGGTACACGGGTGGGGGTGGGGGGACACGGGGAACGAGGCGATTCACAGACATAACATACATTACAAAGTTGTATAACTTTGTAATGTGTGTTATTCTGTGAATAATTTCTGAGCGCCGCACTACCCCTTTAATACATCTCTGACTGCCTGTGTCATAATCTATGGCTGCTAGAGGCTGGCAAAGATTTCTGCTTTAGTCAGGTTAGTTACTTGGCTTGTACGCCAATATGCTACTACATTGATAAAAACTCCCTTTTGTGTTTCAGTTCTTTGCCATTTTCATGTTTTCATGATATCTGCTTGTTATCAGTGGACATAAATGAATAGTCTTGTTCACATTCAGTGACTGAAAAAGTAGGCCTGGCTGCACCTGTATTAAAGGAAAACTGGAAAAATCGAAGTGGCTGTTAGAGCAGGAAATGTTGAGGACTAAAGTAGTTTTCTTACCTTCATCCTCATCACTGTTTTCCTTCAATCTTCCATTTAATAATTTTCTCAATTAGTGGTTTGTTGCACTGGGGGAGGTACTACAGCCCTCAGTGCACCAATCTGCTCACCCATCCTTGCAGTGATGAGTTGTCAGTGATGTCACTGCACAGCATTACAATAATATTCATGAGGAGGCAGTGGCAGAATTGAGGTGAGGGTGTACCAACCCGCTAATTAACATATTAATCCATTCTCGTCCACAATATGGCTATATACGTTCCTACTTTCGATGCCCTGTGGAGTAGGAACGTATATAAACATTCCTGCCATGAAGGGGTTTAAATATGTGTGGGGCTGCTTCAATGTGGTAGGCCCTACACACATTAGAGTCTCCCAAGAGCCAGGATAATGACATACAGCCGCCTCTCGTTAACCCTCTTAAACGCTGTGGTCTATAGAAATAGCAGCATTTAGGAAATCATCAACAGGATAAGTACCACAGCATGACTTCTGTGGGTGTTGTGCCTCATCTCCCACAACCATACCAGGTGAGAGCTTCTAAGTTTGTGCTCTTACCCACCTTACTGTCTGACCTGTGCTATGGAGCGCTGTTCTATTGTTTTTCTGTATCCTCGCATCAATGGCCTCTTTCATTGGTCATGAAGGGGGTTAATAATACAGACAATTGCAGGAAAACAGTGCTGAGGATGCTGGTAAGAAAACTACCTTCTTCCTCAGTATCTCCTATTTAGGCTAGTTTCATCCAACTTGCCATTAGTCTCCCTTTAAAGGTAATTTATCAGCTGTATATTATGTACAGAACTGCAGACATGGTTAAATGATATCTGATGGCTGTTAAAAAAAATTTTTTAAATTATATTTAACGTCTGAGCTCATACCACAAAGGCGGTGCTAAGTTGCAGTATGTACTCCTCCTCCCTTCCACACCCTCCCTGTTTGACATGATTGATGTGCAAGGTTTAGCTTCCAGCACTGAGCCTTGTACATAAATCATACAGGGCAGAGATGATGGGGGAGGGAGGAGGTGTGCCTGCTGCTGCTCAGCACCACCTCTATGACACATTACCTTAGAAGTTAAACATGATTTTATAACTCCCCAAACATCCATCAGCTAGGAGACAGCTATCATTTGTTTTATCTCCCTATGTCTGCAGCTCTGGGCCTGATATACAGCTGTCAGATTCCCTTTAAATGAATGTTTTCTTGCATTACAGTACAGAGCTGGATATACAAAGAATATGAGAAAATTGTCGCAATGTTATTTTACAATGATCAAGCTTCATATACATAAAACTGGAAAATCTTGTTTATCTGCTCTTTCAAGTGACAATCAATAGGAGTATTACAGTAGGGCAACCTATACTGAATACAGTATGCTTGGAGACAGTGCACTCTCTGTAAAGGTTTCTGAAAGTCGAACAGTTGACCTATTTATTACCAGCTGTGAATACATTGGGAAAACGAAACTTTATTGGAAATTTTTATTATTTTGTTATTTGTGATTGAAGTCACATTGAAATTCTAGAATGTCCTATCACACAGTCTTTTGGTTTGCTGCTCTTCAACTTCTTTTGTCTGGGCACCTTTTTTCATTTTTCATATTGATATACTCAAGTGCTGAGGCCTGGTTCACCAGTAATGAAGGTTTCCATGTGTATTACCGTTAACCTTCTGATAGCCCCTTACAGTGCCCTGAACGCTGAGGAGGAAGGTACATGTGTTACCTCCTCCTTAGTGCCAGTCCCATACTGTTAGTCGGGGTAATCCACTCCTTCTAATCATAATCAATGGAGGGGGTGGGCCCGATGACACGACAGTGCACCGGAACGAAGATTAGAACGAACAGTGCGAGACCGGTGCTGAGGAGGAAGGTAACACACATACCTTCCTCCTTAGTGTCCCGGGCACTATAAGGGGCCATAGTTCCCCTTTAAGGAAAGGTTAGGAAGCATCTTCAAGTAAGTCCCATCTCTACCTGAAGGCTCAAGCATGAGCAATATTCTTTATAAATAGCATGCTGATAGTTGCATTACATATAAAGTAAGAACTAAGATTTTTTTTAATACTATTATTTTACTGATGATAATAATATAACAGCATCCAGAATGAGCATACTATGTCCCAGATGGACTAAAACTGTGTAACTTAAGGTTCCTATATACTTTATAATTTTGTCTGCCAAACCCTCCGCTCACATTGGTTTTATGGTGCAGACTGTTGGAGAATTATAACTGCAACAACTGGAGGGCCAAAGGTTCCGCACCACTGCTTTCAACCAGCAATTACTGAATGTTTCTATAAGAAAATCATCATACCCAGACAATACTATTTCTATATTTTTTTCAAAACATACTATATGGGTACATCAATGCATGGACTCCATGGAGGGGGCTTGTTCCTCCAGCACATACCACAGATGACTGATCAGACTGAGATCTGGGAAACCCAGAGGCCGAGTCACCACCTATTTTTCCTGAACATTTTCTGCAGTGCGGTTGGGGCATTATCTTGTTAAAAGAGCCCACTGCCATTAGCAGCTGTGATGGGGAGACTTGGTGGCAGTGGCGTAGCGACCGCGGTCGCCACCGCGACCGAGCCGCTACCAAGGGGGGGCCCGCGCGGCCCCCCCTTACCACTGTACTGCTCCCCTCCCACTCCCTCTTGTGACCGCAAGCAATATTTTGCTTGCGATCACAAGAGGCAGGGGCCCCCGGCCGGGGAAGTACTTCCAGCGCAGGGAGCATCGCGTTGGGAAAAAACAGGTCCCACGAAGCTCCGCCCCCTCTGCGCTAAGCCCCGCCCCCACCGGGGGAAGCCCGCCGGCGCGTGTGACCTGAGGGCTACAGAAATCATGCAGTTGAGTATAGATTTTTTTGTTTTTAAGGGGATGATGAGGGTGTATAAAAATGGGGGATAAAATGGGGGCCATATATATGGTTGATAACATGGGGGCAATCTATATGGGGGATAACATGGGGGGCATCTATAATAGGGACAACACAGGGGGCTATCTATAAGGGGGAAACATTGGGGGGCCATCTATAAGGTGGACTACACGGGGGGTGTATAGAATAGGGGGATATGTACTATAAAGGTGATCACATAGTGTAAGGGCTACCCACTAAATGAGAGTGTGAAGGGGCCAGTACAGATGTGCAGTTAGAGAGATGAGGATGGTGTCAGTGTGAGGAGCCTAATATGTCTGTCTGGCAGATTCTGTTGATTCGTGGCTCCAAAAAGTTCTCATAATGGCCCAGGGCAGATGGAGAAGATGAAAAGGGAAGAACTCTGATCAGAGAAGACGTCCCCTGTGAGTCACCTGATATAACTGCACTGTAATGTATATGGTGTATAGAGCCTGTGTACAGTGCGTCCACCTCTGTATGACTGTATGAAGTGATAGTGGTCTATGTACAGAGGATTTTATTCAGTAGCAGCGGTGGTGTTAGTCAGTATGTGGTAGTGTTAATCAGTAGCAGCGGTGGTGTTAGTCAGTATGTGGTAGTGTTAATCAGTAGCAGCGGTGGTGTTATTAGTCAGTATGTGGTAAGAGGGGGGCCCAAGTTGACCTCTTGCACCAGGGCCCAAGAGACATTAGCTACGCCCCTGCTTGGTGGGTACATTGGTTATGAGGTGGTGTGTGTCACAGTATTATCCACATGATATCACAAGATAAGGTTCCCAGCAGAATATTAGCCATTGCACTGCCCCGCTGGTTTGTCTTCTTTCCATCATGCACCCTGGTGCTATTTCTTCCCTAAGCAAGGCACACACATCTGGCCATACACATGATGTAAAAGAAAACGTGATTCATCAGACCAGGCTGCCTTTGTCACGGCCGCGGCGGCGTCCCGTGCTCCGGGCCGCCGCCGCGACCTCTTTCCGCCCCATGCAGCCGCCGGGGTCCATGTGCAGGGACCCGGCGCTGCTACTTGTTCGGCCCCGGGGGCACCTTACCTCGCCCCGCTCCTGTCTCCGTTTGTGCTGGCCTCCTAGGGCGCGCGTGCGCCGGCTGTCTCAGATTTAAAGGGCCAGTCCGCCCCTAATTGGAAGTTGCACCAGTCACTCCCTATAAATCCCAGCATGCCCTGTCCCTTGTGTTGGAGCCTCGTGTTGGTGCGGTTACTACCATCGCTAGTGACGGTTCAGTGGATCCACGACTCCAGGCGTTACAGCCTTCTTCCATTGTCCATGGTCCAGTTCTGATGCTCATGTGCCCATTGTAGGTGCCTTGGAGGTAAACAGGTGAACAGGGGTCAGTATTAGCATGCTGACCAATCTTTGTATGTAGCCTCATATATAGCAAGCTGCCATGTCCTGTGTGTCCTGAAACAAATCCATCATAGCCAGCAAGAACTTTTTTCAACAATTTGCGTTACAGCAGCTGTTCTGCAAGATGACCTTCACTCTCTACACATATATGAGTCTTGGGTCTTATTGCTGTCTCTGCAGTTGTCCTTCCTTGGACACATTTCGCCGGTACTAACCACTACATACCTGTACCATCCCACAAGACTGTCCATGTTGGAGATGCTAAAGGACGCTGGTTGACCTCAGGGAGATCAACCAAAACACCGCAGAGACACCATCGCGTGTCTCAAAGTCAGTGTATTCCAGGTTTTTGGTCAACCAGAATCCTTTTGCATGCACTTACTATGCATTGCTCCCACTAGCCAGAATCCTACTCCACACTGATGAGGGGCAAATACCCCAAAACAGCTGTCTGTGGATGGATACCTTGCTTAGGTGGTTTCCTTGACTGGAGACATTCCTTGGCTTGGTTGTTCCTTCCCGGACGAAGGTCTGGCTAGCTCACTGACGTCAAGACACGTGATAGTGTCTCTGCAGTGTTTTTTTGTATGTTGGAGATGCTGTGACCCTATTGTCTAGACCAGTGATTTTCAACCAGTGTGCCGTGGCACACTAGTGTGCCGCGACACATGGTCGGGTGTGCCGCGGGGAAAGTTCCCCAAACTATAGTGCCCTGTGAAACAGGAGAAAACAATGGGGGAGAGAAACCTGGGGATGGGGGAGAAACGGCGGAGAGAAGCAGGGGGGAGAGAAATATGGGGATGGGGGAGAGAAACAGCAGAAAGAAAAAGGGGGGAGAGAAGTTTGTTGGAGAGAAGCACAGGAGAGAAGCAGGGGCGAGAAGCATGGGGGAGAGAAGCACAGGAGAGAAGCAGGGGGGAGAAGTATGGTGGAGAGAAGCACAGGAGAGAAGCATGGGGGAGAGAAGCACAGGGGGGAGAAGTATGGTGGAGAGAAGCACAGGGGGGAGAAGAAAACAAGGGGGAGAAGAAATACATTTAGAATCTATATTATTAACTATATGTATAATATGTACTGTTTAGTGTTATTTTGTGCCATTTTGGTTGGTGGTGTGCCCAGGGATTTTTTAAGTATAAAAAGTGTGCCGCGGCTCAAAAAAGGTTGAAAATCACTGGTCTAGACATCACAATTTGACCATCGCTCAGATCTTTACACTCATTATCCCTGCTTCCAACAAATCACTTTAAGAATTGATGGTTTGTCTGCTGCCTAATATATCACATTCTTGGCAGGATCCATTGTCTTGAGATAATCTAATTCCTTTCACCCGTAAGTGGTTTTAATGTTATGGCTGTTCATTGTACCCAGAAACCTTTCTTTACTACAATCACTTTACATAATTCGCTCTTGTGTGTGCCTGTTTATAGTAATAATATTTCACCCAACTTCCGTTTACATAAGCTCTGCAATCTTTAAGTCGTTTTCTGTCAATGTCAAGAGTCTCCTTGGTGTGGGAGGAAGGATTCTCTGGGTCCCTGATCTAATCATCTCCCATCTCTATCACTAAAGACATCAGAGATCTATGTTACTATGTAGGCCTGTATGCATGGTCCTGCATTCTGCATGACGTCCCTGAATATAATAGTATAATTGATATACAAAGCAAAACACTGCATATACACTGCAAACCTGACTTTAGTACTACACTAGACACTGACAATTCCCATCATGCCTGGACAGCTAAAGCTTTGGCATGATGGGAATTGTAATTTTGCTACAGTTGGAGGCCGCAGGTTTCCTACCACTGTTTTAGTTCATGGGATATTGTTAGTCCCTTCCGGTGCAGCACTTTCTGCAGGCCTCGACTGACAACCTGTTACGATCCAGTGACTGCATGGACTGGAAGACAACAGCAATGGAGTGATCTGGGTTCCTAGGGATCACCAACCACTACAGCTATAACATATTTGTGTTTAGAATGGCACAGCCGAGTCAGCCTGACTATATTTTAAAGGTAAACTATCCAGCAGGTTAGAAATATCTAACCTGCTGATACCTGCCTATAGCACACGGGGTGCTGAGGATGAAGGTATATTTACTTCCTAATAATTAACAGCAGAGCGGCCAGCCTGTGTGGACTGGTGCACTGAGTGGGGCAGCCCAACCCCCAGTGCACCAAAACGACTTATTAGCATAGGGATTAAACTCCTAATATTGCGAAATTGTAAATATGCAAAACAAGAGTCTGTGGAGCCTCGGTTGTGAGTCTCAAAACACGGGATAGCCAGATATCTCTAGCCTGTTGCCACGGGGTGCCTCCATGATGGGGAGAGCACCACACCACCCTGATAAATAGCCCCTTAAGTCCCACTAGGTTGCGAGTATTGGAACATAAATAGGGAAACAACAGGGTGTCCCCTTTTTGTCAACATCTAACTCAAGGTGCGAGTATTGCGATGATGACAAGGGCTTGCCAAGGCAGGCATCCATCCACAGACAGCCGTTTTGGGGAATTTGCCCCTCGTCAGTGTGGAGCAGGATTCTGGCTAGTTTGGGCAATGACAAATCACCCAACAAAACACCATAATCACTGAACTCAAGGAGATCAGTGAAAAAACAGCACTGAGGATGAATGTAAGAAACTTACCTTGATCCTTGGCTATAGGTAAATATTAGCAGGTTAGATGCTTTTATCTAACATAACATAAGTTGGCCATACACTTTCAATAACTGTCGGCTGAAAGTTATCTCTTCCGTCCTCTCCATTGTTGTTATGTGGTTCTGTGTTCTCTATCGGGAGTGGTAAGCTGCAGCCAGCCAGCTCTGTCAGCGGCTTATTCCTCCGAGAAGAAAGGGGCCAGCAGTGAAAATCCTTTATGCCAAACCTCTATCTCCACTAACATCTGTCCACCACCCTAGACTCCATCTGTCGGTGGAGTCTAGGGAGGCCCCAATACATTTTAAGTTGCATTTCCAATAGTTAATCTCAATAATCTTTTTTTTTTTTTTTTTCAGACTTTAAATCGCTTAAGAAATCTCGTCTCTCCTCCTTTACTCCTGTCTTCTCCGCTAGAGACTAGCAGAAAGCCTGTTAACACTTACAACAGATAAAGGATTAGATCAATGTCAAACAAGTGAGTTTTATCACAATTGCTGAACACTGTTTACTCTGGTAAATCATTCATTTGCTCAATATTATGATTTTTTTTAACTTGTTACCAGATAAATGAGTCCTTAAATGGGATATCCTTTTTTATATATATATATATTTTGCTGGGGTAATATATAAAAAAAAGGATACTTATCTACCTCAGCCTCCTGGTTGTCAGTCTTCTTCCTCCTTCAGAGACCTGTCCGCTCAGCTACTTACAAAAGTTATATTAAATCTGTTCCTACAAAGATATATATCAATCTGCTCAGCTCTTTCTGCTCTATAACATGATGGTGATAGATTAGATAGCATTTTTATGGTGCCAGATTCCTTTTAAATATTCCAATACATAAAACTATCAAAACATGACATGGAGATCTACAGATCAATGAGGAACAAATGAATGGATCTTCTTAGGATGGACAGTGTTCCAAATAAATTACCTTCATGGAAAATTCAATATAAGTCTCAAAGAAGTTGTCCAGCGAAAATCTTTTTCTTTCAGATCAACTGGTTTCAGAAAGTTATATAGATTTGTATATTACTTCTATTTAAAAATATCAAGTCTTCCCTTACGTATCAGCTGCTGTATGTCCAGCAGGAAATGTTATTTTCTTTCTGATCTGAGACAGTGCTGTTTGCTGGATAACCCATTTAAGGCTATATTCCCACACAGTATATTTGCTCAGTATCTTGAATCAAAACCAGGAGTGGATTTCAAACACAGAAAGGCTCTGTTTACACACTGTTGATATTGAGTGGATGGGCGTCATTTAATGGTGAATAATTGCCATAATTTTAAAACAACAGCCGTTGTTTTGAAATAACAGATCTTGCCTGATTTGAATTGGCCTGTGTATTAGGACCTTAGGGCCCTATTACACGGGATGATTATTGTGCGAAAAATCGTTATATCGTTCAAATTTAAACGATAATCGTTCTGTGTAATTGCAGGCAACGATCGAAAAACCGTTCGTATATCGTTGATTTAGATCTGAACCTAAAATTATCGTTAATCGTTCGCTGTAATTCCACATTCGTTCGCTCAAGTTCTGCATTTGTTCCCTAATCGTTCAGTGTAATAGCACATTGTCCATTGTTTTGCTGGGATCAGAAGGAATAAACGATCATAGTAACGATCGCAATAACGATTGTAACTAACGATTATCGTTCTGTGTAATATGGTGAACAATTTCAGGTTAACAATAAACAATCTCGTTTGCGATCGTTTATTGTTAGTCGTTAACCGTTAAAAAAACCCTTAGGAACTGGTCTTTAGTACGTTTTTGTGAACAGATTCTTACAGAAAAAAACAGGCCTTATTGTCCCTAGCAACTAATTTTAAACTGCTTTGGAAAAAACCTGAGCTCTGATTGGTCAGGGAACAAGACCAGGTCTTACCGTCAAACAGTTTTGATGTATGAGGCCCAGGAATATTTTATGAAATCTCAGAAATGAGGTGGGATTCTGTAGGTGGTGACACTTGCAAAATAATTTCCAATAAAAAGCAAAAAAAAAAAAAGGAAACATACAGTATAGTGTATTTTACCCACACGTTATAAAGGAAGATGAAACTCAGGCATGAGGCACATGATAAATGTATACATGAATTAGGGCTGTTATAGGGTGTAGCCTATCTTCCTTCTCCACACATGAAGGAAAATAAAAACGTGTTTACTGCAAACTGTTCTGCTGTGCCGAGATAACAGGTTGCGGAGGGCTTCTATAGAGAGGTGTGAGGGGGAGTGTGAGATTCATATTAGGTGTCACTACTGTACCTACTCTCTATGTGTAGCCTGCCATAAAGCGGACCAGAAGCCGTTCCTACCATATAATTCAACATCCATAATCCACCTGCCCCAAATCAGAACTGTCAAAGACTGCAACATAGAAAATATCATATTGTAAGACAATGAATGAAGTGACAATACACTCACCCAACCATCACGATCACACACTTGTATCTATGGTGGGAAATCCCTTTAATATTAAATTAATAATATTTAATAATATTAATGTTGCATTAAAGGGGTTATCCAGTGCTACAAAAACATGGCCACTTTCTTCCAGAGACAACAGGACTCTTGTCTCCAGGTCAGGTACGGTTTGCAATTAAGCTCCATCCACTTCAATGGAAATGAGTTACAAAACCCCGCCCAAGCTGGAGTGCTGTCTCTTGAAGAAAGTGGCTAATTTTGTGTAGCACTGAATAACCCCTTTAGGGTATATTCACACAGGCGGGCTCGCAGTGAGATTCTCGCTGCGAGCCCGGCAGGTCCTGGCAGTTCCCATACACTACATACTTGCTGCGGTCTAAACGACCGCAGCGAGTATGTAATTATACCGCCCTTAACTCCTTCTGCTCCCGCCCGGCTCCCCCGCTGTAAGCATACTTTACCTGTCCTTGCTGCACGGGTCCGGCGTCCTGCTCTCCTGTCCGGCCAATTAGTGTGTTGCCCAGCCACAGCCACTGATTGGCCGGGCGGGAGAGCAGGACGCCGGACCCGTGCAGCAAGGACAGGTAAAGTATGCTTACAGCGGGGGAGCCGGCCGGGAGCAGAAGGGGTTAAGGGCGGTATAATTACATACTCGCTGCGGTCGTTTAGACCGCAGCAAGTATGTAGTGTATGGGAACTGCCAGGACCTGCCGGGCTCGCAGCGAGAATCTCGCTGCGAGCCCGCCCGTGTAAATATACCCATAAAATGTGGATTCTGGTATTCTTGAGGAGAGTCATGGATGTAAGGGAGATGGTTCCTGCAATTGACCCAAAAACTATAGGCCCAAAATCTCTAATAGAAAAACCAGTCCATAGCAGAGTTCTACTTATTATGGGTAATTTTCTGTTTAAAGGGAATGTGTCATCAGAAAATTACTTATTGTATAAATAATGTTTTTATGTTAAACATATTTTTTAACATATTTTCCATTTTTTAACATATTTTCCATTTTGATACATTCCCTTCAATAATGAGGCCTATAGTTCCCTATTTGTTCTGTTAGATCCTCACAACTAAAGATGAGCAAACCTCAAGCAAACTTTGGTTCGTCCAGATCCGAGCATGCATCATTTGATTACCAGCGGCTGAAGAAGGTCGATGCAGCCTATGGCTATGTTCACACAAAGTATCTTTTCATAAATGTACGGCCGTTGATGCAATTGGCAACAACAGCCGTACTTTTTACGTAAAGATACGTATACACTCTGGCCGGGATTTCTCCCGATGCCGTAGAAAACTGACATGTCAGTTTTCTGCGGCCGCTATTCAGTGAATAGCTGCCGCAGAAAACCCTGTCAGTACACACTATGGAGCGAGCGGCTCCGGCCGCACGCTCCATAGTGTGCTGTGGGGAGTTCTGATGCGGGCGTGCACAGATGCGCCCGCATCAGAACTCTGCGGCTGCAAAGATTATCCGGCCGGTACTGCAGTACCAGCCAGGATGATCTTTTCAGAGACCGGCTGGGTCACGGAACGGCCGGTCTCTTACGGTGTGTAAACATAGCCTATGGCTGTATCCATGTTTTTCAGAACTCAATGGGGCTGCATCCAACTTCTTCAGCCACCGGTAATCAAATAATGCACGCTCAGATCTGGAGGAACGCAAACGTGCTTGTCTCTACTCACAGCACATCGGGCCCTATACACTGTATACAACGCAACGCTTAATATTTTCAGGAATCTTTTGGCCTTTTTCCCTTTCTGTCCTGATCCGACTAATTAGTAATGATATGGCTCCTGCCCACCAATAATAGGTAAGGTAACATTTGTTACAGTATACTACTCCTTTAACCTTAGGCTTTGCTGTCTGAGGTTAGGACTTTTAAGGGAGAGCTGCCTGCGTATGACATACATATGATCTGGTTCCCTAGTATGTGTATCAGACCTGTTTACACGTAAACACTATATGACTGTCTATAGTACTAAGCAATGTATAGAACAATGCAGAAACTCCTGTATGTAAAGGAACTGTGCAAAGCCCTGTGTTTGGATTCCAAACAGAACCTGTTATTTTGTATAGTTATAATGATGAATGGCTATTTCACATCCAATATTCCCAGTGTAGGAATGTCAGTCTATTATATGGCCCATTACACAATATGGTCACATTGTCAGGCTGTGCTTCCACATAAGCCTTTCCGAATCCACCACAACCCCATTTCTCTTGCTATAGCCGATAATCCTGGGGGTGATATGGGCGTAGTTAAGGCAGGATTGTGGCAGCCTGTGTGGCTTCTATGAGTGGCTGACGATTCAACAAACAGTTTACATTACCTTTCCACTTTCCCGGTCTTCTCCAGCTCTGATGGGCCACTCTGAAGCTGCAGCGCATGTGATGGGGAAGGAAGCATGCAGAGCGCAGGAGGAGACTGGGAACGTGGATAGGTAATGTAAAAACTGTTTAGGCTGCACGAACATTGCAAACGATGTCTGCGCAGCGCTTGCTAAACAATTATTGGGCCATGTACTCTAATCAAAGGAAATATTTATACTTCTTTTCTCTGCATCCATTCTAGATTTAGGCTATGTTCACACACAGTCAAAATGAGAGCCCTATTTATTGGAAGGCCATTATTTAACAGCAAATAACGGCCATTATTTGCCTTAAAATGACAACTGGCCAATGAAAACAGCCATCATTTTGACAATATGTAAACACAGCCCTAAGCGCTGACTGACTAATACTAATTAGCCACTAATACTGACCTCAAATGAATGAGGCTTTAGGCCATATTCACACAACGTAAGTTCCGTAGTAATCACGGCCATTGCTGAAAATTGGCAACAACGGCTGTGATTACCACATTGTGCTGCAGCTGAGGAAATCCCGTTTGGAATGTATACACATAGTTTTTTGCGCAGTTGCTAGGGATCCTGGCTGAAGCATATACTGACATGTCAGTTTTCTGTGGCCGCTATTTATTGAATAGCAGCCGGCGAAAATCTGTCAGGGCACAAAATGGAGTGTGCAGCTCGGGCCGCAAGCTCCATTGTGTGCAGCAGGGAATTCGGATGTGGGCGCGCACTGATGTGCCGGCATCCGAATTTAGCGGCAGTGAAGATCATCCGACCGGTACTGCAGTACCGGCTGGGATGATCTTCTCTGACACCGGGTCACGGAACAGCCCGTGTCTTACTATGTTGGAACATGGCCTTAAAAATTATATTGATATCTTACTTTCCTCAGGATTGTAAAGAGAATCTGTCAGCTGTATATTATGCTCAGAGCTGCAGAGACAGGTATATTATACCTTAGCTCAGTGCTTCCCAACCTTTCCACCTCGGGGCACCCCATGGAAAAAAAAATTTCTTTGGGGCACCCCTACTAAATAATGTTCTACAAAATAAGAAAACTGTCATACAGTGACTCACAGGTGACGTCTTCTTTGATCTGAGGCGTCACTTTCCCTTTTCCTCTCCATCCGGCCCAGTCCTCCATGATGATTTCTTCCAGCTACTTTTCATCTCTTCAGAACCTGCGAGACAAACAATTTAGGCTCCGCACATTTCTAGCAACTTCCTTCCCTTTCTCCCTCCTGTCGGCTCCCAAAGTAACTGCGCTGTGTGGTGTTATGTGCAGTAAAGCGAGTAGGAATGTGGGATGCCCCCTGTATGTAGGATCCCCTGCTGTGCCCCCATGAGCTAATAATGCCCCCAGAGGTGCCCCCATGAACTAATAATGCCCCCAGAGGTGCCCCCCATGAACTAATAATACCCCCAAAGGTGCCTTCCATGAACTAATAATGCCCCCAAAGGTGCCCCCCATGAACTAATAATGCCCCCAGAGGTGCCCCCATGAACTAATAATGCCCCCAGAGGTGCCCCCCATGAACTATTAATGCCCCCAGAGGTGCCCACCATGAACTAATAATGCCCCCAGAGGTGCCCCCATGAACTAATAATGCCCCCAGAGGTGCCCCTAAAAAAACCCAAAAACATCCTACTCACCTAATCTGCGCTGTGTGGCTGCAGGCAGCAGCTCTCCTCCTCTTCTGGCTCCATCTTGCGAGCTGCAGGGACGGGACCTCCGGCAGGCGTGATGACATCACATCATCACGCCTGCCGGAGAGGTCATGTCCTGGAGTCCCATAGGCTGCAAATATGAAGTGTCGGCGGCCTATGGGAGTGAATGTAGAAGCAGGACGCTGACAGGTCCTGCTCCTACATTCTGCTCACTTTAATGTTCCGCCTGCTTACTGTGCGGGCAGAACATCAAAGCGATCTGTGCATCCCTAGATCCCGCGGGACCCCTGGCAGGTTCTCCCGACACCCCAGTGTGCCGCGGCACCCCGGTTGGGAGACGCTGCCTTAGCTAATGGCTGTTTGCAAAGGTATAAAATCAGGTTTTCCTTTTAAGCTCAAGTGTCATAGCATGCACACTTCCTCTCTGCTCTGTATGAATAATATATAGAGTTTGGCTTCCAGCTCTAAACTTTGTACATCAATGATGCAAGGAAGGGATGAGGGGTGCATACTGCTTTTAAGCAGGAAAACATGATTTTATAACTTTGCAAACAGCCAAGAGAAAGGAATCATTTTTGTATCCTCCCTATCATCTATCTGCCCGTCAAAATATTACTATAGTAGCTCCATTGTACAATTATCTGTCCTAGTGTGATGGTTTCAGCCATTAGCTTCCTATAACATATACGAAATGTTGCAGGGCTTCTAGGTGCAGGTATAGAGGAGATCTAGTTGCATAGAGGAGATCAAGTCAGGGACATGAGTGTTGTCCTCTGCTCAGTTCTGTTTGATTCATTCTTCCCCGTTTTGTTACAATAAATAGGGAAGCATGGTGAGTAAGTGGCGGTTAGAGGAAAACAGAAGTTATTATTCAGACGAAGGGTCACGAGTTAGGAAATTCTTTAGGACAGGCAAAGTATAACCACAAGTGCTCAAGTACAGAAGAATACTCATCTTTGTCAGTGCTCTAGCTCCAAGGATGGACATAGTTGAGAAGAAGGGTGTAGGGTTGAGCACTGCTTTCTTACAGTACAGGGTCATGGGTTCAGATTCTTTCTTTCTTTTATTACCTACATTTCTTTGGTTTCTGTCACATAGATAGATAGATAGATAGATAGATAGATAGATAGATAGATAGATAATGGCTTACTGACTACCAGATGTGGGAATAAAGTTGAAGCGGTTTTATCTGACAGGAGCAGCGCCACTCCTGTCCATTGGTGGTCTCCGGTATTGCATGTGAGCCCTATTCAAATGAAAACATACTATGCACATAGCAATTGTACCTAGACTACAAGGAACAATTTTGTGGGCAAATCTATGTCTACAATTGAGGAAATTTACAGCCTAAGGGTCCATTTACACAGAAAGATTATCTGACAGATTATCTGCCAAAGATTTGAAGCCAAAGCCAGAAACAGACTACAAACAGAGATCAGGTCATAAAGGAAAGCCTGAGATTTCTCCTCTTTTCAAATGCATTCCTGGCTTTGGCTTCAAATCTTTGGCAGATAATCTGTCAGATAATCTTTCTGTGTAAATGGACCCTTAGGCTATGTTCACACAATGTTTTTCAAGCTCTGTTTGAAATTACGTCCGTCATTTTGAGTTTAAAATAATGGACATCTTTTAACTGTCTGGCCTTCCCTTAGAGCAATGATGGCTGCTGGTACATTATTCTAGTTTGGGTTGCTTATTGGCCTTTGGGTGTGTCTTAATTGAAAAGTCCATTGAATTTAATAGTAAAAACAGAGAAAGAACGGTGAAAAAAAAAAAAGTGTGTTAACAATTATAAAAAACGTCCGCTGTTTGCAAAAGACGTCCGAAAATAATGATCATGTTCATTATTTTGACGTCCACGGTAAAAATGTCCGTTAATCAGTACATTGTGCGCATTGGACGTCTGTCTTTCCATTGACTTCAATGCATTGCCATTGCAGTCAGTTAAATCACGGTTAAAACGGGGGTTATTTTAAATTGCAAAAACGGCTGCCTTTTGACGTTGTGTGAACATAGCCTAAATCACCAAATCTCAAGCAGAGGTGGTTGATTTTTTTTTGTGTGTGTGTGTCTACCACCGTTTTGTTTTTTTTTACAATACCATAGTTTTCGTAGAAAGGTGAGCACTTGCTTGAGATTCATATTTGGTGACTTGTACTGTAAATCGCTCATCTCTATTTTGGACTATGCATGAAAAAAAGATCTGTTACAGACAGTAGTATAGTCCCTGGTAGAATGGACATCTCAAAGATGTAGGTGAGACACTCGTCAATATGTAGCTGCCCGTAAAGAAGCACTCCATTTTTTTTTCTTTCTTCGGCCCAGCGGCAAGCTTGCGTACATTCTCACCCGGGCTGATCGCGTTCCCACTTTTCAGCGTTATTTCAATGTTCCAATGCTGTTCAGGTCCCACAGAATGCCTTTTTTAAAAAGAGATTTGACATCAGTTTCACCAGCTTGATACACAAGCAGCATGCAGCATGGGATAGATAAAAGGCTTCCAGAAACAGCGCTCAGGATCATTGGGGTTGCTTCTCCCCATCAGCCTTAACTGATATATCTGTTTACGTATATGTAGATCATCGATTATTCATGCACAATAGGGTGAGCGGGACCATTCCCATTGCAATATTACAGCTTTTTTCCAGCTGACTGGGGTTTGGGCCGCTTTAAATTGATGATCGGTTCACTTCAACTTCAAGAGTTTCCTTCAATAGAATGAATTGCCTGATTTAGTTCTATGTGACTGTCTTGGTCACACATTCAGCTTGAGTCATCTATGTGGGTAGGAATAACTATTTATCCTTAACACCACATAGATATGACATTGCCGCAGGTAGAGATGCACATCCTAAAACAATACAAGAACTTAGGTGCTCTAAGCTGTCCCATAAAAGTAGAAGTTCACATTCACAAAATATACAGAGAGAGAAGCTTGTACACATTATACAGCAAACTGACGCAACCATCACAGAATATCGCCATATAGTTAATACTTAGCGCACAAAAGGCCATTTGGGTGAATCCTTTTGTATAGGATGGGGGTTGTAATTCTGCAACAGCTTTCTAGCCACAGGTTGGGGAACACTGCCCTATTAAAGTCCACACAACTCTGTATAACTATATAGTAGTCACTCATAAATTATCACACTCTCTTAAATCTATCAAGTAAGGGGTTACTGAGTCTTAAACCAGAGCATAGTTTATTAAGTTGTGTTGCTTGTGTACACATTGGGTTGTGTCTCTGTGTACTGTAAGCAGAGCTCAAGATGACACAGGCTACGTGGACCCTGAATATACAACATCTTCCAGGAGAAAGTTTTCTCATCAAGCCTCTAAATAGTCCTTGTGGGTCACGTGTGTTTTAACACAAATAGAGCCCTCGATGCTCCGAGGAGCTGTGAGGCCTTTCATTGGCCTGACATTGCTGTGGCAATACTAAGGGGAAGCGGTAAAACGCGTGACATAGCGTTCATTCCACTAGTAAAACGACAAGTGGAAAATTATCGACTTTCCAATGCATTTTACACTACAAATGGGTGTTAACGTTTTCGGCTTTAGGCTATTTAATTTTTTTTTAAGAATATTCAGTATTCCGTGACTTGGCTTACCAAGGAGAGCCATTCAAAATTAAGGGTACAATGTCGCTTCTATCTCTTCTAGCTGTCGGTGTGGGTCCATATCAATCACAACTTCTAACATCTCTATAACATGTCAGAAGTTGTATGAAAGTTAAGGTACGTTTAAAAATTGTGGGCTTCTTATAGACCAACCCTTAAAGTGGCCTCACAGTTTACATAGATGCTGGCTAAATGATGGTTCAGCCAAAAGCCAATCCTCCCGGTCCATACATATACATATACCCTTTACAATGTATATGTATAGTATAAAAGCTAAAGCTGGCCATACTCAGTAGTTATGTGTTGGCCAAACCTGCCATCTGATGTGGTGTATAGAGATCTCCTGGCTGTCCTTGATGGCAGATGACGGGGAAGAAAAGGATTAGACATGTTGGATTTCAACTGCACAGTTGTTTTGCTCCTGGGGAGATAAGCCGCCACTAGTTGAGTCAGGCAGCAACCTTCTGCCCCCTTTCCATTTAGAACATATGCACGCTTGCCTCAACTGAGTGTGCACATGTATAAGGGAATATTAGTTAGCAATAGGATACGGGGTCAACAGCCACATCCAAGGGGAAGGAAAAGAATAGTAAAAGGCGTAACACAGACAATGTGGTATCAAGTCTGATATACGACTACTAGCACACTATGGGACAGGAGGATGCTGTAGTTGACCTAGACATAAAGATGGGCCTAAGCATCTACAAGGCTCATAAAGTGCAGCACAAGAACATGCTAAGGACACAATGACTAGCACCTGATGTGAGATTGACCAGATGGGTTGAAAACTGCATATCGACCTCCTAAACCATGGGTCTCCAAACTGCGGCCCTCCAGCTGTTGCAAAACTACATTTCCCATCATGCCTAGGCAGCCAAATCCAAAGCTTAGCTGTCCAGGCATGATGGGAGTTGTAGTTTCGCAACAGCTGGAGGGCCGCAGTTTGGAGACCCATGTCCTAAACCTTGTTATAAATCCCCGGTATTGGCACAGAAGTATAATCATAGCTATCATTATACGGAATGAGAACAATCATGAAAAGAGTCTGATGTCCCCAAAACGTGTAGCTGACCCTGGATATGAGGCACAGATGGCGGCTATTCCTATGTGACCTATACATGAGTGGGAGCTGTTTAGAGGTCATCCATCTCTCCACTAGTACACATGGCTGGTTGTATCTAGATGAGATGTTTTCCCTCTAAACACAATTTCTTTTTGGGAGGTTCTGTAGATACCTGCTGTGAAGGAGGCTGCGGCTTACGACTAGCCTCAGGTAGGACAAGCAATGACAGACTGTGACAAACCGGTCAGATCTTCCTTCTGTCTGCACCGAGCGGAGACAAGTGTCATGGCTTGGAGATGATGTGTTTGTTGGTAAAGAGACAAAGAAAGTGCAGTCAGGACAAAGAGGGTCTGTTATACCATACGCAGTGACCCCAGGGGCTTGTGGAAGGATCAGATTGTGTCATTGATGTGCGATATGCAAGGAAGGATATGCAATCTTTACTTAGATTATGCATGCACTGCCAAACTCTGTCCATGAAACTGAGCTGCATCCTTGTTACAGCAAGGGAAAATATACTAGTATACTAAAAAATTATACTAATATACTAGAAATTATACCACCCCAAAAAAATTGAAATTAAGAATTGTGGGGTTTCTGTATAGGATTTGGAAGACCCAAAGTATGCAAAGCAAATATATTGGTCAATACCCTTATGGGGGTCAGCAACCAGCTGTCAAAACTGTTTTTCTATCATGCCCTAGCAGTCGTATGGTTGGAATTGTAGTTTTGCAACAGCTGGAGAAACTCAAGTTGGGAAACACTATACTAGAATATTTCAATGGTTAATAATGGGAGTCTAAAGGGTAGAATATAGGCTGTCAACCTAATGGAGTGTGTGGGTTGGGCCTGACAGCTCCCACCTTCTAGCTAACTAGTCCTTCCAACCAACTATTTAGGTTAATTACCCAAGCCAACCAATAAAGATGTGTCACACAAGCTCATGCCCTCCTAATGGTGAGCAGCCCTGCCATATAGCAATGGCTTACACACTGGGATCCATACATGACAGCCATACAACCCTTCCCCCCCTTGTATAGCTCCTCTTGCAGAGCCCTTTGCACATCCCACTGTTATCAGCAACAATTCTATGTAATAGATACATATGTAGCAGTAGCTGCTATCCATACAGCATATTGTTTACCAAGATAGAAAACATCAAATTCACATATGTTTAGGAATGCAAGGAAACCCCACCAGCCAAAGATAAGAGCCCATATATGCCTAGTGGGAAACATATAAACCACTTGGTGTACCCCATACGGGTAATAAAGAGGTGATGGCCCACATGTGCTTACGACAGCATAAGACAGGGGGTTTGGGGTGTAAATACAGCCCTGCTTAAAGCCAATTCCAAAAGACTTCACAATATCCTCTAACATGCACACCTTAAGGGTGCGTCAACACTACGGGATTCACGTGTATAACCCGCGGCGTATTCAATCGCTCGTCCCCGCACGCGGCGGTGTGCTTTTCCACCCGTGCCATAGACACTATTCTGTGCATGGGCGGATTACGTGTTCTGCCGAATGAATTGACCTGTCAATTCTTTTGACGGAACGCGGAATCCGCCCGTGCACAGAATAGTGTCTATGGCACTGGTGGAAAAGCGCACCGCCGCGTGCGGGGACGAGCGACGGAATACGCCGCGGGTTATACGCTGCAATTCGGTAGTGTGCACGCACCCTTATATAGCAAAGTAGGCTGAAAAATTTCAGGAAAAATGATACCCTGTGGTATACTTATTGCAGGGCCGGAGGAGGAGGAACATGACACAGGAATTCACAGAACACTAACAATAGTAGTCATGTGCTGTCCCTTTATCCCCTGAAATCATGTTCATGTAGAAACCATGATGGTGGTATGAACAGAGCCTAACATATGGGGTTAGTAGAGGACAACAAACAAGATCATATTAGTATTATGAATTCATTTCTATATCCAAGGGACATCAGATAGGGAGATGACTCATATACCCCTCTTAGCTGATGTCTGTTTGCAAATGTATAAAATCATGTTCATTCTAAGCTCAAGAGTCACAGAGGTCACGCTGCCCTTCATCAATACCTACATCAATCATTCAGGACAGGGAGGGGTGGGGGAGGGAGGAGACATGCATTCTGCAGCTCAGCACCACCTCTATTACTCTTGAGCTTAGAAGCAAAACATGATTTTTAGGCTGCGTTCACACTATGTATATTTCAGTCAGTATATTTCAGTCAGTATTGCAACCAAAACCAGAAGTAAATTAAAAACACAGAAAGGCTCTGTTCACACAATGATGAAATTGAGTGGATGGCCGCCATTTAATGGCAAATATTTGCTGTTATTTTAAAACAACGGCTGTTATATTGAAATAATGGCAGCTATTTACTGTTATATGGCGGCCATCCACTCAATTTCAACATTGTGTGAACAGATCCTTTCTGTGTTTTTAATCCACTCCTGGTTTTGGTTGCAATACTGACTGAACTATACTGACTGAAATATACGTAGTGTGAACGCAGCCTAAAACTGCAGCCATCAATCAGCTCATTTGTTTAATCTCTTTTATCAGCTATCATCCCGTGTCTGAGCATGATATACAGCTGACAGATTCCCTTTAAGGTTGGCATTGCTTTCATAAGGTAGATCTCCCTAGCGTCACCGCTACTTTATCGCTTGTAAATTCAAACTGAATAAACTCAGTCCTTTATCAAGGAAATCATCTCTTCTTGGATCTGAGATCCAGTCCTGTCATCCCTGGCTAAGTAATGGAGCCTCATCTCCTTGATACTACTGTCTATGTACGCATTATTGAAGTGAATGAGACAGTTATATACATTTAACACGATCAGTTCTCCAAGGAGACCGTAAGAGGCCTCTGAGAATACAGATTATCTGATCATCCCGTTGCAGCTGTAGAGTATACATTATTTACACACAGCGCTGTAGGGAGCCAAGATCATACAGCCTGGTTATGGTGCACATACAGCTCCTTCTGCATCCCAGACATCCAGTGCCTAGCAGTCAGATTATCAGACACATAACTTGACATGATCCTGTTTTCCTCACTTCCAGGAGTACCGGACGCTAATGGGCCCAGGAAGAAAGGAACTTGCCGTTTTCTTTCTGCAGATGTATCTATACAGATGCATAGGTTAAAAAGAAGGAAATCACTTCCACTGTTTAGGAAAATATAGGGGGTGTTAGGTGGTACACTGTATATTAAATCCTATAGGTAACCTTTTAAAGGGGTTGTCTACTTTCTTCCACCGCACTTTACATTGTCTGCAATGGATAATTGGAACGCGGGCACACCCGAATGAGCCCACATTCCAATTCAAAAGAAATTAAATTCATCCGGCTGGTACTTCAGTACCGACCGGGTTGAACTTCATAGTCACAGAACAACCGCTGTCTTACAGCATGTGAACGTGGCCTTATACAACAATACCAGAGTCTTCACAGAGGTTGCTTTTGGCTGACCACTGCAATGGTTATTCTGACTGGTTCCTGATGTTACACAATTGCTTCTTCCTGTTTTCTCTGGTCACGTTCCGCCCTAGATCACCAGTGCCATTTACCCTGCAGAGCTCTGTCAGACGTCCTGTGTGCTCAGTGGGGAGATATCATACTCTCTTTGCTCTTCATGGTCAAAGCAAAAATCACTTTATTTTCTTACATTTAAGTCCTTCCTTTATATTTCTTATACTTTTTGGATCCACTTCTGGTTTTGGCTCAAAAATGAATAAGAATATTGCAATGTGTGATGTCTCATATGCTTCCCTTCCGCTCTCATGTGAGCTGCCTGAGGCTTTACTCCAGCTACAAGAGTCACATAACATATTACTGTATACAATGTGTGTGTCTATTCTTCTATTGCTCTAGTGCAATATAAAATAAAGTCAGCCTCCAGATCTTCAACTCCTAGGCCCCTATGACAACACTTCCTGCCTGGTCTATGATCATACAGAACATTCAATATATGTTATTGACTCTTTCACAATCTGCGTGTACATGAACGGCCCCTCTAAGAATATGGAATATGAAATTAAATATTCTGCGGGTATAGATACTATATTATTCCTGTTATGCGATTCATCCTATAGGTGTGGTGAGCTGGCTGTATGCTGGTGAAGGAATGGAGGAAGGGCAGATGTTGCAATGTCTAGGGTTACATGTTTCCAGGAACAAAGCAGGGAAATACTTGGTGTTTGTGATCTATAGCAGTGTGTGTTCAGCGTTTTACTACCTTTGTAGACAGTAAGATGTAGGTTGTCTCAAGAAGGAATGAAAGGGTTTGTTTGTTTTTGTTTCTTAAACAGTGCCCCCCTTGTATGTGGGCAGTGTTTACTATTGCAGCTTAGGCTTATTTGCATAAAAATAGAATGGGGGGTATCCTTTTAATTCTGAACCAAGTCTCTGCGTCAGTATATAATTCTAGGGCTGGACTGTGTTATCGCCCTATGGCCAAAGAC
The DNA here is from genome assembly GCF_027789765.1 of Dendropsophus ebraccatus. Classification (NCBI taxonomy): domain Eukaryota; kingdom Metazoa; phylum Chordata; class Amphibia; order Anura; family Hylidae; genus Dendropsophus; species Dendropsophus ebraccatus. The sequence goes on along the minus strand of NC_091462.1, from coordinate 98,143,452 downwards.
AGCAGTCACAACTAATACACTAGTTGGTTAAATGGTGCAAGACCTAAGATAGTGACAGGGGTGTTGCTAAGATTCATGGAGCCTTACAGCAAGAAACTGTAGGGCATCCCCCATACTCATACGGAGTCCTGCAGCGTTCTGTTCTCCCAGCTCCTCGATGCACCAGTACTGCCTCCGGCCACAAGAGACTGGCAGAGGGTGTTGTAAGCCATAGCTATGATGGAGGCAGACCATGTATCCGTGCACAGGCCCTGTAGCATTTGCATGGTCTACCTGCATGTACAGTAGTATCCAGGCTGCGATTCTCCAGCTGTTGCAAAACGTAAAAGGCCCTATTTCACGGGTCGTTTAGAGGAGCAAACGAGCGCTCTCAGTGCTTGTTTGCTCCTCGTTCCCCGCTCGCGGCAGCAGCAAGCGGGTGAGTGCGGGAGGGGCAGCGGGGAGCTGCAGGGGGGCTGCCCGGGTGATCGCTGATCGTCCGGGCAGCCCATAGGATACAGCAGCATCTACTGCCGATGCTCCTATTCAACGGAGCGACGGCAGCAGATTGTTGCTGTTTCCTATGTATCCTATGCTATGTATCCTTTATCGTTGCACTCTATTCCACGGGACGATTATCGTCCATAGCGGCCGAATACGGACGATAATCGTTCCGTGGAATAGGGCCTTAACTTGCTTTCCCTATCCAGTGATGGGAAACCAACGGCCCTCCAGCTATTGCAAATCTAAAATGTTACAATGCCTGGACAGCTAAACCCAAAAGGTACTGCTGCTTAGGCATGAAAGGAATTGTAGTTTTGCAACCACTGAAGGGCTGTAAGGCTGGGTTTACATATATAAGTTGGCATCAGTTGCGTTTTTTGCCTAAAAACTGACCACAACTGATGCCAAAAATGCATCAGTTGTCATCAGTTTTTCTATCCTTTTTTCCATCAGTTGTCATCAGTTGTCACAATTTGCTCTTATAAAGTTGACATTTCTTTTCCCTATAGGTTTTCCTGTCATTTTCAAAGTGATTTTAAGGTACTTGCAGTATAGTATAGTGGCAGACCCCTTGGGTATGTTCACATCTCATTTTTGCCTGCTATATGGGAGGGGGTAGAGCTCACAGGGGGGGCTATATGGGAGGGGGGAGAGCTCACAGGGGGGCTATATGGGAGGGGGGAGAGCTCACAGGGGGGATATATGGGAGGGGGGAGAGCACACTGGGGGGATATAAATATTATGGGGAGCTCACAGGGGGGCTATATGGGAGGGGGGAGAGCACACTGGGGGGATATAAATGATTTTCAAAAGGTTTTATTTACACTGTTATACACAGCCCCGTTGGGTGGGCTTTCACAGGACCCCCGGGTTCTGCAAAGGCAATCCTCTTCGCCTGAACGCCGGTGCCGTACGGGATGCGTCCTGCCCGGCCAGGCATCCGGCGTTCTATTCGTTATAATGAGTGCGGCGCCGCATCGCCGGAGCGGTGGTCCGTCAGGACGCTGCAAGACATGTCCGGCGGTCCGGCGATGCGGCGGCCACTAGTTCACCGCCGCACATTTTGAACGATCCCATTGAAAACAATGGGATCAGTTCAAAGAGGCGTTTCCCTCCGGCGCTTTTCTCCTGCGCCGGAGGGAAACGCCGCCGCACATATGTAAACCCGGCCTAAGTTCTCCCAAATTTGAAGTAAATCAGTTGTAAAACCAACTTAACTGCACTAGATATAACCAGATGAACTTGCAGAAAATCTGTAATTTTCCATCCACATAAGGTGCATTCATTTGGAGTACAGAGAAATATCCTTAAGGCCTTATTCACACATTCAGTGAAGTTGTCCGTGATAACAGATCCGTGATCTTGGACAATATTTTAGCCCATTGCTTTCTTATTAATTATTCACACGTTCCGTTTTTTTCACGGATCCGCCATCCGTTCCATAAAAAAATAGGACATGTCATAACTCGGATGAGATGACAGCAGGGATTCCCCCATAGAAGTCTATAAGATCCGTGTTTTTCACGGATTGCACGGATCTGACATCACGGAGGTAGATAGCGGACTTTATCCACGGACCTTGAAAATCACTGAACGTGTGAATAAGACCTAAAGCTCCAGACCATTTGAAGTGTAAGCTATGAAAATCCCTGTTGCAGCATTCTCAATCACCAGAGGCCCAGAGCACTGTGCTCGGCCTACAATGATCCTGAAAAAGCGTTGGCTCTGCATACAAATACATTTCTTTAAACAACACTGCCCCCTCTGGAGAAACAAGGGAAGACCATCTTTATAAAGGCTTTACCAGCAGCTCATCTAGCGATATGGCTGCCCTATTCCAGAGACATGGAGCAGATATAGTTATACACTCAATGAAAACAAATAATGTACCCAGATAGAAATATTGAATTACAGCAATACTCAGCATTCAGCAGATATATAAATGATGACAGGTCTTACAGATGATACTGGGTCTTGCCACAAGAAGGTATAACAGAGATCCCCATATTAAAAAAAGACTCTCAGAGGCTACTTTTCAGTATTGCACAACTTGGTGAGAGATCACTTACTGATAAACATGCCTCTAGCAAGTTTGCTCAGTAGTCAGACTTTGAGAGGGGATGCATCAGTGGACAGAGAAGCAGGATGGCCGTTTCAAAAAACTGTCTGCCATCTAGGCCATTTCGACCAAGATGTTAGGATTATTGGTTATGTGAGGGCACAAACATTGTGAACAGACTCAGGAAGGACCACACAGATCTCCAGTAATGGGGACCATTTGAGCTCCCACAGTTCCCTTGTCCACCAGCCAGACTGTATAGTCAGTGATGTATTCAGGTTCTGTTAAGAATCCAGTGAGAGGCAGGTTGGAGTATAGAGGCCTTGTGTTTCCATCCTGCCTTTGTTATGGAGTGACACTGCCCCGCTGCTAGAATGATGTGGGAAGGACACACTGCCCCCTGCTGGTGTGATAATGTGGAGGGGACACACTGCCCCCTGCTGGTGTGATGATGTGGAGGGGACACACTGCCCCCTGCTGGTGTGATGATGTGGGAAGGATACACTGCTCCATAATGGTGTGATAATCTAGGGAGCCATCACATATGAGTCGGTCAACCCAAGTAGCGATATATGGGACACTCCTGCAACCCCCTGTTGTCTTTTATGCAGACGCATAACTTGAAGCCTGTGTCACACAGCCCCTCAAATATAATGCTCTATTTATAGTACTGTCTCATCATATGGAAAAAGCCCCCCCTAGCTATGCCCAACCTGGAAAGCCAGCTTTGCCAACCTATCAGCAGGATCTACAGGCCCAGCTGTAACTGTCTTAGGATAGAACCATGATCTTATTCATTGACAGCAAGAATAGAACTTGGGGATTGAGACGAACTGAAAGACAACAGTACATAGAAAGTTACAGAACATTTACAATACAGCTATTATAGGGGCTGTCCCATCAGTGTTATATTAGCACATGTGAACAGAATAACGGGGTCCCCTTCACTTGGTGCCAGATGGGGGAGCCCCTTACAGATGGTGGCCGCTTGTTTTGCTGGCCTCCGGTACATTTCCTGGCAGAATCATGTATTTCTCAGTCCTTTTGCGAACTAGATTATACATAGCCCTTGAGGCTTCATTTACATGAAACAGGAAAATCCCTTCAATACGGCACGGCTGACAACGCCAACTTCACAACAATGGTTACTTGGAAACAACAGTAGCATTTTTAGGGTTCTACTTGCTAAAACAGCTTGAGAACCACTACGCTAGACTGTATCAGTCTGAAATATGAGCCTATAATAGCCGATGATTAGAATACATTAATAGGATATGCATATTTATCCACCCTGGAACAGAACATTACCCTCTATTACCACCCAGCAGTAATGATAGCTGTAATGGGCTTATGATAAAATGCTGCCACCGCTGACATCTAGTGGACACGTAGTGAAGTTCACCTGGCTGAATCCTGACTTGAAACTAAAGGGAAGCAAAGACATTTACTGGCAAAAGATCAGACGATAAAAGCATTTTCCTATTAATAAACATTTAGCCAGTTTTCAATAAAAGATAGGGTAAGCGGAAGTGAGAGTAGTCTTGTTTTGTCGCAGTCATGGAATGACTGGTTAATCATTTACAGAGTCCGCTCCTTATAAACATACATTAACCATTTACAGGGCAATACTGGATAGTTAGTGTACAGCAGTGCTCCCCAACCGGTGACTCTTCAGCTGCCGCATAACTACAGCTCCCAAGCTGCCAGGGCATGATGGGATTTGTAGTTTACAAACCTGTGTTCTCCAGCTGTTGCAAGAGACATGGCTAACAAATCAAGTTTTCACAACACTGGCATCAGGAAATCAGACTGGTGTAGACAGGGATAAAGTGATAAAGAAGATACTCTTCCTGTTCCCACACCAAACAACTGGGTCCTTTTCCTGCTATAGGTGGCACAATGCAGTGATCAATGGGCTACCTTTAACAGGACGTTAACCTCCAGCTGCTCTCAACTCCTTGAAATGTGTACAGTAGCCAATGGCTTACAAAAATAAGCAAATGAATGGAGACAGTAGAAAGCAGCGCTGGGCCAAGTGTCTCTCTTCCCAGTAATCTCCATTTTGCTGAGACTTTTAAATGGAGACTGGCTCTGGCAGCAAGATGGCGAGTGAAGCACTTCGCTAGGTGCTTCTCTTGTGTCTAACGATTCTTGGGGGTCTGAACACCTGGACCCTGTTAAACCTTTTAACCAGTTAAAGGGGCATTCCCCCCAAAATTATTTTTGCATTAATACGCTGCCCACCCGTAGCTTTCCATCTTTCCAATATAAAGTTATTATGGATTCTGCACAGTTTTGCTGTTATCCAGCTATATTCACCCCCACGGATTACAGAGAATCATCAGACCTCAGTCCACTCAGACACGCTCCCTGCTCCTGGCCCCCACCCTCCGTGTCGGCATCACGTGTCCTCAGTCCCAGCACAGTAACACTGATGAGGCGGCTGCTGTTACAGAGGGAGACAGTGATCAGCGCAGCTGTGACAGCATCCCTCTCTAACAGCAGCCACCCGGTCACCCCCAGCCCAGAGCTCACCCAGTGTCTAGAGCCTCCAGGCAGCACTCACCCGCAGCACACAGCCTCCCCCCCCCCCCCCCATCACCCGTGGCATCCCTCACTCACCCGCGGCAACCCCCCCCCCCCCCGCAATCGTCCGCAACTAGCTCCGCCCCCCGCCAACTCAGCTCTGCTGCACCGGCGTCCCCGCCAGCTCAGCTCTGCTGCACCGGCGTCCCCGCCAGCTCAGCTCTGCTGCACTGTCATCATCTCCTTCATTGTCTCAGCTCTGCTACTTCACCATCATCAGGCAGAAGCATTGCATGATGGGAAATGTAGTTTCCTATCTTGGATATAGACCATGTTTTAGAAAAAGTTGTAACTCAGGAACGTCAGCAGCTAGAAAGATGGGAGACGGCTCAAAATACTCAGGGGGACTTGGTGAGTAAGACCAGCTAGGTTTGGGAGCATTTCATTTTTTTAGCTTTTGGGGGGAATACCCCTTTAAGGTGCGTTTACACAAAACAATAATTGGCCCGATCGTACGATTAACGATGTCGGAGTAACGATTTTTTTTCATAACGATCAGTGTTTAGACGGTACGATATATCTTACGGAAAATCGTTTTGCGATCGCTTAAGCCTATCTCACACATTGGTTAAAATCGGCGAACGACTGTTCACACGGAACGATCTGCAAATTTTTTGCGAACGACGATTTCATGACATGTTGAACGATCAAAATGAACGATTTCTCGTTCGTCGTTTGATCGGTCGCTGCGTTTACACGTACGATTATCGTTCGAATTCGATCGTTATCGCGCAAATTCGCACGATAATAGTTATGCGTAAACGCACCATTAAGCATTTCACAGCAAAGGTTTTAAGGCAATGTAATGGGTGCATATAGATGCCAGTGCAGCCGGGTCTCTAGTGTATTGATGTGAATATGGATACATGGAGCAAGATGAAGTCCGACAATGTATAGTCACATTTTCTGCTCAGATTCAGTGAAATCTTGTAAAAATTAAAAATTGACAGATTGTTTTTTATGTCATCATCCATGTACAGTGTAAAGCTCCATCCTACGTCCATCCATCCAATAACCTATATTGATATATTATGTGTTAGGGTCCATTTACACAGAAAGATTATCTGCCAAAGATTTGAAGCCAAAGCCAACAGTGGATTTGAAAAGAGGAGAAATCTCAGGCTTTCCTTTATGACCTGATCTCTGTTTATAGTCTGTTCCTGGCTTTGGCTTCAAATCTTTGGCAGATAATCTGTCAGATAATCTTTCTGTGTAAATGGACCCCAAGTGGCTTTATTTACCAGATAGGCCTTTTTCCCCTTTAATTTGCTGTAAACTGTCTATTAGGGGAATTCTATATCTAGCAGTAGAGTCCTACTAGGAACATGGGAAGTGGGGGCAGGGCTTAGCTTGTGCTATGTGCAGAAAAGAGGGAAGTGAGCCTGTCTGCCTCCTCCAGAATAAAAGCAGAGGGACCCGTAAAGAAACAAGTGAAAGTGGACACACTTTATCTATGAATATAATTTTAAAACCATAAAAAATGCTTTAATCTGTTAACAATCAGTGGACCTTTTACTATTTGTCTCTGCATTGAAGGTAAAGGCATAATGTTTTGTATAACTTTTGTGTTTCAATAAAGATGGTTTAAATAAATAAATAAATAAATGAATAAATAAATAAATAAATAAGGATATGGCTTAGCTGTGACCTTAAAGGGATACTGACAGCATGGATATGCAGATCACATAAGCATTGCATACATGTCTTCTGTTTCTGTTCTGTGATCCGGTGTCTTCAGTAAAAAGCAACTGTATTCTGTGCGGACAGTGTAAGAGAGGTGTCTCCGTGACACTGTCAGCGCCTGCCCTGCTTTGCGGCCGCCGCTGTATCTGTCCTGCCTCCTCCAGAATGATTAACAGCAGGGCCAGAGAGCAAGAGGGCTGAGGTTGTGCGGGGCAGGCACTAACAGCATCACAGACCCACCTCTGTGACACAGAGCCTGGATCACGGATCATTGCCAGAGAGGTATGCTTGCACTGCTCCTGTGGTGGCCTCTGGAAACTGGCAGCACAGATACATGCATATCCATGCTGTCAGTTTCCCTTTAAGGAGTCAAATGCTGATATTGTGTCTGCCTACTGCTTGCACACCAGTGTCTCAGCGTTCAGACCGTGACCAATCAGAAGAACGAGCTTGAAGAAAATGGCGCTTATTGCATTCATCTTCTGGCTCGGTGTCTTGTGAGGAGACGTCCACATAATGAAAGTCTATGGGGCACGTCTCTTCAAGGACACAGAGCAGGATGTCCTCAATCTACTGATAGTTTTGGGCCTGAACACTTCTTACATGTCTCTCTGACCTTTTGGTGCACTTTAATTTAATCATGATACTTATAAATCTGAAAAAAAAAGAAACCACCAGTGCCTGAGATTGACTTTTATTCCTGAAATCTTCACCACCTACAGGGTGATCCATATAATCTCACAGCTCTCCAGACTCAGGGTTCTTTCTTTATTGGCCCTTTAAAGAATTGCTAGTTTTGTAGAACAAATAAGAGAAGGGAGGACTACTGAACATGGGGCACGGGGGGGGGGGGGGGGGGGGGGGGAAGGAAGAGGACTAGACACAAGGTGACAGAACCACAGGGAAGATGTACACAGCAAACACGAAGGAGAGAGACGTCACATAAGGGGGTCTGCCATCAAGATATAACCAGGAATGTATCTAACAGGAAACTGTTCAGGGACTGGAAAGTGCATAGTTCTGCTTGGTCCAATGATATGGTAAAGATACTTTCACCACTGCTTGCGTGAGGACACAAGCCCATTAATAACCAGACGATCAGTATCTAGAGTCCGACAAGGCAACTCCTCACATTGATTGAAGACGAGCAGATGAAGATGCCGCCATACCTGCACCAATGTCCCAGCTGACATTTGTTCGGAATTGCACATTAATTCTCTGAACAGGGTTCACCTCATGGCAACGCAGCAGAGCGCTCATCATTCAGATTGTCCTTGAAGCCCCAGACCTCAATGGTGGCGATCTGGAAGGTCTCTGAGCACAGAGGCTGGTTGTTGAAGGTATTGCAGTGACTGGTTCGTCCATAGTTCAGATCGGAATCCAGATACAAGGCTTGTCCATCACCACCACCTGAGGGGGCACCACAGTCAGGTTATACACCACATGCTATAGCCAAGGGTAAATTCTACTATAAATGAGCACATCTCTAGACTTATAGTATCAGTGGAGGTGCCAACAACTGAGAGCTTATGGCTGCTGTCACCCCATAGTATGCAGTAACCCCCCCTTATCTTGCCTGCTAATATCGATAGCCTATCCTAAAGGCAAGGCCATCAATTTTATATTGGTCTAGGGTCTTACTCCTGGCACCCCTATCTATTAGCTGCTGGATATGCATAAATTAATGCTGTAATTTTCTAGAGCTCACATGCAGTGCATACATCCCTTCTGCGCTGCAGTGAGATCACACAGCAGTATGAAGGTATGTATGCACTGCATGTGTGATCTGAAAAATAACAGCACAGATATATAAATACCTGTGCTGTCAGTTCCAATGGCCACACAAACAATACAAGGATGGTTCATTTGGCCTGGTTGCTCGAATACTGTGCTATGTAAATGCACTGCAGATGAGTGCTGATGAGAGTTCATTTGTGGGTGGCTGAGAAATCTCTAGGTGATAAAGAACACTTGGCTACCACTTAAACAACTCTCTACTGAACTTCCATACATAACCTAGTACAGCACTCTTGCCATGTTCAGAAGTCCCATAAAGGGCAAAAAAAGAGGGTAAGTAAAGCATGCATGGTACCTATTGATTTGGCTTAAACGGATTTTTTGCAAATTGTCACATCAGCTGGTATAGGCCTTCCCTTTCACAGGAATGTCCTGAGCGACTTACCAATGATGATGCACTCTGTGCTCCCAGCCATGAACATGGAGGCCGTTTTAGATGGGAGGTTGAAATGACGAGTGGCCAGAAAAGGCGATAGACGATTGGAGGGGTCGGAGCTTTCCGCTGTGTCCTGGACAGAATTGGAATCGTTGTCGGCAGCTGCTGAAGCAGCTCTACCGAGCTCAGGATGTTTTATTATAACCCACTCATAGCGCTCCACCTCTGGCTGCAGCTGTGTGAACAAAGGGAATTATTTTTATTTAACCAGTATATTTGAGCTTCTGGCATAAACTGTGCAGAAAAATATTATAGTTACTTTGGTGTGGCCACAGAGACTGTACCATACCCCGCATGTACTTGAAAATAGCGACTTTGGAACTGACATTATTGATAAAATTATGAGGACAGATAAACTAGGTTCTAATCTATAAGCCAAGGAATGCCCAGTTCACTTACAAAGACACCTGCAGCACAGAGGATTATAGCAGTAGATCCTTACCCTTGTGTATGGACAGGATACAACATAGAAGATCTGGCCAAGTTGAATTATTAACAAGAAGTAATGGAGGAGTTTTATTACAGTAGAGATACCCTTTGAGAACAGCGACGCAAACTATAGCAGGTAAAAGGTCTTGTAGTGGAAGAGGGAGCTGTGGTTAAAGCTTTGGCTGTCCAGGCATGATGGGAGTTGTAGTTTTGCAACAGCTAGAGAGCCAAGGTTCCCCACCCCTCACATACAGGTTGCAGAATGAGCATAAAAGCGGATTTGTTCATTGTGTTATACTCCAGATGAAGTAATTCTTACCCGAAATACGAAGCACTCTCCAGTCCCAAAGAAGCTCAGCTTGTTTCCACTTCTCCTCCGTTCACTCCAGTCGGTAGACAGATATGCACCACATACCTAGGGTAACACCAGTGCAAACGCACAAGAACCATAGATTATAGGGATCCCATTAAGAATGAGCAGAGAATGCAACATAAGTATTGAACACAGTACACAGTCCAGTTTTTAAAGTGAATCTGACAACTGTATGTGATGCCCAGAGCTGTAGACAGGGGCAGATAGTAAATAGGAGAGATAAAACAAATGATTGTTGTCTCTTTGCTGATGGTGTTTGCAGAGTTATAAAATCATATTTTCCTTCTAAGTTCAAGAGTTGTAGCAGTGGAGCTGAGCTGCAGCATGCACACCTCATCCTCCTCCGCCCCTCTCTGCCCTGCACGATTGATGTATAGGGTATGGCTTCCAGTTCTGAGCCTTTATATCAACCATGCAGGGAGGAGGCAGCATGCTGCAGCTAAGCTCGGCCCCTTCAACTCTTGAGTTTCAAAGAAAAACTATTTTTTATTTTTTTTTTTTAAATCTGAGTTTAAAGGTTACATTTTAAACAGAGCAGAGTAAAAAGTATAAAGCATTCTTGGAGGATAATTGCTGCATCACACATGCGACAAAGATCATAAAAAGTCCATCTGTTCGCAAGGTCCATCTTGAGGAAAAAGGAGATGTATGGAGTCCATATGCCAATGATGCAACGTGTGCCAGTATTCCGGGGTAGGACTGATCTCTCAGCATATAATTGAAATAAAAGGTGAGATAACCGCAACCATAGCATAAAATAGCAATAAACAGACCAGCAATATGGCCAAAAAGGAGAGGGCTGAGTGATAAGATGATCAGAAAACAGTAAGGGGCGGGGAGGAGGAGGCAAAACAACAACAACAACAACAACAAAAAAAAAACAAGATGTGAAAGCAAAAAAAAATAAAATAAAAAAATCAGTCCATTTGAGCCACCCATTCAGCAATGGAAGGAGCAACTGTGGACTTCCAATGTCTGGGGATGACAGTTCTTGTCAAAAAGTGGCGGAGCAACCCTTTCTTGGCAGTGGAGGAGGGGCCAGGAATGAGAGACGGCAGAGCCTTGGACTAGGGGAGGGAGTAACATCCTCATCAGTGACCTGCATGTAAATATCAACAAGTGCTCTCCAAAAAGGATGGAACAAGCCCACCAGATGTGAAGCATTGAGCCTATATCCACCGCCAACTTGAATCCAACACATCTGGATAAAAATTGCTGATGTGTTTGGGGGCACCAATACTATTGCATTAAGATTTTGATGTTTTTAGAAAAACATCTGCCTATCCTCTACCTGTCCCCATCTACAGCTCGGAGCATCATTTACAGCGGATAGATTCCCTTTAGTACTGCTTTATATACAAATAAAAGTAGTAGACACATATTGACTGATTACTCGCCTCTTGGTTGCTGGATTTGATGAGAAGCAGGGTGGGCTCATGTCCTTCACAGTGCATGTAAAACCTGACAACAAGAGTACTGGGATTAGACCATGGGCAAAATAGTCTGCAGGAGTGCTTAGAATAACCCTTTCCTTGTCTTCTTAAACAACACCTTGTAAAGTCAGTGTAGCAGTAACCTCTTTTCCCTCCAAACGCCATCTATACCAGCGTACTGGGAAAATCATCAGCCAGGAACAGTGCAGCCTTTTCAGTGTACTTTCACCAGCACTATATCATGACATAGTACAGAGGAATAGGTCTTGTGAATAGACAGGCAACTATGGGAGGAAGTAAGTTTAACCTCTTTAGGACGGAGCCAATTTTCGTTTTTTCCTCCTTGTGCTTAAAAGGCCATAGCACTTGCATTTTTCCACCTAGAAACCCACATGAGCCCTTATTTTTTGCGCCACTAATTGTACTTTGCAATGACAGGCTGAATTTTTGCATAAAGTACACTGCGAAACCAGAAAAAAATTCAATGTGTGGTGAAAGTGAACAAAAAAAAAAAAACACAAAAAAAACACATTACTTTTATTTGGGGGGGGGGGGGGGGGGGGGTTGGGGTTATTGTTTTTACACCGTTCGCCCTGGGGTAAAACTGACTTGTTATGCATGTTCCTCAAGTCGTTACGATTAATAACATGTATAACTTTTCTTTTATCTGATGGCTTGTAAAAAATTCAAACCATTGTTAACAAATATATGTTCCTTAAAATCGCTCTGTTCCCAAGCTTATAATGCTTTTATCCTTTGGTCTATGGGGCTGTGTCAGGTGTCATTTTTTGCGCCATGATGTTTACTTTCTATCGGTACCTTGATTGCGCATATGTGACTTTTTGATCGCTTTTTATTACAATTCTTCTGGATTTGATGCGACCAAAAATGCGCAATTCTGCACTTTTTTTTGCGCTTATGCCGTTAACCGTGCGAGATCAGAAATGTGATTAATAGTTTGGGCGATTACTTACGCGGCGATAGCAAACATGTTTATTTATTTACTTTTATTTAAAACATGGGAAAAAGGGGGGTGATTCAAACTTTTATTAGGGGAGGGGGCTTTTTATTGATAACACTTTTTTTTTACACTTTTACTAGAAGCTCCCCTGGGGGACTTTTAGTATAAGTATACTGATCTCTCATTGAGATCTTTGCTGTATATCGTCTGCTGCAGCCGAAAGCATCTGAGTGCAGAGTCGGGATCAGCGCCATTTTCGGAGACCCCGGCCGGAGCAGGATGTGTGGATAGCTCCTCCGGGACAATGTCCAGGAGGAGCGATCCACCTCCACTAGACACCAGGGACGGCTGCATGCAGTGATTGGATGCAGCTGTCAACTTTGACAGCTGCATCAGATTACTGAATTAGCAGGCACGGCGATCAGACCTACCCGCTAATAGCCGCGGTCCCGGGCTACACGCGACACCTGGGATTGTGGTGGTTCAGAGTGGGGTCGCCGCGTGGCCCCGCTCTGAACCCCTCTTAAGGACGCATGACGTACGGGTACGTCATGCGTCCTTAAGAGGTTAAAGTGTCACTGTTGTGAATTTTTTTTTTGCGGATATCAGTAGTACAGGTGATTTTAAGAAACTTTGTATTTGGGTTTATTAGCCAAAAAATGCATTTTCATCATGAAAAAAAGTTTGAAGCTCTCCCCCCAGTCTTCATGGTTCTTTTATGGAGAGGGGAGGGGTGGAGGGAGATGAGGCACCAAAACAGGACAACAAAGATACAGCTACATCACCGGGCTATCTCCTCTAAAGTCAGCACTGACCTCTCTGACCTCTAAATATTGGCTTTCACACAGCTCCCACTGTGTAATCCTTTGTTCTCTGCTGGCGACTAATCTCCCTCCTCCTCTCTCCATAGGTTATACAGTGATAATGTGCAGTGAATGAGAGAGAGGAGGGGGGGGGGGGACCTGGGGAAAGGCTTTCTGAATGCAGATAATGGCATATTTGCCTAATAAATCCAATTACAAAAAATTCTTAAAATCGCCTGTACTATGGATTTCTGGGGGACAGTGACACTTTTTCAGCCCTGGTCCTGCCCCTGAAATAGAGAGAATGATGTACACCTAGGAGGGGCTTAACAGCAGCAAGAGCCCACCCAAAAGTCCCCTTGTCACCAATCTAATAAAACCCTTCAAGATTTTAAAAGTCTTTTGAAATAATCGGTCCGCTTTAATTCACGCAACACATTTCCTCCTTTAAAGAAATATTAAAGAGTGTTCTGGAGGCGGAAGTCAACACAATAACGTACAGAAGAACACAAGTTAAGGAATTTATGAAGGTTGAATAACACCAAGAAGCCTTCAGGTGCTGTTGAAAAGAGTCTAAAATAGACTGAATACAGTGCCACAAAATAGCGGCATAACCATACAATGCAAGTAACAATGGTAAGGCCCATACAATCACTACGGGGAATACACCAGGATAAAGCAGGAGAAACCCCACACAGATGTGTAATGTGTACTCTACCACAGTGCTTCTCAAACTGTGAGGCGGCCCTCACCAGTGAGGCGCCCCCTAGTTGTTAGTGAGGCCCAGCTGGGGAGCCAGTTTTCACAAAGTAACTATGATCTGCACTGTCCTTTTGCTATTTACAAAAATCTCCATTTCAGCAACATTAATTTATTTTGTACTTAATATATTAGTATCTAGAGCTTGGGAGACAGGTGAAAGGCGGCCCTAGCATTATTTTCAGCTTTTAAATGGACTTTCACCACAGATTGTGAGGCCCAGGCGTCCTCTTGGTCAGTCTGGTAAGGCCCAGGCATTGCCTTGGTCTGTTGGATGAGGTTCCAGTAAAAGTTTGAGAAGCGCTGCTCTACCATATGTTACATGTGTTTGCCAACAACGGCAGTCTTTTATTTTCAGCTTTTGTTCCTCCTTTATAAACGGTGTCGACCAACGAAAGCCATTCCCTATCCACATGATCTGGGATAAGTGTCTGATCGACGGGGGGGGGACAACTTTTGCAACCCCCAATAATAATAAAAATGGAGGTCCAAGCATGCTGCACTCCAACTGTATAGGTGATGATGGTCTTTCAAACCCCTTTGGAAAATGTTAGAACTATGGGAGTATGTGTTTGAAAGTAGGCAAGAAAAAAAAATAAAAAAGTAAAATACCTATTTAGTAATCTGCATTATAGTATGCTTTCCATCCCCAACCCACCACAATACAAACAGAAGGTCTGTACTCACAGACCACTGACCTGCTTAGGCTGTTGCCATGTTCTAGATTGGTATAAAGCAATAGCGGCTGACTGAGGGCAAACCTCTCCGGGATCCAGGACCATATGTCTTTCATTTCTTTCACGCTCACAATCTCAGACTTGAAGTTTTCTGCATGGACAGCCAGGTGGACATTCTGTCTGTCAGAAACATGGAGGGGAAAAGATCATTAGGAAGAAGAAGGCGGCAATGCCGACACCATATCGGGGCGGCTACAAGGCACAGAAGACTGCATCATTTTCTCAGGGAAGTATTGTTTGTATAAAACTTGGTAAAAGCTTGACGCCCTTACAGGGGATCTGTGCTCCAGCCATGCCAATACCAGACCTGAAGCATGCAGCAAGCTATGTATATATAAGCCTGATCCTTCCGCCAGGAACACCCATCCAATGCATGGATGGATGATACACCCATTTATATATACAGGTATTTTTACATCTGGTATTGCAGCTCTGCCCCATGATAGGAGCTATGGCACATGCAACAAGTTAGTATAAGCATGGAGAAGATAGAGGACCGAGCGAGCCCCTCACTATGATTGTGTATGGGATCAGCCATGCAACATGGAACAATAAGCTGGGATTGGGTGTCATACAGAGTTTCTCAGACAACCTCTGCGTCACTGGAATTGAACAAAGGTTCTTGTAAATGCCCTTGTAAATCTATAAAGATAACATAAAAGATTCATTACGCGACATTGTCTGGGATATGGACGCATCGCTGAATAAACAGCTGTCCCAGTCACAGTGACTTGTTCCTGCAACAATAGTGGCATCACCTAGAAAAGGTTGGACCATTTAGCACAGCTCAATACCTTTTGAGCACGAACATTTACAGTACTGGCTCCATGTGAAAGCCCCCTAAATCTGAACCCAGACCTGCACAAACTGTCCTGGATGCCGGCTAGTGTCTGGACTAGGTTTCTTTAAAGATTAGGTCCCAAGGGATAGAAAAAAAAAGTTATTCTCACTTTACCCCAATACCTATGTTGGTTGTCGCTTTCCTGTGTAAGTGCTCATTACTATAATATTAAAACCCCTTAAGGTCAAAGCCTATTTTCGTTTTTGCGCTTTTGCTTATTCCATTTTAAGTTTAAAAGTCCATAGCGCTTGCATTTTTTCACCTAGAGACGTATATGAGCGCTTATTTTTTGCGAAACCAATTGTACTTTGCAATGACAGGCATTATTTTTCCATAACATATGCTGCGAAACCGGAAAAAAATCATTTGTGCTGTCAAATTGAAAAAAAAAACGAATTTGTTTTGATTTCGGGGAGTTTTGCATTTACGCCGTCCGTCCTATGGTAAAACTGACTTGTTATGCATGTTCCTCAAGTCGTTACGATTACTATGATATATAACATGTATAACTTATATTGTATCTGATGGCCTGTAAAAAATTCAAACCATTGTTAACAAATATACGTTCCTTAAAATCGCTCCATTCCCAGGCTTATAGCGCTTTTATCCTTTAATCTATGGGGCTGTGTGAGGTGTCAGTTTTTGCGCCATGATGTGTTCTTTCTATCGGTACCTTGATTGCGCATATACGACTTTTTGATGGTTTTTTTATTACATTTTTTCTGGATTTGATGCAACCAAAAATGTGCAATTTTGCACTTTGGAATTTTTTTGCGCTGACGCCGTTTACCGTGCGAGATCAGGAATGTGATTAATTAATAGTTCGGGCGATTACGCGCGCGGCGATACTAAATATGTTTATTTATTTATTTATTAATTTATATTTATAAAATGGGAAAAGGGGGGGTGATTTGGACTTATTAGGGGAGGGGATTTTTTATTAATAAAAACACTTTTTTACTGTAACTAGAAGCCCCCCTGGGGGACTTTTATATAGACAGCACTGATCTCTCATAGAGATCAATGCTGTGTATATACACAGCAAAGATCGATTAGATCGGTCATAGATTACTATGGCCTGCTGCAGGCCATAGCAATCTATTGCCGAGCCGGGATCAGCGTCATTCCGACGCTGAGGCCCGGCACGGGCAGAACAACGGTTCTCCCCCCCGCGATCGCATCGCGGGGGGGAGATCAGTCCCACTAGACACCAGGGATGCACGGAGGAAAGCCTCTAAATGCAGCTGTCAGGTTTGACAGCTGCACTTAGAGGCTTAATTAGCCGGCGCGGCAACGGGACCCGCGCCGGCTAATAGAGGCACTGCCCGGCTGCACGTGTCAGCCGGGATCAGCGCCGTTCAGACCGCGGTCCCGGCGGGACCCCGCTCTGAACACCCCGAGCGGCACCATGACGTATCAGATACATCATGGGTCGCTAAGGGGTTAAAGAGCTGACTGGTGATTTTACCATGGCCTAGGCTGACTCACTGCTAACTATGCTGAAACAGCAGGGGTATAACCTGCCCATACCACATCACTGAAAGCTGTATAGTGCTAAGATAATGGAAAGCTTAAAGCGTAACTGTCATTTCAGGGCCATTTTTCTGAAAACATTAAATATCAACAGTACAAGCGATTTTAAGAAACTCTGTAATAGGTTTTATGTACTAAAAGAGTTTCCTTCTGGACTGAAAAAGCAATCTCCCAGCCTCCCCCCTTCCTTCAGATGAAGCAGGATTTCTGTCTCCATTATGTGGCTATGGAGAGGGGAGGGGCTGTTAGGAGTGACTGAGCACGGAGGATTTCTGCACAGCACAACACCCTGCAATCTTCTCTCAGTAAGTTCATAGATAAGCACTGACCTTTCTGACCCCAGAATCCTGCGTTTTAGGTGCCCAGAGAGTCTACAAACAGCTGACCTTCATGTCACCTCTTCCTGCTCACTCATCTCCCTCGGCCCCTCCCCCCTTCATAGGCTTACAATGGAGAGAGCAGAACCAGTCTTCACTGGCTTCTCTGTAATGAAGACGGATTTGCCTGATAATGCACAGATAAGAAGTCAGGGGGGGAGGCTGGGAGATTGCTTCTTGAGTACAGAAGGAGGCTTTTTTGGCTGATGAAACCTATTACAGAGTTTCTTAAAATCGCTTAGACTACTGATTTCTGCAATAAAAAAAAAACACATGACAGTTACGCTTTAAAGAAGCATTCTGGACATTTTTTTTTATTTGTGCCCCCCACTGTGCGCTGGCGTGTATACTCACCAGCGAAGATCAGTGTTGCGCTGCTTCGTTCCAGTCCTGCGTCGCCGTTCACGTCACAGCTCTTTTGTCTCCATGTTGATTGAAGGCCAGAAGTCACACTCCACTGTGTGTATGGGACCCGGCCCCTTTAACCCCCCCCGAGCATACATTACCTGCTCGGCGCCGCAGCTGTGTGTGACGCTCCCGGCTCCCCTCGCTCCCTATCAGCCGGCTGATTGCCTGATGGGGAGCGAGGGGAGTCGGGAGAGTCACACACAACCGCGGCACAGAGCAGGTAATGTATGCTTGGGGCCAGGGCTGCGGGCGGGCGGCCGGGAGTTTAAAGGGGCTGGGTCCCACACACGCAGCGGAGTCGCTGCGTGTATGAGACCCATGCAGCTTCACAGTACAGGATCCGCAGCGGATTTCCTTGCAAACTCGCAGCATGAAATCCGTTGCAGATACAGTACGTGTGAAGCTACCCTTAATTCCAGCTCTGTGTTGCGGCATTCCTCAGTTATTATTACTAGAAATGCATGACTAAATAGGCAAGTAGGCATTACCAGTTCGGGGAGGGGTTTTGTTGTCTGTACAATCTGGCACGGTCAGCTGTGACTGGAATTAAAGGGGTTGTCCAGCGGAAAACATTTTCTTTCAAATCAACTGGTGTCAGAAAGTTATATAGATTTGTAATTTTCTTCTATTAAAAATTCTCAAGTCTTCCCATACTTATTAGCTGCTATATGTCATGCAGGAGGACATGTTATTTTCAGTCTGACACTGTGTTCTCTGTGGACATCTATGGCCAAGAAAGGAACTGTCCAGAGCAGGAGAGGTTTTCTATGGGGATTCATAGAAAACCGAGACACAGTTCCTTTCTCAGCCAGAGATGTCAGCAGAGAGCACTGTGTCAGACTGAAAACAACATTTCCTCCTGCATGACATACAGCAGCTAATAAGTATGAGAAGACTTGAGATTTTTTAATAGAAGTAAATTACAAATCTGTATAACTTTCTGACAGCAGTTGATTTGAAAGAAAAAGATTTTCGCTGGACAACCTCTTTAATTCGTGTAGGGACACACACCCAAGTAGCAACACCCAGTTGGCAATTTCGTTGAATAGATCTCTAATAGGAATCATTAAAGAACAGAACTAGATTTAAAAAAAAAAAAAACCTGCAGCACATTGCCCCCCTTTGAGAAACTGGTGGATAGGAACGACCTAGCTAATACTGAACGCTTCTTTTTCATGAAAGTTTGTCACCTTTTGCTGACCCACTTGGGATCGCTCACTGTCTCTAAACAGGCAGCATTTGAGCAATTGATGCGTATGGGTACATCCACCAAAGGGTTGATTTCGGCTATATGTAATTAATTCCCCTGTTGGCGATACCCTTGTTAGGTACAAATACATTGACAGTTGGGAGGCAGTGTTGGGTAGACAGCTTTCACCTGAGTGTTGGAGCATTATCTGGCATATGGCGGCAACATCATCTATTTGTACAAGAGTTAAAGAGCGGAGATCCCTAGAACGTTTAATGGCTTTGTTAAACAATAAACCAGATACCTCTGACCAAATAGGGTCACCCTGGAATTACCACTTCCTTCCCAATATCACGTGAATTGACAGAATCTTGAATCCTCCCCCCCATATTCCCCTTGTATTTTTAAGGCCCTATTACACGGGCCGACAGAGGAACAAACGAGCGCTATCAGCGCTCATTTGCTACTCTCGTTCCCTGCTCGCTGCAGCCGCTATTCCACGAGGCAGCAGCGAGTGGGTGAGTCCGGGGGGAG
Organism: Dendropsophus ebraccatus; assembly: GCF_027789765.1. Classification (NCBI taxonomy): domain Eukaryota; kingdom Metazoa; phylum Chordata; class Amphibia; order Anura; family Hylidae; genus Dendropsophus; species Dendropsophus ebraccatus. Next base: position 98,124,031 of record NC_091462.1, on the reverse strand, counting down.
CTGCCCAGGTGATTGCTGATCATCCGTGCAGCCCATAGCATATAGCGGTGGTCCGCTGCCGCCGCTCCTATGCCACGGAGCGATGGCACCAGATCGCTGCTATATGAGTCGTTTGTCTTTCAACAGGTTGAAAGACAAACAACTTCAACGATCAGCAGAAATGAACGATGTCGGCCAATCGTTGCCTTCTATTCCACGGGACGATTATCAGCCGTAACGGCAGATATTGTCCGAATACGGTTGATAATCGTTCCGTGGAATAGTGCCTTTAGTCTATGTCCTTTAAATGTTTTTTGTGTGTTTTTTTATCCTACACAAATGTTATTTGACTGGTGTTCTGAAAGAGGGTAATTGTTCAAGCATTACTATTGTTGTGACCTATGATCAGCTTGGAATGTTTTCCTGCCTTATGATATATTATATTTTTGTATATTTTACAATGAAAAACTAACAAAAATTACATTTAAAAAAAAAAGGAAAAAAAAAAAAAAAAAAAAAAAAAAGCGTTCGAATCAGTAGGGGCCACAGATCCTCTTTAATATACAAAGGATTAAACTGATATACCTAAAACTTACATATCCTGTGTTGCAATGAACAAAAAAACAAACAAAAAAAAAGGTATGCAAAAATGAGTAGCAAACAAATTAGTGTTGAAAGTTTTAATGTTATTGCAGTCTATGGGGGGGGGGGGGGGGGGTTTAGACAGGCAGTACAGCAGGCACTGGGAGAATAAGCAAAAGTTCAAAAGTTAGCTCCAGGGTAAGGAAAAGTAGAGAGACAGCAAGGTCACTTACCGGGCAGGAGACTTTACTCTGGAAAAAGGACAGCAAGAAGCGGAGGAAAGGAAGAATAAAGAGAAAACAGAGAAAGGGGAAAAAGAAAATCTGTCAGTGAAACATTTCACATTAAAACCACTGACCAAACGTTCTACTGACCGAGCCCAATGGAATTTCACCTTGGAAGGAAAATATTCTTTATTCTGAAAGTTCAACACAGAATCACTGAGGTCTACTGCATGGCTACAGACCAGCAAAACAGTAAATCAGCTGTGTAAATGGGTTGATATCCAGGAATCTGCACTTTAGAATGGGTTTCACCCAAGGCTCACACTTATCATTGGAGCAGGTGCAAACCTCTTAAAGGGCATGTCCACTTTTGCAAATAATATTTTTATTTTTTATTTTTATAAATTAACATAATAGCTAGGGATGAGCGCACCTCAAGCATGCTCGAGTTACCCTCATCTCTAGTTATAGCATCAGACCACATGCTTCTGCCAATAAGAGTGGCCACAAAAAGAACGCTATTGTCTAGTGCAGATTCCACAACAGATTCCTATAGGAAAGATATCATTCTTACTATATTTTGGCCACTTACCTTTTCTGTTTTACAGTGATACCTTTCTGCTGGAGAGCTTTTTCGTTTGCCATCTGAAGCAGATGAATTTCTTTCCGGGAGAAGAGCCGTATAGCAAAGGCCTTCTCTAATAACTTTTCTGGAGACACAGACTTGTCGATTTCCCTCACAAATGCCTGGATATCTCCTTTTACATTGTTTGACTCCATTGGTTGGCCTCCTCTTACCTTGTGGAAGAACTTTAGAAGAGCTAAGGCTACCCTGTATAGCACTTTGTAGCCCTCCACCAGAAACACGTCAAACAAACGTGCAATATAAGTAAAGGGCAGGTCTCCGAAAAGCCACCTCTGCCAGTCAGTATAAACTTCCAGGACATCTGCGGATACGGCTACCATGAGCTTGTGAGGTCCCTGACAGTATTTGCCTGCGAGATCACCAAATGTCATGCAGGAGGACTCGAAAGCCAAGAAAGTCTGGTCTACAAGTCGTTTATTTGGGTCATTGCAGGCCAGTATTCTGGAAACACTTTCAAAGCATTCTGCCTCATCCCGACTATAATGGAGGAGAAGGGCCACAATAGATGGAAGGACAGGGCAGAAGGAAATGTCGGGGAACTGGTTTGATATGCACAAGAGTATTTTTCGAACAGCTCCGATGCCTTCAGAGTTTAGACAGTAGCTGGGAACCTGTCGATCATCCACAAACTCCGGCAGAGGTAGAGTACTTGCATTCCGCTTGCCCACTATTTTGCCCACAATGTCTCGATACACGCTAGCGTCGGGTGTGACTGTGCGGCACGGGATCTCCTTTATCAGTTTCTGATACACCTTGGCCCGTAATGAATGGCTTTTTGCCCAGTACCCCTGACGGGACAGCTGTTTTAGCTCCTGGAAATCTGTACAGTTTAATACTTTAGGGCTCTGTTCCTGTCCTCCAGTCTCCATCTTATCCCAGTCCACAAAACTGCCATATTCTGTGTCATCCATGGCTGCCCTTTGGAAGGAAAATCAATTTTCAGGATTTTTATTCTCAGTTCATAGTGTGATCTGAAAAAAGACAAAACAACATTATCAGCCAATAGCATCCCAGGCCAAGCATCTTCTGGTATAGCTCTGTGATGTGCCGTTCCTGTTACTTTTACTAGAAATGTACGACTAAATTGGCAACTAGGAGTTACCATCAGAACTGTGATTTCATTGGGAATACAAGTATTTCCTAAGACAGGTCAGGCACAAGTCATCGTCAAAGGGGTTGGCCACTTTATAGTAAAATTGTTCAGTGTACAGTATTAGTAAATGTACTCACAGCACTTACTGACACCCTCTTCCAGGCTGTGACATACTGTTCTGTATACTAAATGGTGATTCTGTCCTCCACTGAGCCTGTATATCCCTATGGAGGACACAGAAGGAGGGGCATGGTCACATGGTCCTCTATCTTATGGACAGGTTTGCCGTTCAGCCTACAGAGCAGGACAAGAGGGGAGTCTGATTTTAGCATGAATTTAGCATTATGAAGTACACAGGGAGCTGCTGTCAGTATATACCAGTGCTTCCAAACCTTTTCCACCTCGGGGCAACCCTTAGGAAAAATATTTTAGCTCGGGGCACCCCTACCAGAAAATGTTCTATAAAATACAAAAAAACCAAAAAAAAAAAAACACCAGTGACTCACAGGTGACATCTTCTTTGATCTGTGGCATTCACTTTTGTTTTCTTTTCCATTTGCCCCAGACCTCTATGATGATTGCATCCAGCTACAGTTCATCTCTTCAGAACCTGCCAAACATCCATCTTAGGCTCCACACATTTCTAGCAACTTTATTTCCTTTTTCTCTCATGCTGTGCCTCCCATATAGTAATAATGCCCCTGCTGTGCCCCCATATAGTAATAATTCAACCTGTACTGTGCCCCAATATAGTAATAATACCCCTGTTGTGCACCTTATAATAAAAATACTCACTATTGTGCCCTCCCTAATATTAATGCTCCTATTAATGTGCCACTCATGGTAATAATGCCCCCCACATGCTGTTCCCCTCATTAATAATGCCCCCCATGCTGTTCCCCTCAATAATGCTGCCCATGCTGTGCCACTCACAATACTAAGCCCTCCCATGCTGTGCCACTCACTATACTAAGCCCCCCCATGCTGTGCCACTCACTATACCAAGCCCTCCCATGCTGTGCCACTCACAATACTAAGCCCTCCCATGCTGTGCCACTCACAATACTAAGCCCTCCCATGCTGTGCCACTCACAATACTAAGCCCCCCATGCTGTGCCACTCACTATACTAAGCCCTCCCATGCTGTGCCACTCACAATACTAAGCCCCCCCATGCTGTGCCACTCACAATACTAAGCCCCCCCATGCTGTGCCACTCACAATACTTAGCCCCCCCATGCTGTGCCACTCACAATACTAAGCCCCCCCATGCTGTGCCACTCACAATACTAAGCCCCCCATGCTGTCCCACTCACAATACTAAGCCCCCCATGGGATTGAATGTAGGAGCAGGACTCTGACAGGTCCTGCTCCTACATTCATTTCACTTTAATGTTCCGCCTGCTGACTGTGCGGTCGGAACATCAAAGTGATCAGAGCATCCCTAGAAGCTGTGTGGCCGCAGCTTCTAGGGATGCTTAAAATGACAGGTTCCTAATTCCCACCAGATCCCATGGCATCCCTGGCGGGTTCTCCTGGCACCCCGGTTGGGAATCGCTGGTATATACAGTGAGTACACTTAATACTGTACACCGAGCAACTTTACTATGAAGTGGACAACCCCTCTAAAGTCAAATGTCAGAATACAGTAGGAAAAATCTTAGGAATATTAAATGTATCTTGAACTTACTGCAGCTGTCACATTTAGGCCCCTTAAAAAAAAAGCCCAAAAAGTGCAAAGCAACATCTACAAGTATGACACGTCTTATTTATAGAGCTCTCTGAAGGAAACAAAAACAGAACCCAGTGAACCTGTGCGAGCCGCGATAACATCAGCGCTGACCCAGATAATATGATACCCCGGGCTAAAACATTAAACAGGGATGTCCAAACCACATGCAGCGCCAAAGCAACAAGCAGGAACATTTCACCCATACTGCTTACATTAGACCCTGGAAGCTTCACCTTAACTACACAATCCAAGATTTTTATAAACCTGCCTGTTTTTGTTAGATTAACCCTTCTGAATGGTGGCAGGTGATTTTAGTGCTCACTGCTGTTACTGAGCCCAAGAGTCCTCACCATGGTGTACAGCTATTTCTCGCTCCCTCTACATCAGGGGTGGGACCAGAGCTGAAGTTTCCCAGTAGTACATAAATGACTAAATTTTACTTACTTCTTTGGTCAATCAAAGCACATACAGTGGAGAAAAAAAAAAAGTATCTAATATACTGCTGATTGTGCAAGTTTTGGCTAAGCTTGCAGGTAACTATCTTGCACAGTGCACATGCTAAGCCACATCCACTTCCTGTAAATTGTCCTCATCTAGCTGTTACCAGAGTCAGAATTCATCTAACAGATGGAAACAGTTAAGGGAGATACCTAGTGACTTTACAGATATTATTCTGGGGTAAGGAGCTTTTTTTTTCCCCCAAAGTATGTTAGGAATCAATGGCTACTAAATGGATAAATTGTGGGGAAGTAGCTTGAAATGACAGTGCCCAATTAAGCTGGCCATACATTTTAGACATGGGTCAGCTGAAAAAAAAAAAGAAAAAAAAAAGGTCATCTAATCTTGCTAAAAGCTGTGGTTTTGGACAACTTTGTACATGTCTGGCCTTCCCTACACAGGGAACACTTGAACCTGGCAGTCTGAAGATGCACCACATTGACACATAGGTTGAAATCATGATGCAACATCATGCATCAGTTATGCGCTAAATATTGGCACATTTTACGCCAGACACTCCAATGTTTGGCATCTTCCATTGGATGCTTCATGCATGAGGCTTCTCTCTCCTGGAAGTTTCTAAGGGGAAAATCTCTTTGTACATAAGACAACAGAGCCCGTACATTGAGGTTGGGAGGCCTCTGTGCACTGCTGGTACAGGAGTTCTCTGATGAAGTAGTTGCCTTTGGGAGTCTAACCAACTGTTGCGCTGTTCCACTGACAGATCTACTTCCAATTATTTCTGGAGCGGGATGAGAGCGGTAAGAAAAAAAGGGGGAAAAAATTTAAGTTTAAGTGCGGACTACTGGCTCCCAGTTATTATTTTATACCATTAGTAACAACTATTTACGTCTTTTCCATGAGTTGATGGATTTCTGCAAGATGACATACTCCATAAAGCCTTGTTTTTGGCTACAGGAAGATGTTGAGGTTTGTAGTAAAACTGTCAGAGACACAGGATACCAAATTCTACTTAAATTGATGGCTGAATTACACAAGAACACAGACAAACATGATGGTGGGAACACAGGGCCTTGGATTACATCATCCTGGACAGAAAGCAACCAAAACACATTTTCCAAAGGACATGCCTGAAGAATGGCAGTATGCTTCTAATATGGCAGAATCACTATCAACACCAAGGACTGACAGGGATCTCTTACAAGGTGAGTGGAGGCAACAAACAGTACCCGCAGGCTCTCACTGCTGGCACTGAAGCATTACACATAGAACAGGTTTTTCATCCTGCTGCCCTCTCTACAGATTAAAGCGGTATTCCGCTTAAACATAACATTTCATGTATTGCTGCCCATTGTAAGACTAACAATTTCTTCCATATATATTATTATCTATTCAGTCTCCTCTCCCAGTTCTAATCCTGCTGAAGACACAAAAAGCTGTGTGTTAGCTTTTCTCCTTCTCCCCCACCCTTCTAAGACACAAGTCCTTATCTGCATCTTTGTAATACCAGATAATCACAGTGAGTTCATCAGCAACTTGACCTCAGAATAACCCTCCCAGCATTACAAAGAAGCTACAAAGTTGCAGATAAAGCCAGTCAAGGGCTTTTTTTGTTTAGGGGAGAGGGGGAGACGGAGAGAAAAGCTCACACACACAGTTTTTTGTGTTTATCAGAAAGCAGAAGCTCAGAACTGGGGAAAGGAGAATGAATAGATAACAACAAGTATGGATGAATTGTTAGTCTCACCATGGGCAGCAACATAGCAAAAGTTATGTTTAAGTGGAATACCCCTTTAATGTGACCATTATTTGGGTCCAGATGGACCCATGGAAATTCTGCTAAAATAGTAAATTAATGGATTGCAGGTCTATGCAGTTCCTCTTAGTTTAAGGCTTTCTGTCAGAGTATAACAGAGGATAATATGTCTCCTTAAAGTGAATTTGTAACCCTCCCCCTCCCTCCACCACCAGTAACATTCATAAGCTGTGATGAAATCCTTTCCTGTTGCAGAGTTTAAAACCTCCTGGTGCTGTATTTAGCCTAAAAAAAAATTCCAGAGTAGGGGTGTGAAAGAGGCAGGCCTAGAGTGTCCTTGCCCTAGGCCTGAAATGCCTCTGAGGTCTTCCTTCCCACCTGTCTTCTCTTTAGTGACAACCCCGGCCGGATTCCCTTTTCAGCTCAGGGCACAGAGCCAGGCTCACCAGTGTTCCTATGCCGCTTTGGGTTGCAACAGCACATGCACAGAATTGGGGTCGGTGCTAAAAAGGAGAATCCTGCCCTGGGGAGTTGCTAAAAAGAAAAAGGGTGGGGAGGAAGAGCTGAAAAAAGGCATTGCAGGCCTAGAGCACAGATGCTGTAGGCCCACCTCTTTGACTCCGCTTCTCTAGAATAAATCTGCAATTTTTCGGTAAAAGATGGCATTGGGAGCGTTTTAAACCCTTCAACAGGAAAGGTCTTCAAAACAGCTTATGAATGGTACCATGTGGGCCATGCAATGCTTCCTGGAAAAAAGGTATTGGTTTTCTCGTGAAGGAATGCTAGCTTGCATTCCCCTGTGGAGCCTTTAAGAGTTCCTACACCTGCTGGTGGCCACATCAAGGAAACATATTTCCTCGTCACTCCCACATCAATGGCCTCTCTGTTAGCCCTAAGAAAAACCAGCTGTCTACAGATGGGTGACTCTTCCTTTAGGAGGTTTAGCTGATAATCCTTGGTTGGGTTATGAAGTTCTTTAAAGTGTCATCGTCACGTGTTGTTTCCGTCATGGTGGCTCATCTACCAAAACAAATGATAGATGGTAATGAAAGTGGAGATGATTAGGTAAGAGGAGGAAATGCAATGCAGCAACTATAGCTTCCACCCTGCTGTGCACCAGAGGAGGGGGCTACCAGCACAGCTCCATTACAGAATCGCTGCACTATTCAATAAAGTCCTGTAACAAGATTAAACACTGATTGATTTTCCCTAGCATAGCTGCCGGCGACTTGGCGTACCATACACATCGCTACACACTGCCAGCACAGGAGACTGACCGCTTCTCTACATACATAGCTCTGGACGCAGGATCCTTACACTGCATGCTTCTATGTGCATATGTTCATCATGGACAGCATAGACCGGCACGGTGCACAGGAATCAGTTATGGTAAAAAAAAAAAAAACAAAAAAAAAAAAACAAAGCTATGTACCCTACAAAGCTAATGTATTTAACATTAATGTCATCACCTGACCACATTGCCAAATCCCTGGTGCATTACATTACTACAACCAAAGAGTTACTGGGGCCACCATTGTTGTTAACAGAACAGTTTTCGGAATGTTGGTAAACTCCTGTAACTGTATATGATTCTATTATATAAAATATTCCTGATCGGTCATCAACTTCTTGGGATAACATAAATGCTGTACAAGCTCGTTTCACGCAACTGCGCTTCAACAGACCCCTGGGTCTGTTGAAGTGCAATTGCGCAAAACAAGCTTGTAACCTGCACCTTTCTGGCAGCCCCCCAGTTTATGTCCATGCGTTAAATAAAAGAACTCTGCAACAGCATCTTCATCGGTGAGTGCCACTACTGCTTCTTTATTGAACTAACTTACCATTATGGATTAGTTTTTGCATAGTGAGCACCACTGAGCACATAAATATCCAGTGAAACATTGTTGGCAACCTGCTCTGGAACTTGTAGTGCCGATCATTTCTTATTTTTGTCACATAACAAATGCACTTGTGTGTGCAGTGTGTATAGGCTGTATTGAACTGCAACATTTTTCATCACGTCGATGAGCTTTATGCACGGTCTGGTCCCGCAGCACTTCATTTAGCTAAACAAGGGCAGAACCTCCTTTACCAATAATTAAGACTGGCTTCACTGAGAATAAAGACATTTGCTTTGTTCCAATTGATAACCTGGGCACGTGAATTAAATGGAAATGCCAGGCTTCTAAGACTCCAGCCAGCAGACTGATGAGATCTCCGCAGAGCAGACAGCACCCTGGGGACCCATAGTGGAGGAGAAGGGATCGCCTTACCAGGTGTCGCAGCAGCGGCGTGGGCAATTACACAAATAAAAAGTAATACTTCTCTCACCGCCTACGTCAGCTGGACCGGGACGAGGAGCGGTTCACCTAAAGTTCAGCTGAGGCAGACTTAACCATTACTATGGATGGGGATTCTTTGGCAACAAATGTAAGCACACATAGGCCGAGGGTTTATTACAAGGGATGCCTCACAAAGATGACGCCTGTCTTTACGCCCTGGTAAAGGCCATGTTTTAATGGGTTTCCCTTGCAATAAAACAATCTGGCCAGAGAAGGCTTCTTCCTGTAAAGTCTGTTTGCTGGGTACGAAGACGCTGAACCAGCAGGGTAACGTTAGAGGCCATTAAAAGTGCTGGATTTGCACTTTTGTTCAAATTGTGGCTAATAGGAGTCAAGAAACCAACACATATACATTGGTCAACTACATTAAAACTTCCTGTCTAATATTGTGTAGGTCCTCTTACCACCAAAACAGCTCAGACACCTTGGGACTCCACGAGCCCTTAGCTATCTGCAACAGCTCCTTCAAGCCCTGTAGGTTATAAAGCAGGGATGGAGAACCTTTGGCCCTCTAGCTGTTGCAAAACTACAATTCCCATAATGCCTGGACTGCCAAAGCAATGCTTTGGCTGTCCAGGCATGATGGGAATTGTAGTTTTGCAACAGCTGGAGGGCCAAAGGTTCCCCATCCCCGTTATAAAGTGACGCCTCTACGGATTAGACTTGGCCTTCAGATTTTCTAGAGCTCAATCTGGTTGAGCATCTGGGAAGTCACCACCTTGATCCCTTAGTTATCTTCCTCATTCCTGAACACTATCCTGCTGACAGAGGGCACTGCCATAGTGCATCCCTGGCACCATCTCTCACTCAGGCAAGTGAAGCACACGCATCCGGCTGTTCACATGATTTTCAACTTCTTCCATTGCTTCCTGGTCCAGTTCTGATGCTCCTAGGCCCAATATAGGCACTTATGCTATAGTTATGCAGCCCTACACTACAAGCTGCAATGTCCAGAGTGATCCCATACCTTTTTATCATAGCAATTTGCTCTACAGTAGAGCTTCTGTGGAATCCGAACAAATGGGAGCGTGTTCACTCCCTAAATGCTTCAGTAAGCTTTGGCAACCCATTTTTTAGTCCACCAGTTGCCATTCCTTGGACCACACGACTGGCCGTTCTGGAGATGCTCGGACCCAGTCCTGTATACATCACGATTCATCTCTTGTTCAAGTTGCTTACATCCTTATGCTGCGTTTACACGGAGCGATAATTCACCCAATCGAACGATTAACGATTCCGAAGTAACTATGTTTTTTTTAGAACGATCAGAGTTTAGACGGAATGATACATCATTTGAAAGAATCGTTATTGCAATCGTTTTAAGACCGCTTAAGCCTATCTCACACAAAGGGTGAATCGGTGAAAGATTGTTTACACAAAGCGATCTACGAATTTTTAGCGAACATGTTGAAAGATCAAAATGAACGATTTCTCGCTTGTCACTTGATAGTTCGCTGTGTTTACATGAGCTGATTATCGCTCAAATGCGATAAGTCATCGCGAAAATTCGAACAATAATCGTTCAGTGTAAACGCAGCATTACACTCACTCATTTTTCTTGCTTTCAACATCAAGACCCAACTGACCGCTCGCTGCCTGACAGCTGCCATTGCCGGGAGATAATCTCAGTTATTCAATTCACCTGTTAGTAGTTTTATTTTATATATTCACATGTATTTCTTTTCTTTAACTTTATTACCTCTAAAGGTTTAACCAGGCAAAAGCTGATGGCCTATTACATTACAAACAAAAAAAAAAGCGGTGCGGGTGATCTTATCCAGCAGATGATCTCAGAAGAGATGAGGCGCGGTTACGTAATTGTAAGCGCTGGTACCTTTGCCTCCATGAATGATGCTTTTGTTCACAGGCACCCGATATGGGCTGTTAGCTGCGGGCATACTCTACACTTGCAGGAACATTTAATTTAAAGAGGGGCGGCAGACACTACAGAGCGCGCGGTGTAATTATTCAACATGACAGCACATCAGCACCGAGGGGAGAAAAATGAGGCATAGAGAGAAGAAAAATAAAATCCCCTGCTTTATGGAAAATGTTAAGGTTACAAAAAGGGAAAGAAAAAAAAAAAAAAAAAAAAAAAAAAGACTCCAATTACCTGCAAATATGGCAGATGTAGGCAAACACGACACGTGTGTTATTACATCTCTGTACAGCTTGATGCCCACATTATTTATATAAAATCACATATGACATCAGTATTATACAGGGTGGCCAGCGGAAATCTACCAGGAACAATGCCCACAGCAGACTAGGAGACGGGAAAAAGAGGGCGGCCATTGGGCAATCGGGTCTATGCAAAATGTTCATCATCCCAGGCAAAGGCTCATGGGTTAAAGCTAATCCTCCTGAGGGGCATGGTACTGCCGTACTGGGGCAGAAACACTAGACATTGTAGAGAGCACAGACGACTGCATGAAATCACATCCTTACTGCAGAACTAATAGATACACCACACTGTGTGTTCTACACTGCAAACAACATAGAAGTCTACTCTCTGTGTATACAGCAGTTATGTATCCATGGGTACAGGCCAATATGATTGTAAACCCTCACAGGCAGGGTCCTCTACCCCTATGTACCAGTCTGCCATTTACCTTACTCATGTAATAGGTTTTGATTTTTGTAATGTTCTGTTTGTCACCCCCTATAGCTTGTATCATGCGCTGGAACTTATTTCACTTTAAAAACAACAACAACTCAATTTTAGTTTTTTTTTGTGTTTTATGGCAACTGTATGCAAATCACATCTTTGCTAGCAATTTTATATGGGAATACAGAGGTTCTGAGTATAGCAATGTTCAGATGCCCAATAAAGAACGAGTGGTGCGCTGGCCATACACATGGTCAGCTCTGTTTATTCTGAGGACAATTATGTGGTGATCAGGGTTGGGGCGTAGTGAAAAAAAAAATAAAAATAAATCATTGCCGCGATTGGCTGAGCATAGTTATACTCAGCCAATCGCGGCTGAGCAGCTGATGACGCGCTGGAGGGGGGCCGGCATGAGGGAGGGCTGGAGCGGTCCAGCCAGCCTCCTGAAGATGACGTCACTGTCCCAAGATGGCAGCCGGGGTGGACAGCAAATATGCAAGTATAATGCACCACACTTCTGGGTCTAGCATGGGGGGAAAAAAATGGGAAGGGGGGCATTCACTTAAATAAAACACATAACAATATTGTATAAACTTTGTAATGTGTGTTATTTACGGAATAAATACTTAACACCACACTAGCCCTTTAACCCTCCCTATAGAAAACATAGGATAACTGAGACAAAAGTTTCTGTAGATGGGGAGGACATGGAGAGAACAAAAAGCTGAATGATCGTTCATCTGTCATTTATTGAGGGTGTATTGCCACTTTAAGAGCTTTTACATGAAAAATTTTTTTAGACGTAAAACATCCCAACACAAGTATTATGTACTCATCATTGGGGCCATAGAATTAAACTATATGACTGCCAGGAAATTTCCCACCTGTTTTTACTTTTAAATGCATACATTAAACAGACAGCAAAAGCCCAGTGTGGCCCGAACCTTACAATGCGGCCCATTTGACAGAAACTTCCAGTGATTTGGCAACTTGGAGCAAGGCCCTATGTGCTAGATTAGCCAGGGCCTCAGGTTTTTTGCAATGCTGTCAACAGTATCCAAAAAAATAGTGGGATTGAGGAAAAATATCCAATGAAGAGGCAGGGGAGGATGTGTCAGAACACATAACTCGCTGTCTTAGCACACACGGGCTACAACAGTGTCAGAATTTAGCATATGCCCCATGAATCCATAAGCCCTTGCTGAGAGATCTTGATAGTTCAAGTTGGTGGAGGTGCCACAATAATGTGGGTACGGTTTACTTGGCACACCCTGGCTGCCCTGATACCCGTAGATAAGATATCAATGCATTTTGGCCAACCAAGGTCCTTCCTTCATGGCGGTTGTTTCCCAGATAGAAGAACAGAATGATAGCCACAGGCGGTCCACTCATGCCCGGAATTGTGGTCTAGCTATAGCCGGGGAGCCTCACATTGGAGACCATTGGCTCAGAGCAAAGGAATTACATAAGTGGGTATTAGGAATTGTTGGCGGCCTCAGCCCACAATCATGGCATAAACAGTGTAATATGGTATTTTCAGCAGGACAGGAAGATGTACAGTACATGCCTCAATGGGTCTGAAATTTAATTTCACTCCAGTGAGTCACCATGTAATGAAAGACATGTGGACGGCATTTAAGGGAAAAGCAAGACTAGAAGACACTATAGGCAATGTGCAGAGCTTACTGGAATTCATACGCCATCATAAAAACCACATTGTCCAGAAAACCTGGTGCTCTGAAGATTTAGGCTTTTGGGTATATCGTTTCAATTAATGCACAAAGTATTATTCTTGCAACAGTTGTTACCCCACATTTGAACTCAATAACTCTGCCAATGTCATTTCTAACAGTTTTAATTTTATATTCCCAAAGTCATAAGTTCGTCCATCCCTAATCTAATATCATGGACAAGAGTCGCAAAAAAAAAAAAAAAAAAAAAAGGCTGCTTTTACCACCCAGATAAAATACTTATAAAATCACTCCCCCCTCCTTGAGACTGACAATTTGTTGGTCCATACTTGTCAATCCCCTTCCCCCAGTTCTGAGCTGCTGCTTTCTGCTGAAAACACAGAAAACTGTGTGTGAGCTGTATTCTCAGTCTTCGCTCCTCCCCCTCCCTTACGAAACAGCTGTCTCTGCACTGTGTCATGCCGGTAAGGGTAATCACAGTGAGGTCACCAGCAACTTGACCTCAGATAAACTCTACCAGGATTAAAGAGTGCAGGTTCAGCTGGCCAGGGTCACTATTTATACATAAGCATCTTGGAAGGGAGGAGGAGAGTGTTAAAGGGGTCCAGCATTACAAAGAAGCTACAATGTTGCAGATAAAGCCTGCCAGGGACTTGTTCATCATCTGTCTCAGAAGGGAGGGGGAGAAGGGGGAGACACAGCACACAGATTTTTTTTTTTCCCCAGCAGAAAGCAGCAGCTCAGAACTGGAGGAGATAATAGATAATAACAAGTATGAAAGGAATTGTTAGTAGCAACATTACAAAAGTTATGTTTGAGTGGAATACCCCTTTAAAAGCAAAGAGTGAACAGATCCCACACAGTTTTCTGTGTCTTCAGCAGAAATCAGCAACTGAGAACTGGGGGAAGGAGACTGAAAAGATAACAACAAGTATGGAATGTATTTAACCTAAGCGGAATACCCTTTTAACAGTCACTGACTGACATCACTGAGTAAATAACTTGATTTAAAGCGAATTGGTCGTCAAATATGCCAATAGACGTTATTCTATGCTTACGATTCCAGCAGTGCTGATCATCTGGAAATCTTTTGCCCCTTCTGCACATCTGGCGATCTTTCATTATACGTGTATTTCATTATGCATTTCAAATGTCATTATATATTTCATTATTCGCTTGTATAGTGTAATGGAGAGGGGCACAGTACACCATCTTCTCCCATTGCTGTCACACCAAGAATAGAATTGGATGTGACAGCAATGGGAGGAGATAATGGTGCCATAAGCTAATTGGTATAACAGGATGGCAGATCGCTCATTCATTCTCTATGGAGTCACTGAACATCTCGGATTCACTTGATTCAAAGAGTTTGCCCACTGCCGGCATGATATTGACAGGGCAGGGAACGAATCCATTACATTCATTTCTATCCCCACAATAAAAAGGTATATACAGGCTCACAACAGTAAACACTGTAAGGGTAGCTTCACACGTACCGTATCGCTGCGTGTTTGGTGCGATTTTTACATGCGAGTTTTGATTTTCACATGAAAATCATGTGAAAAATCAAAACACGCATGTAAAAATCGCGCCAAACACACAGCGATAAAAATGCAGCGTTAAATACGCAGCGATATGGTACGTGTGAAGCTACCCCAAGTATACATACGGCCTGGTATCCACCAGACTTCATCAGCACCAACTGCTGATTTTGCATTGGCTTTCATAGAGAGATGACACAATATAGCCGTCTATGAGACATCACTGTAATGCAGTAAAGCAGCGGAAGAAGATTGTGACATGATATAGGGCAATACTAACTGTGCCACTGCACCATGGGAGCTAAGCTGCTAGAGATGACAAGAAAATGGTTGGCTGTATTTCCAAACAGCAGAATTGTGAACGCAGCTCTGAAGACTTTGGCCAAAATGTCATTGGCCGTTTTTTTTCGGACAGCCCTCATTTTGGCACCAAAATATGGACGGATTACGCAAATGACAGTCATCATTTGCATAATGTGCCTGTATATAGGTGCCAAAATGACAGGCGTTCAAAAAAAAAAAAAAACAACCTGTGGGAACATAGCCTAATACACAACATACTGCCCTGGTAAAGTGAAGAGTGAGCGTTGATTGGTTGCTATGGGCAAATAAGGTGGTTTTAGTAAGTCTGCGGCACTATGTGTATACACCGGGCATATGTAGATGTGCTACTAGCTGAACCTATACGTTACATTTCTGAAGTCTTAAAGAGGACCTGTCACCCCCCGTGCCGGGGTGACAGGCTCCCGACCCCCCCGTTAGATCCCCCTATACATACCTCATCGCGCCGGGTCCCGCTTCCTGAGCCGGTCGGGTGACTGAGATTTCAGCGCCCGAAGCCCGGCGCGCGCACTAACAGGAGAGTCCGATGCCCATAGAGAATGACGGAGCGTCGGACACATTATTCATTCTCTATGAGCATCTGACTCTCCTGTGAGCGCACGCGCCGGGCTTCGGGCGCTGAAATCTCAGTCACCCGACCGGCTCAGGAAGCGGGACCCGGCGCGATGAGGTAAGTATAGGGGGATCTAATGGGGGTCGGGAGCCTGTCACCCCAAGACGGGGGGTGACAGGTTTCCTTTAAGTCTATGATTGGTCTATGATTGGTTACTCCCACCATGTTGTTTGGCAGCTGCCACCTGTGCTGTCCATGTCTCTGACGGAGATGGGACACCGATGCAGTCAATGACTGGCTGAGCTGGACGTTGTTGCCAAGACAACGCATTAATTGGAAGCACCGGTGACCGACTTCTTCACATGCACCGGCTCTGTGCACTGGAGGCAGGCCCGATACCGTCAGTGTAATGATATCCTATCCCCTCGTTGACGCACCTCCATTAGAATCAAGGCCTGGGTATATTATTACACTGGGGGCACCGGGCCCGCCTGCACTGCATAAGGCTGGCCGGCGCAGATCGCAGGAACCAGGCCGTGTTTTGAAAAATACATGCGTCACTGGGATCTCTGCACCAGCACCGACTAGATAGTGTACAAAAATTCCACTGCTCAAAATGGTACATTCGCTTTAAAGTGATACTGTCACCCCCCTTAGGGCCGTATTACACGTCCTAATCAATAATGTAAAATAGTAAAATTGCAGCTCGTCTACTAAGCCTGTTACACGGCTCGACCATCATGCAGCAAGAGCTGCACGGACATTGTTAACTGAGTGCCCTGTCACTTCAAAGGCAGTTTCTGGAGAGAAAACAGGAGTGTACTGGGGAGGTGCAGTTCCACCGGCAGCGATGGGGAGCAGGCAGAAGCACCAGGGAGCATGCTCAGGTATGTATGAACTTTATTATTTTATTTACACAATCATCAGCCGTTGACCGCACATAGTTATTACACATAGTAATGTGTGGTTGGCAGACAATGATTTAGGTTAGGACCAGTCCTAGATACAAATCAGACGATGATATGCCATATCAGGCTGATTCAGCGACCGGTTTCTTCAAGTGCATCGGCCCTCTCTATCAACTGGAGGTGGGTCCAGCTCCCCCAGTGTGATGCTCCCTTTGGTGACGCACTTACAGTGTCACCAAGGCAGGGCTTCATGGCAATTGGGTCACATCTCCCTGCTGGAGAGACGGAGCCCAAGTGTTGTGAAGCTCCACCTAGCTGACACTGTCGACTGATGAAATTAAAGTGTCACTGTCGTTTAAATTTTTTTTTGCAGAACTCAATAGTACAGATGATTTTAAGAACCTTTGTAATTGGGTTTATTAGCCAAAAAATGCATTTTTATCATAAAAAAAACCTGTTTGAAGCTCTCCCCCCTATCTTTATGGTTTTCTATGGAGAGCTAACGGGGTGGAGGGAGATGAGGCACCAAAACAGGATGACAAAGAGTTAATTTACAGCTACATCACTGGACTATCTCCTCTGAAGTCAGCACTGCCCTCTAAATACCGGCTTTCACACAGGTCCCGCTGTGTAATCCTTTGTTCTCTGCTCTCTGCTGGTGACTAATCTCCCTCCTCTCTCCATAGGATACACAGGGCTCGACTGATGTTAAAGTGTTGAGATTTCCTCATAATGAGAAGTGAATGAGAGAGAGGAGGGGGGGGGGGGCAGGGGAAAGGCTTTTTTATGGTTTAATTAATGGAACCCTGAGATTGGGGCAGTACACTGGATAAGGGGGACTGTACCTTTCTTTATTGTGTAGCTGCTGCTCCAATGATACATGAAGGTTTTTGGAGCAATTCCAGACGTAAGTAGTGCAATAAAATATGTTGTAGGGATTGGATACGTTAAATGAGTAATTAAAAGTTTAAAGGAGAACTCTGGCCTGGGGGGGATTTTTGGCAGAGTACTGGGGAGAGAGAGGAAGAAAGACATAACATGCGCTCACCTCCCCGGGCCCCAGTGCTGGTGCCGGGATCCCACAGCTCTGTTCCCCTGGTCCCAGCACCTTCTGGGTCTGACTGGGGACCTGGGCAGTGACATGTTGTGTTAGGCCTGCTCAGCCAGTTGGCGACCAAGGTGGGACCCCTCTACAGCCGCTGACTGGCTGAGCAGGCCTAACACGTCACGTGCCAGGTCCCCAGTCAAAACCAGAAGCAGCTGAGACCAGAGCTACAAGAAACTGGCACCAGTGCTGAAGCGGGGCAGGTGAGAACATGTTACTTCTTTCAATCTTTTTTGCTGTTTGCGTGTTATTCGGTGCAGATGGATCTGTGAATCACAGGAAGCAGCGGTGACAAATAAGGACTGGGAGAGGTCATACCTGAAGGGGCAGGGGATCAGGGTAGGCGAGTAGCTTCTTATAGTGGTACCTTGACATGTAGCAATTCCCAGTACTGCCATTTCCTATGGGTTTATATAGTAAGTATGTAAATCCCCATCCCACTCAGCCAATCAGAGCACTGTGGCAGGGAAGCGCACTGATTGGCTGAGAGGGACGTCAGGGATTCAGGGCCTGAGCAGCAAGCAGGAGCTTCATGTCCTCAGACAACTTCATTACAGGTAAAAGGTTTAGTTTCTTATGTAAAGAATATATAGAAACATGTTTAACGTACAATATAAAAATATAGACCTGTGCGTGTTTCATACGTAATAAGAAGCCCATCTACATGCAGCAGCCTCAGAGCCCGGCTCTACTACATGGTGCTGACTGTAACCGGCGCCTTCAGTGCTCCACAGCAGAAAGCGTCACTTCTGGCTATAAGCGAGGTGGGGCGTTAGTTCTAGTAATCAGAAAGCACATGATGGCACCATGCGATGGCTGCGCCACACACGGGTATCTGCTGCTCCTCTGTCCATCTATGTACGGCCGCACTACATCACATGTATTATCACACAGCACTATATTACAACTCCCTTTCTATATTCCCCCAAATGTTTCATCACTACAACTCCCATCGTGCTCTGACAGCCAAAGGCATGGTATATAGCGGTGTTGCCTAACGTGTGTCTCTCTCTCTGTTGCACAATTACAACTCCCAACATGCTCTGACAGCCAAAGGCATGGTATAGCGCAGTGAACTACAACTCCCATCATGCCCTGACAGCCAAAGGCATGGTATAGCGCAGTGAACTACAACTCCCATCATGCCCTGACAGCCAAAGGCATGGTACAGCGCAGTGAACTACAACTCCCATCATGCCCTGACAGCCAAAGGCATGGTATAGCGCAGTGAACTACAACTTCCATCATGCCCTGACAGCCAAAGGCATGGTATAACGCAGTGAACTACAACTCCCAGCATTTTCAATGGAAGCCTGGGTCACTTGCTGACTACATGAAAGGCCAAAGCCGTGCTATTTTGATGTGGGATATGCTCACATGTTGCAGATACACATGCTGACTTCCCTACACAATTTAATAGGGATAATCTGCAACGTGTGAACATAACATTGGAGTCCATTCACACAGGAATAAATTCTGCAGATTTTGACTTCCCTATTGGGGTGAAATAAGATCTGTAAGAAATCTGCAGCATTTCAGTCCTGTGTGAACATACCCCAATCCACGGTCTGGCAAACATTGCAATTTTATTTTTAGCTTACTTGCATTGCATACAATGTCTGACTAATATATATATATATATATATATATATATATATATATATATATATATATATATATATATATATTATATATATACATACACACACACCCTGCATACATATGTATATAAAGGCATATATATATATATATATACACACACACACACCCTGCATACATATGTATATAAAGGCATATATATATATATATATATATATATACACACCCTGCATACATATGTATATAAAGGCAGGCTATCTGTAAGCCCCCCAGCCCATAGGGCAGCATTAGTGTGCAGGCCCATATACAGGCTGTGCAGCACCTGTGCCCCCTATATGAGGCGCTCCTCCTCACCTGTCTTACCTGCTAGGCTCGGGGCTGTGTACACAGGGGAGGCCTCAGCCGGCTGTCTCATTTCCTCCCCTCTTTATCTCTAGCAGCACTCCACTCTCACACGTCTCCTCCCTAAGCTGTCTCTCCAAGACAGCTACACAAAGCCACGCCCCCCACGTCGCTACCAGAGCTGTCACTCACACGCCACAGACACGCCCCTCACATGTGCTTCGCGCATATCAAGCCTGTCAATCACATCCCTCAGCCCCGCCTTTATTTCGTACCTCAGCTGTCACTCAAATGGAACGGTCAAGGTTGTCACGCTGTCAGGCGAAAAGCTCCGCCCATCCCTAATGGTACTGATTCCGCTAGTCAGCGCATGCGCAGTTGTCACTTCGCCTCAGGAAAGTCTTGGACGTTCAGTCACGGGACGACGACGCCTCAGAGCTAACATGTAGGAGAGTATAGGGCTGAGGGGAGAGACGTGTTATACCAGAGAGTGCTAGGGAGGAGGAAGAAGGGAAAGGCACAGCACCGCCATTGCTGGGGCCTATACACCTATATGTCTTAGTCACCTAATTTTAAAGGGGACATTCAATGAAAAAAAATATTTAGCATTTTGCCTCGTATATAAAAGTAAACTGCACACCAGCATAAATTATGACAGAATAGTGATCGCTCTCCCACTGTGTCTATGTATGGCGGCAGTCAGTGCAAAAATGGCCGCCCAGTGTGCTGTGTGCAGACGTCATGTGACCAGAGTATGGCTAGCCTGAAAGGGGTTATCCAGCGCTACAAAAACATGGCCACTTTTCCCCTTTCTGTTGTCTCCAGTTCAGGTGCAATTTGCAATTAAAGGGATTATCCAGCGCTACAAAAATATGTCCACTTTTCTCCCACACGTGGTCTCCAGATTGGGAGGGGTTTCAAACTCAGTTCCATTGAAGTAAATGGAGCTTAATTGCAAACCACACCTGAACTGGAGACGAGAGGGGGGAAAGTGGCCATGTTTTTGTAGCGCTGGATAACCCCTTTAAGCTTTATTTACTTCAATGGAACTGAGTTTCAAAACCCCACCCAATCTGGAGACAAGAGAGGGGAAAAAGTCATGTTTTTGTAGCGCTGGATAACCCCTTTAATGCCAGGACTTAGGTTAGCTTTTGGGAAGAAACTCTGCCCTTAAAGGGGTTATCCAGCGCTACAAAAACATGGCCACTTTTCCCCCTACTGTTGTCTCCAGTTCAGGTGCGGTTTGCAATTAAGCTCCATTTACTTCAATGAAACTGAGTTTCAAAACCTGCACCCAATCTGGAGACAACAGTAGGGGGAAAGTGGCCATGTTTTTGTAGCGCTGGATAACCCCTTTAAGGTAACGTTCACACGTACAGGATCTGCAGCAGATTTGATGGTGCAGATTTGATTTGCTTTGAATCTGCGCCATCAAATCTGCTGCAGATCCTGTATGTGTGAACGCACCCTTATGCTAAGTTTACACGAGGCGATTATTGGGCCGATCGCACGATTAACGATTTCAAAGTAACAATTTTTTTTTATAACGATCAGCGTTTAGACGGTACGATATATCGTACAGAAAAATCGTTTTGCGATCGTTTTGCGCATTCTGCAGCCCGCCGCCGAGAGCATACAGTACCTGCTCGGCAGCGCGGGTGCAGTGAGGCTGCCGGCTCCGGTCCCACTCAGATCAGCTGAGTGGGATCAGAGCCGGGAGCCTCACTGCAGCCGCGCCGCTGAGCAGGTACTGTATGCTCTTGGCGGCGGGCTGCAGGATGCGGCCGGGATGGGGGAAAGCGGGCGGCGGCGGGCTGCAGGATGCGGCCGGGGATGGGCTGATGCGGCCGGGGATGGGCTAATGCGGCGGCGGGGCTGTGGACAGCGGGGGGTTAAAGCACATATTCACAGCGGGATGTCAATCCCGCTGCGAATATGTGGTATCATAGGGGTGAATGGTACCGGATCCACAGCGGTTCTCGCTATGAATCCGCAGAAGTGAGACCCGCTGCAGATCCGGTAGGTGTGAAGGCACCCTTAAGGTGTTTTTCCCATATACGAGACAGATGGTTTTGGAAACTGGAGATTGGAAGGAAAAACTAACAGGTGTCTAATGCTCTTAGGTAGAGGTGCAGGTCCCATAGCCGTTTATGCACCTCACAGTTGACTTGGCTGTTTTTGGCTTCCCGACCATCTTCATTTATCGCATACAGACGGGGATGGCCGAGACACCATTCTTTTTGTCCATGAGAAATTCCCTCTGGGGTCCATTTACTTGTACCTGGTCCGCTGTGGTTTTGACAGTGTAGATTTTATACTGCTAATCTGATGGTGCAGATATAAGGTCCATTTACACAGAAAGATTATCTGCCAAAGATTTGAAGCCAAAGCCAGGAATGGATTTAAAAAGAGGAAAAATCTCAGGCTTTCCTTTATGACCTGATCTCTGTTTATAGTCTGTTTCTGGCTTTGGCTTCAAATCTTTGGCAGATAATCTTTGGGTGCGTGTGCACACTACGGAATTCGCACGTATGACTGGCACGCGGCGGCGTGCATCTCTGCTTGCGCCATCAACACTATTCTATGCACAGGCGGATTCCGCATTCCACCCGTGCATAGAATAGTGTCTATGGCACGGGCGGAGATGTGCGCTGCCGCATGCGGGTACGAGGGACGGAATCCGGCACGAGTTCCATAGTGTGCACGCACCCTTTCTGTGTAAATGGAGCCTTGATCAATATTGCTGAAATCTGCAGATTTAGTTCGCTAATCCCTTAAAGGTGTATGAAAAAAAATTAATACTCCGTACATCCATTTTTATATTTATCTTCTTTGCTTAAAACCAGAAAAAAGGAGGCGGCAATGCGTCATAAGTCTACAATGACAATTGAAGGCTTAGTTCACATTTTTATTAAACAATGGCCGTAGTGGCAGGTTTGCATCCACAGCCGTTCTTTAAATTACCCCATTAATCACTATGGAATCCCAGCCGAGTGTAGTAGTATACAGTCCAGCCCGGATTCCTTGTGGCCGCAGAAAAAACTGACATGTCACATTATTGAGGCAGTCGTCCTCAATAATCGTGTGACATAATAATAATTAATCGGTAACAGGTGGGCACCACAAATAAGATATATACACCTACTGATGCTCTATAAGTACAGACTACATTAGAGGGGTTGTCTAGCGAAAATCTTTCTGGTGTCAGAAAGTTATATAGATTTGTAATTTACTTCTATTAAAAAATCTCAAGTCTTCCCATACTTATTAGTTGCTGTATGTCCTGCAGGAAATGTTTTATTTTCAGTCTGAAACAGTGCTCTCTGCTGCCATCTCTGGCCAAGACAGGAACTGTCCAGAGCAGGAGAGGTTTTCTATGGGGATTTATATAAAACGAGACAAAGTTTCTGTCTCGGCCAAAGATGTCAGCAGAAAGCACTGTGTCACACTGAAAATAAAACATTTCCTGTAGGACATACAGCAGCTGATAAGTACTGGAAGATTTTTTAATAGAAGTAAATTACAAATCTGTATAACTTTCTGATATCAGTTGATTTGAAAGAAAAAGATTTTCGCTGGATAACCCCTTTAAATGGTTTTAATAGTATAACATACTATAATAAAGCTATTTTATACTTGATTTTTGTGGGCATTGTGATTTCATATGCGCTAGCTTTTTCTTTTTTTCATATTTATGTGATATAATACTAACATCACCACTCAACACTTAATGTCCATAAGTATGGCACATGATTGCCGGGACTACTGACTGGCACTTCATCAATGGCAGATTGTAGGCAATATCTAGTTGGGGTTTATTGAAGCAACAATGCTGCATCGGCTGGGATTGAAGGGATCAATATTGTTTTTTTCCTAGCTTTTTCTTTTATTATTTCCTAACATATGTGCCTTACTTTTCAGGAATCAGAAACTCCAGTAAATCTCATAAGTAAGCCTCCCTTTAAATGTGCGTCTCATGAATGTCTGCATATGTGACCGTGGCACTTCCATTTTGCACCATTGGATCATTGCAAGGTAATACTTTTTTTCCCCCATTCTTGAGATTGCAGGGGAAATAGTGGACATAAGCCTATTTCATATACTTCATTTTGGAAATCGGTGGGGCCTGAGGTAAAACAAGCTTCACCAGCGTGATCCCAACATTTATCTGTCACATGATCATTTTTTTACATATTTCCCCTTTAACTGAGCATTCTAATCTTTAAGAGAACCTGTCAGCAAGACAATGCTATCTAATCTATCAGCATTATGTTATAGAGCAGATGATATATATCTTTGTGGGAAAAGATTCAGTATAACTTATAACACGATTGAAATCTCTGATCATTCTGTGTTAAGGAGTCCAGTGGGCGGTGTCACTGAATGGTCTGGACTCTTTAGCCTGGAAACATCAGAGATTTCAATCAGTAAATTACAAATTATACTTAATATTTTACCATAAAGTTATATATCAATCCGCTCAGTTCCTCCTGCTCTATAACATGAGACCAATAGCTTAGGTAACATCTTCATGATGACGGGTTCCCTTTAAACGTTTATAGACTATATTTATAGCCTTATAGTTTATTTATAGGCTGACTGAGAGAGAAGTGTGGCATTCTGGAAACAGCTTATTATGTTCAACTGCTTCTGAAATTCCAATAGAGGTGAATGGTGAGTTAAGTAACAACAAGCACACAACAAGCTCTGCTGCTTCATCTCTGTGTTCAGTAAACTAGTGGCCAGCTCACCAGCCAGGATAGGGGACCCCATCCTGTAGATATGTTTGGGTTCCAGGGGTAGGACTTTCTTGATATAAAAATGTTTTAATAGCGCACATAGATTCCGCATAGATACCTATCTGTATGGTTTTTTTTGGGTGTGTGAGCCACAATGCTGCCCCCAACTTTATTGATTGATAATAAAAGTCCAGATGTGCACATATCCAGTAATGGAGCCTTGTCATCAATTTTGCTTTGACACTGGACTTTCTCAGAACTTTCTGTAAGGGCTTGTACACACAGAAGATTAAAGAGGGGCATAATTCTGCCTGAAAATGCACATCTCATATTTATGTATTCATGCGTTTTTTTAATGCGGATCCCATGCAGAAATGTGGAAAAAATTACCTGACATGTAGACATGTCCATTGAAGTCAGCAGGAGGTAGCTTTTCATGTAGAAATGTGATGATGTAGATCCAGTAATCTGCACAGATTTCACATTTTAGCTATTTGAACATGCCCTGAGGCCTAATTCACACATCTGTACTGCTGTCCATGACCGAGGACCCATGGTTACAGACAGCACTACAGATGTATATCCGTACCCGTCCGCAGTAGCACAGACCTATTCATCTGTCCTGCTACAGTGGTCTGTACTATACCCTGCCCATCATATTTGGACCTATTGGACCTATTACACCTATGGGCATCTGAACAGGTCCATAGAAATGAATAAGTCCAAAAATTTGATGTGTGAATGTATCCTTAGTTTACTTTCTGCAGCTTGTGCACCTGACCACTTGTTGCAAGGGCTGACCTATGAATGTTTTGGCGGTAGCAATAAAATAGGAGTAACCTTTTAAAGATTTTTTTTCTGGTAGACTGAAGGGGTTAAATTCTATTTATCATCAGTGTATAAATCTGCTGTATTATCCAAACACTCAAGCATAAGTCATAGAAATAGCTGAGGAATGGGGCGACGTTACACAGTTATTTAGGCCTTTTACTTTTTTCCACAATTTTTGTGTACTTAACCTTGTTATATTGTTTAGAAAAACAATATTTTCCAACATCCTGCTAATAAATGGCCAAAGTCCAGGTGCCCACACAGTCCCAGATGTACATTACATGCTCACATCTGGTGTTCTCTGAGAAACCATCAGTTCCTGGACCTTAGCCTGACCAGGTTACTGGAAGGCGAGGGACGCTCAGGCCAAAAATAATGTTTTATAACCCTGAGATGGAGGGGATAGAATCAGGGACGTGAAAGGGAGAAGATCAGGCAGCTAAATAGTATATAGGAGGAATATTGTAAAGAAATGTTATCCCAGGCCCCATACACATTGCGTCAAGACAAATGTTGCTCCAGTGATAATAGTGAGATCAATGAATGGGGCGCAGACAGATCAGCTGATCACCTGGTTTGAATTGATGAAACAAAATGTATGGAACGTATTTGTGTTACGTAGTGTAATACATTTTGGGTTGTTCAGATGAAATTTTTTTTATAATGCCCTTCTATTAGGGAATTCTGAAGCAATAGTAAGGGGGTCCTTTGGGGGGCGGGGGGTCCTAATTGGCCAGAGTGGAGAGCGGTTATTAAATAAAGTCTTTTTTTAAGGGCCCTGTTACACCAAACGATTGTCGTCCAGTTACCGGCTGCTCTGGATGATAATAATGTAATAGCTCATGTTTAAAGGCAATGATCAGCCAACATGCACAGTGTCGGCTGACTGTTGTCTTAAAACATTTTTTTTTAAAGCGACGGTCTGCTGGCCATCACTTCATGTAATAAAACGGTGGCAGCAGCACGCTGCACTCTTCTATGGGCCATCCAGACAATCTAAGTATTCCATTGCTCCCCATGGCCCCCCAGCTCCTACCCACTCAATGTCTGACAGGTCGGCACTTGCTTGCTCTAAAATATTGGGCCGTGTAATAGGGCCCTAACGCTGTTTTTACACTGCTGCTTACAGGATTCCCCAATATACAGTACCCTGCAAATGGCAAATGTGGTAAAGTGCTGGAAAGTAAAACACTTCCCATCAGGGAGCTGTCTGATTGGCCCCAAGCTTCTATTCTGCAGCCAAACAATGACCCCCAAACATACAGCCAATGTCTTTAAAGGGATATTCCCATTTTGCAGTCACAGCTTGCCAGTCCGATATTGCCTGTTTAAGGCGAATAGGAATCCGTAAACAACTGAAGCAGTGTAAATTGCGTAGTCCGGTGAACTGTGCTGATTACGTAACTCCCAACATTAACAAGGGTTATGCAAATTTCATAACTTACCTGCATTGGCTGTTTTGATTTTCCCAGCCACCAGAAACAGGCTGGAGGGGCTCATTGTGAGATGGGAAAAACCTATTAAGGGTAGCTTCACACGTACCGTATCACTGCGTATTTAATGCTGCGTATTTATCGCTGCGTGTTTGGTGCGATTTTTACATGCGAGTTTTGATTTTCACATGAAAATCATGTGAAAATCAAAACTCGCATGTAAAAATCGTACCGAACACGCAGCGATAAATACGCAGCGTTAAACACGCAGTGATACGGTACGTGTGAAGGCACCCTAAGAACTATCTTTAGCATAAACAACTATGTAGCGTCCTAGAAGTGATGATATGGTCCCTGCAGAGCCCTGATCTCATCATTATCATCCAGTCTGTCTGAGATTACTTGGAGAGACAGGAAAATCTGAGCAGCGACATCAACAGATTAGTGGTTACTTACCACAATAACCTCCCCTCCAAGTTCCTTCAAAAAGAAGAACGGATGCTGTTGTGAAGGCAAAGGGCGGTCACACCAAATACTGATCTGAAGGAGATTTCTCTTCTGCTCAATCACTTTGTTAGTTGATAAAAAAAAACTATTAAAGGAGAAAAATGTTATTAAAGTATTGTTTTGCGCCCCAAAAGTTATACAAATCCCCAATATACACTTATTATGGGAAATGCTTATACAGTGCTTTTTTCCCTGCACTTACTGCTGCATCAAGGCTTCACTTCCTGGATAACATAGTGATGTCACTTCCTGGATAACATAGTGATGTCACAACCCGACTCCCAGAGCTGTGCGGGCTGTAGCTGCTGGAGAGGATGATGGCAGAGGGATGCTGAGTGTCCCTCCAGTGCCATGTGTCCCTCAGTGTTCCCCTGCCATCATCCTCTCCAGCAGCCACAGCCCGCACAGCTCTGAGAGTCAGGTTGTGACATCACCGTGTTATCCAGGAAGTGACATCACCATGTTATCCAGGAAGTGACATTACCATGTTATCCAGGAAGTGACATTACCATGTTATCCAGGAAGTGACATCACTATGTTATCCAGGAAGTGAAGCCTTGATGCAGTAGGAAGTGCAGGGAAAAAGCACTTTATGTACATTTCCCATAATAAGTGTATATTGGTAATTTGTATAACTTTTAGGGCGCAATACAATACTTTAAGAAAATGTTTTGCTGGACTTCTCCTTTAAAGGGGTTATCCGGCACTACAAAAATATGGCCACTTTCTGCAGAGACAGCACCATTTTTTTTCTCCAGCTTCTGCTCAGTTCCATTGAAGTGCATGGAGCTTAATTGCAAACTGCACCTGAACTGAAGACAAGAGTCGTGTTGTCTCTGAAACAGTGAAGTGGACATGTTTTTGTTGCACTGGATAACCCCTTTAACTTCACTCTTTTTTAAAAAGCATTATTACTTTGCAGCATTTTTCCACACATGTCTAAGGGCATATTCACACGGGCGGGCTCGCAGCGAGATTCTCGCTGCGAGCCCGACAGGTCCTGGCAGTTCCCATACACTACATACTTGCTGCGGTCTAAACGACCGCAGCGAGTATGTAATTCTGCCGCCCTTAACCCCTTCTGCTCCCGCCCGGCTCCCCCGCTGTAAGCATACATTACCTGTCCTCACTGCACGGGTCCGGCGTCCTGCTCTCCCGTCCGGCCAATCAGTGGCTGCGGCTGGGCAACACACTAATTGGCCGGGCGGGAGAGCAGGACGCCGGACCCGTGCAGCAAGGACAGGTAATGTATGCTTACAGCGGGGAGCAGAAGGGGTTAAGGGCGGTATAATTACATACTCGCTGCGGTCGTTTAGACCGCAGCAAGTATGTAGTGTATGGGAACTACCAGGACCTGCCGGGCTCGCAGCGAGAATCTCGCTGCGAGCCCGTCCGTGTGAATATACCCTAAAACCTTTGCATGATACTGTACACCTGTGATGGATGCTCCTTGATGACATCCATAGTACATAGGCAACAGAGCCTTCTCCCATTACTGTATGTGGCTTTATGGAATATTTAGCTGCTCTATGTTATGCAGCACACCCCCACATATACTTGCTCTGTGATCATTGGGTGGATTCATTAAAGTCTCTATGAGTCTGTACACCATTCACTCCACTCTTTGGGCAGAACTAACCTTTGCTGCACAGAAACAAATGGAAACAGTGCTCAGCCTGTTTTTGGGTAACATAATAACAAGGTTGCTATCCTAACATATTTAGCTTTTTACTTGTGAACTTACTTTATTTCTCTTAAGGCTACGACACCTATCAGCGTAACTAGGAACCACTATGTCACACGACTTGGCCTCCTATTCATGTGGGTGCAGGAAGTCATAAAAATCAGTCCTGGGTGGATTGTTTTATTACTATGGGGTCAGTACCAGGAAAAAGTTTGCAGGAGCTGTATATTTTTCAGTCAATATTTAGTCGCATAGAACAGTACAGATTTAGAGAGGTATTCCCATCACTTAAAGTGTACCTGTCGTTATAACTTTCAAAATCTAAACCAAAAGTAGATGTGATATAAAGCAAGTTTGCAATTTACATTCATAATTTTTTTTTAGTGATCATGGAAAACACGGCACTCCCTGTTTTCTGACTTTTCTTTTCTCAAAGAGTCAGAGAACAGGAAGTCCTGTGTATTCCAGGCCATCTGAGCGCCCACAGAGAGAAGGCAGTCATGTGACTGGTGGACACATTGAGACGTGACTCTCTGTACTGGCCAGGATTCCTGTGTTTAGTCTGTTTTTCCTCAACCATCACAAGTCAGAAAATCTGCCTTCTGGAGACTGGGACTGAATTTCTGATAAGTACAGCTTTGTTTTACTGCAGGATAACAAAAAAAAAATAAGGAATGTATATTACAAACTTGCTTCATTTTACATCTACTGTTGATTTAGAACTTGAAAGTTATAATGACAGTGGCACTTTAAACCTTTGTTATGTAATGAGAAATGCAAAAGAAAGCAATTCTTTTGAAGCTTGGCCCCTTTCTCTCACTGTCATTTTAACAGCAGTTGCCTAGGATCCTGACCACCTCAGCTATGAGAGCGAGAGCGGGTTGTCAGGAGCTGTAAGTATTATTTAATTTTTTCCCTCTCCCTTTGACATCCCACATGTCTTCAGGGCTTGGATTGTCCCTGAAGGCATGTGCAGGGCAGTTTCTAGGTAATTTTGACTACAGGGCGAATCTTGATAGAAGCGCCCCCCCCCCATCTAGTGACTCACAGGTGACGTCTTCTTTGATCTGAGGCGTCACTTTCCTTTTCCTCTCCATCCGGCCCAGACCACCGTGATGATTACTTGCAGCCACAATTCATCTCTACCGTCCCCTGTGCTGTCCCCATTGTAATGCTGTCCCCTGTGCTGTCCCCATTGTAATACTGTCCCCCAGTGCTGTCCCCATTGTAATATTGTCACCTGTGCTGTCCCCACTGTAACTCTGTCCCCCTGTGCTGTCGCCATTGTAATACTGACCCCATTGTAATACTGTCCCTTGTGCTGTCCCCATTGTAATACCGTCCCCCAGTGCTGTCCCCATTGTAATACTGTCCCTTGTGCTGTCCCCATTGTAATACTGTCCCTTGTGCTGTCCCCATTGTAATACTGTCCCCCCCTGTACTGTCCCCATTGTAATACTGTCCCTTGTGCTGTCCCCATTGTAATACTATCCCTTGTGCTGTCCCCATTGTAATACTGTCCCTTGTGCTGTCCCCATTGTAATACTGTCCCCATTGTAATACTGTCCCTTGTGCTGTCCCCATTGTAATACTGTCACCATTGTAATACTGTCCCTTGTGCTGTCCCCATTGTAATACTGTCCCTTGTGCTGTCCCCATTGTAATACTGTCCCCATTGTAATACTGTCCCTTGTGCTGTCCCCATTGTAATACTGTCCCCAGTGCTGTCCCCATTGTAATACTGTCCCCCAGTGCTGTCCCCATTGTAATAATCCCCCCCGTGCTCCGTCCCAATAGTAATACTGTCCCCCTATGCTGTGCTGTCCCCATTGTACTACTGTCCCCTTGTGTTCTGTCCCTATTGCTATACTGTTCCCTGCATGGCCTAGCTGCCTGGCACGCTATTTACCCCGCTGGGTGAGGTCCCGTAGGATACCCACTAGCGCCCCCTAGCTGGCGGCGCCCCGTGCCGTCGCCCGGCCCGCCCGGCCCAAGAAACGGCCCTGGGCATGTGTAATGTCAGATGAAGACATGGCAGTCCCATCCTTACTCCCCCCAAGCGGTGCCAAGGGAGGAAATGGGACAACCCCTTTAATATTATAATTGAAAAGGTTTTTATATAGGAGAACATGTTCATAGTTTCCTCTTTGTGTCAAAGAAGAATATTATTTTGCTTTTGTAGAGTAATAACGGTTGGCTGGATGGTCACATTATAATTGTAATCGGTATCTTTTTGACTTTTTTGATTTTATTTTTTTTTAACTCCAAAGCAGTGTTCTCCAATCTGCTGTTTTCCAGCTGTTGCAAAACTACAACTCCCATCATACCTGTCAGTGCATAGGAGAACACTGTTTTAAAGGGGTTGTCTAGGCTTAGAAAACATGTGTTATTTCTTCCTGAAACAGCTCCTCTTGGATGTGGAATTCTGATTAGTTCCATTGAAGTAAATGGAGCTGATTGTAATACCACACACAATCTGAGGACAAAGGTGCTGATTTTGCAGAAAAGTAGCTGTGTTTCTTCTAGTCTTAAAGAATGAATGTATTCCCAAGTTCTACATGCTGATATAGTGTAATTTTACAGTTTTTTCATTAGGGGGCAGTATTGACCTTTAATATATAGCTAACAGACAAATACCTACATCTGGCTTCTCATTGTTACTCAATAAAGACTTAGAGAAACACGGTGCAGAAGTACATTTGTAGTTATTTAGGTAGATTACTAGCTCGTACATGTTAGAGATTATGTGGAGTGGGGTGTTTAAGGCAGTAAAGGGAAATGCAGTAAAAGTTTTTCAATATGCAGGTGCAGAATAGACAAGAGCACATACGTCTCATTGTTGCTGAGGTGAACACCATATGTAACATTGGATGCACTTGTGAATCTGAAGTGTGTATCTGGAAATACTTAGCTGTAGTTGTTAAGGTTGAGATCACTGTATGAAGGCAGGATTAGTTGTCTAGGTGTGAGAGAGAGAGAGAGAGAGAGAGAGAGAGAGAGAGAGAGAGAGAGAGAGTGTAAAAGAGTCATTCACGGGTAGATCCTGAAATAGAAAGAAGGGCTGCCATAATGTATTTTATAAGATGTATCAGAACAATTTATTAGTTATGGTAGCAATGATATATTTAAAGGGGTTATCCAGCGTGGGGGCTATTTTTAGATGTGGCCTGGGAGGAGGTGGCTGGAAAAAAAGACATCCACTCACCTCCCCGGTTCCAGTGGACGGTTCTTTTTTTCAGCCACCTCCTCCCCGGCCACATCTAAAAATAGCCCCCATGCTGGATAACCCCTTTAAGGTACCTTAATTCAGTGTGGGGACACATTGGCTTGGAGTTACAGGTTTAAGTCTCAAGCTACACTACTGAGAGAGGAAAAATAAAATAATCTTCTATGTTCTGGAAGCACAGACGGATATGTGACTAGTACCGCATGTCTCCTTGACATAACAGCTATCCAACCTTGTCAGCCGTTTGAAATGTGAATTACAGCTGACAGATTCACTTTACGGCTGGGTTCACACTATGTATATTTGACGCTGTATATTTGAGGCTGTATAGCAACCAAAACAAGGAGTGGATTGAAAACACAGAAAGGATCTGTTCACATAATGTTGTAATTGAGTGGATGGCCGTCATTTAATGGCAAATATTTGCTGTTATTTTAGAACAACGGCTGTTGTATTGAAATAATGGAAGTTATTTACCGTTATATGGCGGCCATCCACTCAATTACAACATTATGTGAACAGAGCCTTTCTGTGTTTTCAATCCACTCCTGGTTTTGGTTGCTATGAGGACCTGACATGAGGACCAAATACAGCCTCATATATACATAGTGTGAACCCAGCCTAAAAGTGAACCATGAGTCATTTGGGCGGTCCCCAGCAGCTTCTCCTACACCCACCAGTCACTAGTGTCAGAACATTGCTTGTCAAGTCAGGTTGCATACAGAGGGTTGTTGTTAAAGGGGTAGTTCACCAAAAGTTTTTTTCTTTCGAATCAAGTGATACCAGAGATTTGTAAATTACTTCTATTAAAAAATCTCAAGTCTTTCAGTACTTATTCTTTCCAGTCTGGAGAAAAGCAGAGGGTTTCTATGAAGATTTGCTACTGCACTGTGTTAGACTGGAGAGAATATACCACTTCCTGCAGGACATACAGCAGATAAAAAGTACTGGAAGACTTGAGATTTTTTTTTAATAGAAGTAAGTTGCTGGGATCAGTTCATTTGAAAGAAAACATATTTTGGTGAACTATCCCTTTAATTGTTTGTCTTCTCAGCAGAGACTGGTTACAAGTGGTGTGCCACAAGGGTCTGTTCGAGGCCCCTATGTTCTGGGTTTTTTGTAATATGTTTTTAAGTGGCATAGGGGAAAGTTTGGTAAGTAAGGTTTGTCTGGTGACACAAAAGTGTACAATAGGGTTGATAATTCAGTGTTTCAAAGTGTAAAAGAATGTAACTGTCCAAGTATCCGGCAGGTCTGTGTTTGCAAAGAATTCAGGAGAGAAGGATTAAGGGGACATGCCAGGGGGCAGACAGCGGGAATCAGAAGCCGATAGTTCAGGTTCATACGAACCCGAACCTCGGCCGGTTCGCTCATCCCTAATTGTGACCATGTATAGCATGGTCGTTCATTCACTTTACTTGTTGTATTATCCTGTATCCAATAAATCATTATAATTTGATATATTTTGCTTGTGCTGGGTTAGAGCTAATTTTTCCTGTTTGATATGGAAAATCCTCTGCATCAAGGCATATTAGACTGAATATGCAATGCAATGTTAATTGTCTTGGGCTAGTGCAATTCTCCACTGCCACAGCAAAGCATCTCTATACACTATACATGATAGAAATGAAAATTAGACATGAGAATTGTAAGCTAAGAGAGAGCACAGGGCTCAGGGATAGGAGCAAGAAAGAAGGAACAAAGATGAGAAGATGAAGCAAAAGGCACATTGGTATCAGTGGTGTCGGAGTTTGTTGTGCAAGGACAACTAAAGGGTTAAAGAGCTGGAAGCCAATAGTAAAACCAAGGGAAACACATTGAAGTCAAAGGCATTGCTCTACTTAATGTCAAATTAAAGCTAATATGTTTCGTTAGGGTGACAGCCAGAAGAGAGTAGTCAACTAGAGGATGTCAGAATGAAGAGACTTATAAATGCAGTTGGAGGGTAGTTTGAAAGGTAGTGAAGAGCAAAAACCAATAAAACACAGTCCTTAAGTTTTACAGAGAGAGTGTGTCTTTGGCCATGGCTTGTTGTTGCTCTTTCAGTAGAGTGTTAAGTGTGGAAACCAGATTAGACAGAGCCAAGCAAGGTGTTAGAAGAAAGGAAATGAGTCATGAGCCTGGATTTGAGAAAAACCTGGAGGAGACTCCATAGGGCAGCAAGCTGGAAACTGGAGAGGGTCATGAGGTCATGGATTTTTTTCTTTAATACTTAAGAGAATCTGTCATAAAAAAAGAGGTGAGGTGCCCACATACCTTCAATAACCGTCAGCCGAATGTGCCATCTCTCCCGATACCCCCCCCCCCATACACATGAACGGTAAGCTTAGCTGACGGCTCATGTATTCTTATTGGAAAGAGAGGGGGTAAGTAAGTGCCTAAAGAAATCACATCATCCATTTTAGAAAATGGGGAGTTTCTTTATTCACACAAATAATTCTTGTTGGGCGCTTTTAATGGATAGTAAGAGTTTGCTGGGGTGGGCCACCACGTTTTACTTACTTATTCTTTTCTGTACAGGTATTGGCCTTGTCAAGGCTCACAATTGCAAGTCTAAAGGTGCCTATACACCTTAAAGGGAACCTGTCACCAAAATAATCTAATTTATCACTATCATGTTATAGAGCAGAAAGAATGAAGCAGATTGATATATATCTTTGTGGGAAAAGATTCAGTAAAACTGGTAACTTGTTGATTGAAATCCCTGATCATCTGTAATAAGGAGTCCAGTGGGCGGTGTCTCTCAACTATTTAGCATTAAAACATCAGAGATTTCAATGAATAAATTACAGGTTATACTAAATCTTTTCCGACAAAGATATATATATATATATATATATATATATATATATATATATATATATATATATTAATCCGCTCAGGACCTTCTTCTCTATAACATGATGCTGATAGATTAAGTAGCAATTTCATGGTGATGGGTTCCCTTTAAATTGAAGTGGATGAAAGGGAACAATTTCAATTAAAATGATTATCCTTCGAGCTAATTTCAAAGGGCCATTTCACACTGAGGAATTTTTAAGCGATTCCTCACTGAAAACTCTGCCTGAAAATAGAGTGCAGAGCAAAATTCCATTGAGTTCAATGGAATTTGCACTCTGCAGTTCAAACAGCTAAATTTCCTTGCTGAATTTTCCACAGCGGATCCGCTTTAATTTCGAATTGACATTCCTATGGCGGAATCTCTTTGAAATTAATTGAGCAGTGAGTTTCTGCTCTGAAATTTTTCACAATAAAACGCTGAAATTCAGTGCGGAATTTGTGTGGAATTCCGCCAGAGGTAATTCTGGGCGGAACATTTTCCTTGTGGATTCTGCGAGAACACTTTCCTCGCTAATTCAGTGCTGATTCCTCCTGACTCTCTACTAACAGATGATGTCATTGAAGAGAAGGGATGGGGATGATGGATTTCTATTTCGAGAGCAATAAGCTGGTGCCATGGCAGTCTGGCTGCGGCTTTCCCCTCCCCACAGAGAACAGACAACACATATCGAAAGTGTATGGCAACCTTAAATGGGTATTCCGCTCAAAATATTTATTGTATTAATCAACAGTGTGCAGCAATTAAGAAATATGTGTAACTAGAAAATGTACCCGGCCCTGCCCGGGTATAAAGTGTCAGTGTGTATAGAGAGTCCTGTATACCTGTAGTATAGAGTTGGTGGAGGTGCTGTATAACTGTAGTATAGAGTTGGTAGAGGTCTTGTATACCTGAAGTATATAGTTCGGGGGTCCTGTATACCTGTAGTGTATAGTTTGGGGTTCTGTATACCTGTAGTATAGAGTTGGTGGAGGTGCTGTGGCAGTGTTATCCAGTCACAGTATGGTGGTATTGGTCAGGTCTGGTATGGTAGTGTTATCCAGTCACAGTATGGCGGTATTGGTCAGGTCTGGTATGGCAGTGTTACCCAGTCACAGTATGGCGGTATTGGTCAGGTCTGGTATAGCGGTGTTATCCAGTCACCGTATGGTGGTATTGGTCAGGTCTGGTATGGTAGTGTTATCCAGTCACAGTATGGCGGTATTGGTCAGGTCTGGTATGGCAGTGTTACCCAGTCACAGTATGGCGGTATTGGTAAGGTCTGGTATAGCAGTTTTATCCAGTCACTGTATGGTGGTATTGGTCAGGTCTGGTATTGTATGGCGGTGTTATCCAGTCACATTGTGTCGGTATTGGTCAGGTCTGGTATGGAGGTGTTATCCAGTCACAGTATAGCGGTATTGGTCAGGTCTGGTATGGCGGTGTTATCCAGTCACAGTGTGTCGATATTGGTCAGGTCTGGTATGGCGTCGTTATCCAGTCACAGTATGGCGGTATTGTTCAGGTCTGGTATGGCGGTGTTATCAAGTCACAGTATGGTGGTATTGGTCAGGTCTGGTATAGCAGTGTTATCCAGTCACTGTATGGCGGTATTGGTCAGGTCTGGTATGGCGGTGTTATCCAGTCACAGTGTGGCCGTATTGGTCAGGTGTGGTATGGCAGTGTTATCCAGTCACAGTGTGGCCGTATTGGTCAGGTCTGGTATGGCAGAGTTATCCAGTCACAGTTTGGTGGTATTGGTCAGGTCTGGTATGGCAGTGTTATCCAGTCACAGTATGGCGGTATTGGTCACGTCTGGTGTGGCGGTGTTATTCATTCACAGTATGGCGGTATTGGTCAGGTCTGGTATGACGGTCTTATTTGGTATGGTATGACAGTGTTATCCAGTCACATTATGGCGGTATTAGTCAGGTCTGGTATAGCGGTGTTACCCAGTGACAGTATGGCGGTATTGGTCAGGTCTGATATGACAGTGTTATCCAGTCACAGTATGGCAGTATTGGTCAGGTCTGGTGTGGCAGTGTTATCCAGTCACAGTATGGCGGTATTGGTGAGGTCTGGTATGGAGTTGTTATCCAGTCACAGTATGGCGGTATTGGTCAGGTCTGGTATGGCGGTGTTATCCAGTCACAGTATGGCGGTATTGGTCAGGTCTGGTGTGGCAGTGTTATCAAGTAACAGTATGGCGGTATTGGTCAGGTCTGGTGTGGTGGTTTTGGTCAGGTCTGGTGTGGCAGTGTTAAATGTGACTTGTGGAGCTATTACCTACCAGTCCTGATGCTAATTGGTGACTGAGGATGGGGCATTCTCAGGTTTAGTGCTTAGGGCAGCAGCAGCTGGTAATACTGCCCTGTATACCTGTATAGATGGAGTAGGAGGCCTGTATACATGTACTGTATAGATGGAGTAGGGGGTCCTGTATACATGTACTGTATAGATGGAGTAGGGGGTCCTGTATACATGTACTGTATAGATGGAGTAGGGGGTCCTGTATACATGTACTGTATAGATGGAGTAGGGGGTCCTGTATACATGTACTGTATAGATGGAGTAGGGGGTCCTGTATACATGTACTGTATAGATGGAGTAGGGGGTCCTGTATACATTTACTGTATAGATGGAGTAGGGGGTCCTGTATACATGTACTGTATAGATGGAGTAGGGGGTCCTGTATACATGTACTGTATAGATGGAGTAGGGGGTCCTGTATACATGTACTGTATAGATGGAGTAGGGGGTCCTGTATACATGTACTGTATAGATGGAGTAGGGGGTCCTGTATACATGTACTGTATAGATGGAGTAGGGGGTCCTGTATACATGTACTGTATAGATGGAGTAGGGGGTCCTGTATACATGTACTGTATAGATGGAGTAGGGGGTCCTGTATACATGTACTGTATAGATGGAGTAGGGGGGCTATCAGTTATTTCTGTGGATTGGTTGCTAAGGCTTCCAACTGCCGTTTTCTCTGGGCAGCTGCAGCTAATTATATCTCCTGTTTGCAGTGTGGAGATTTTCCAATTCATCTCTATGGGGCGCCGCTCTTTCCCCTCCTCTCCTGTACATCTGGCAGGGACGGGACCTTCGCTAAAACCTTCCCGGGCACCCAATGCATCTGTGTGCCAAATTTGGGGTCAAACGGTTCAGGCGTTTGGAAGTCTATATGGGACAGACGGACAGACAGACAGACTTTCATTTTTATGATATAGATATGTTGTAATAATGGCCTCTGTGTCGTTCCTGTATATTTGCATGTGACTCACCCCCTCCAGGCAGGAAATAGAGGCTACAGGAGGCCTTCCTCTGTCTTCCCTCCATTCTGAGACGTGGATCACCTGTCCTTTGTCTCTGGTAAGGACAGCTGATCCACATCTCTGTTGGGGGGGCGGAAGAAAAATCGTCTCTTCTCAGTCTTGGGGCTTTAGTCCCAGTGCAAGTAAGAAGCTGTGTCCCAGCTGTGCATGCAGCAGCCCTTTAACCAAGGACATTTACCCCCCCCCCCCCCCACTGACTCCGTCGGCAGGCACAGTGGGCCCTGTGTTTCCCTGCAATCAGCCATGGGCAGCCAGAAGAGACAGGTGCAGACAACATGTGAAGAGTGGTGCGTGGCATGCTGCGAGCTGTAGTTTTTCGGCCTGCGCTATCTTCTATTTGGTCCCTGATAGTAAAGGTGTCTAAAAATTCAGGGGGATGGGTGGTGAGTAAGAGCAGGGGGCTTTGTTTGAGGAGGGCATGGCTGGAATACCCCTTTAACAATAAAAGCTCATTTTAGCAGACAGATGACAGACTGGTTATTGTCCAAAAAGAAGTGTTGAAAATTTTTGGATGACAAACTACAAATCAGTCCTTCAAGAATAATCATAGTTCACAAACAGTCGGGAAATGTTCCTAGAATTACTATTCCTCCTGACCAGCTTCAACAACTTGGACTAAAATGTGTATGGCTGCATCGTTCATCAGACAACAGCCATTTGTTCAAGGGTTGTTCAACCATCAACCTATACAGTAGCAGCTGGGGCCAGGATGAGGCTGAAAACAGCTGAGTGGGCCATTTTTTGCAGTTTATATACAGGGCTACCCTGTTTGCACAACTTTCAACTCTCTAAAATCAATGGAAGATACACAAATTGTATAACTACCTTTTTTCCGCTACCTGAGAGGGCATCCCATTTTTACGGGATAGGAATACCTTTTAAAGCCAGTTGCAGATGGCTCTGTTTCTGTTGCATTTAAGTGTTCATCTTATGGCCATAGGAGTCTGAGCCCACTACCTGTGGTTATACCAAGGAGTATTCATGGGTTACAGCCGTAATATGACCTGTAAAATGTGGCCGTATTTTGAGCATCTGATGCAGACAGAAAGGAATCGTGCATAGACAGCAGTCTTATCCATAGAGATATTCCCAAACCTATAAATTGTTGGAGTTTGTCTGGGTTCAGTTACTTGGTTTGCGATTTATTTTGTTTGTTCTTCCTTTGTAGCCAGAACATTAACGTTTATCAGCTCCACTGTTGGCCTTTATTAAATGTGTTTGCCTTTTTAGGAAACAAAAATTAAGTATTTATAAAATACTTTGTTAATATGAACAATACACTTAATCTGTCAAAGATGCATGACGACTCTTAAAGGGGTTCTGTGGTAATAAATACCATTGCATGTGCAGTTCAGCTTCTTTATGCACATATAGTGCTATTACTTAAAGGGGTCATCCCAGGATTATATATCACATATCCCAAAATTATTAACAATTTTTTTCTTTGCTGTTCTTAGATATGGCTGTGAGATTAACATGGGAGGAGATGCTGATCCGCGTACAGTAGTAGTGGATGTAATGGATTTCAGTGCTCGGCACCCTAATAGACCACCCATTCGCTATTAGAGAGATGAAAATTTTCTTACAAAATTTTGCCAAACAGGTTCTGTGTTGGATCTGCCAAAAAGTGGATGTAACTGAAACTACCACAGGAAAGGCAATAACAATAGCCAGTATGGCGTCCTTCAGCAAAAGCCCATATTGTAGCATCTGGCCCCTGTCACAGGAGAGCAGGGTTAACCACCATCAAGCTATTCACAAATGACACCTGTACGTGATCCAGTTGCCGTATCATGTCAATGAGGACAATCCTGATTGTGTTAAATTTGCAGAATGGGTGGAACAGTGATCGCAATAGAACCCTTATTTCACAGAGACAGTACAGTTCAGCGATGAAGCTGATTTCTATGTGAACAGAGAGATGAACAAACAAAACATTCGAAATCTGCACTGGACACATCAAGACAATCGGGGCACAGAAAGGCATGGTGTGGTGTGTGGAGGATGACGATAGTAAGCCCATTCTTCATGAAAGGTAATTTTACTCCTTTCATGTATCTGCAATTGTTACCATGTTTCCATCACTGTGCAATAAAGATAGAATATTCCCAATATTCTTCCAGCAGGATAGCAGGATGGTGCTCCACCCCACATTAGGTATGTGATGAGTCTCTCTTTTTTGGATTAGCAGTTTCCAGGGATTGGACACCGTGGCATGGTGGAGTGGCCCTTGCACTTGTCGGATATCACTTCCTTGGACTTCTACCTGTGGGGTGATGTCAAGTCCAGGGTGTATCCAATGAAAATTCATAGTGTGACGCAAATGCAACAGAGGATTCAGGACACGTGAACAAGCAGGTGTTGCTCTCAGTACATTGTAAATGGGAGAGGATGAACTAACTTGACTTTTCGAAACAATAAGCACATCAAGCATATCCTGTAGCGGATCCTCGTCGTGTTCCACGTCATGGCAAAATTGTTCATAACTTTGGCAGGAAAAAAGGTACATTACATTTATCACAGGTCTGGAGTCCCCATCAAATGCTGTACTAGATACATATAGTACATGCACCCCTTCGGATTTGCAAATATTGACTTTTAAAGCGTGTCATGTTAGATGCTTGCCCCCTTCACCTTAGAAACATGCAGCACACATAATGGCAACCTTTTCTCATTTATTCGGGTGTCTGGACCACCCTGTTAGCAGCCAAGCAGCCATTTATGCCTTGTGCGTTTTCTTGTCTAAAATATTAAAGAATTGTCACATTTGATTTGATCACATGACTCTCACTTGTGATGGGTCAAATGGTCATTTACCCTCTAGAAATCAACTTGCAGTGTGCATGATCAATGAGGCGGTGGCTAGTCAGTATTGTTCCTATTAACCTATATTTTCTAACCAATCAGACATATTTATTATTTTCAGGAGGCAAAGGTAAAGCCTTCACCCCGGGCTTGTGTTCAAATATTAAAGAGTATCTCCAGTACAAATAAAACCTTCACAATGCACTTAGACGCTAATGTACATCACCTCTGTGGAGTCTTTCCCTTAAACTCTGTGCTTTGTGCTGGAGGCCTCACTTTCTTCCTAATTCACTTACAGGAAGTTGTTATGCTTGTGTGCTATGTAACATACTGTGGAGGTGCACTACGGTCACAGTCTCTTAGTCTTCAAGCCTTTTGGTTCATGTTAGTTGACTTCTACATTCAGTCCTGCTTCCCTCAGCGCTGATGCTGCAGTAATCCCAGGACTTTATTAGCTTGTAGGGTCCATTTACAAATACACAAACAGCCTGTAATTCCCTATCTAAATTATTTAGCAAAATCCCTATCACTCTGTATCCATCTGCTAGAGCAGGGAGGAAGTAAAGAGTAATTTTGAATTCAGCTCATGTTTATGTGTTTAGTGTGAACGCCAGGAAAGCTCCCGATGTTCCATTAGCCAGAGGAGGCCAAAAGAGGGACTCTGCATGAATGGTATACATCAATAAATTGCTAGAAAAAGGTATGGAATAGCGGAGTAATATATGCTCTTCCATCCCAAGGGTCTAGTAAAAAATGTATATGTTAAATGTATA
Source organism: Dendropsophus ebraccatus (assembly GCF_027789765.1). Taxonomy (NCBI): domain Eukaryota; kingdom Metazoa; phylum Chordata; class Amphibia; order Anura; family Hylidae; genus Dendropsophus; species Dendropsophus ebraccatus. The sequence continues at coordinate 98,082,376 of NC_091462.1, read as the reverse complement.
TGTTTTAAATTGGACTCTGTAGGTGATGTCATCTGTCATAGTTTTTACCTTCCCAGATAGAAGTAGAAAGCTACTGCAATCTCTGTACATAGTATTTGCTTTTAGAGAGGATGCACAGGAGCCCAGCTGTGTGCTGTAAGGCCTCATTCACACATGGACCAATTTTCTGTCCTCAAAAATTTGTCTGTAGAGCGTCTGTAGTATCATCTGTATCATGCATATTTTTTGCAGCGGAAAGTGAAAAAGGAAGAATGGTCAAAATGGTGACATTAGCTAGAATTGAGGATCCGTATAAAAATACGGATTCCATAGCTATCTATTGGTGCGTTCGTGCTGCAATTATGGCCCAAAATAGGACATGTCCTTTTTTATTACAGCATGGCTCACTGATCCACAAAAATTTGCAGATGTGTGAATAGACACATAGAAACCAATAGGATATAAACTTGTCTGTAATTGTGGATCTGCAATTAAATTTTGCGGACGTGTGAATGAGGCCTTAGGGTATGTTCCCACTACTAAATATGTGTGGAAATTTTAAGCGGACTCCGCTTGAAGTTCCGCCTGTCCCATAGACGTGTCAATTCTTCGAATTTCGTTTGAGAATATCATTGGATCTATGGCACAGTAAAATCAAGTAGCTTGAAATTTCCTTGCATATTCCATAGTGTGAACATACCCCTACAGTGATTATATGTTATAGCAGGAGCAATGAGAAGCACCAGAGAAGGCTGTGATCGCTACCACTGGATGTCTCTTCTTCTGGAGGTTCTCATTGTTCCTACCATCACCCATAATGGTAGGAACAATGAGAACCTCCAGAAGAAGAGACATCCAATGGCAGTGATCACAGCCTTCTCTGGTGCTTCTCATTGCTCATGCTATGACATATAATCACTGTAGGGGTATGTTCACACTATGGAATACGCACAGAAATTTCAAGCTACTTGATTCTACTGTGCCATAGATCCTCTCCCAGAAACCTAAATGCTTCCTCAAAAGCAGCTTCCTACTCCATTCCATATCGAAATACATGACATTTGTAGCCTGCAAGTAAATGGAAGCTACCACACAGCTTAGATCAGTCATTTTTTAAATTGTACATTAAAAACTTGAACTTAGACATTGAGGTTATTACATGGATGTGCGCTTTAACATTTGTGGTATAAATGTAATAGTAATACCATGTTACTGTTTTCCTACCAAATGCTGAGACTGTTGTTACAGCTGACTGTCATTGATTTGCAATAATTTGCCTGTGCTTTTCTCTTTGTATAAGCTAGTCATACACATATAACATTCCCAGCTTTCCTTTATTCTGCCATTTATGCCCAGGCTTTTTTTTCCTCAAGTATTTTATTAATATTTGTAATTTTATTTCACTCCTATTATTACAGAGAACCACATGCCGGTGCCATATTCACCCGAACCGTCCCTCAGGGATCCTGTGTAATTGAAGGTACGGTGGAGCGGTTACGTGTTTGGTGTTAACCACACAAGCATGTGGCTTTGGTTTTAGCCGCTGTTGCTTGTACTCACTGTGTGTTCCTGAAGGCAATCATTTAATCCCACGATTCTTTGCTGAATTAACCATATTTGCTATAATCATTGGAAACAGTATTAACCAAGACACTTCTTTCCACTTGAGACTACATAACGCTAGGTGTAACTAACATATATTTTGGGCTGAATTTGCACTTATCTCATATATCTCCATCTAGGCGTAGACATTGTAATAAAGTGAATCCATGGCAACAATACGCAGTCTATATATATATATATATATATATATATATATATATATATATATGTCACTTTACTTTAAAGTGTCACTGTCGTTAAATTTTTTTTTTTTGCAGAAATCCATAATGCAGGCGATGTTAAGAAACTTTGTAATTCAGTTTATTAGCCGAAAAAAATGCTTTTTTTATCATGAAAAAGCAGTTTGAAGCTCTCCCCCCTTTCTTCATGGTTCTCTATGGAGAGGGGAGGGATGGAGGGAGATGAGGCACCAAGACAGGACAACAAAGAGTTAATTTACAGCTACATCACCGGCTATCTCCTCTGAAGTAGCGCTGACCTCTCTGACCTCTGAATAGCAGCTTTTACACAGTTCCCGCTAATCTCCCTCCTCCCCCTCCCCCCTCCATAGGTTACACAGGTCCCGACTGATGTAAAAGAGTCGAGATTTCCTGATAATGAGCAGTGAATGAGAGAGGAGGGGGGGGGGGACCTGGGGAAAGTCTTTTTGAATGCAGATAATGGCATATTTGCCTAATAAACCCAATTACAAAGTTTCTTAAAATCGCCTGTACTATTGATTTCTGTCAGTGTCAGTTCTAGAACCGTAAGTAACACTTTTAAGACCCAAGACCTGGTTAGCAATGTATCATGTATTAGACACAGACAAAAACAAGTTCAGAATATTATACAGTATTGTGCAAAAGTTATAGGTAGGTGTAGGGACATGCGGCATAGTAAGGTGCCTACTATTAGGGAGAAGTCTGATTTATATTATTCTCTCAAACAACAACCCCCAAAATAGATACAATGTCATTCAGAACTATCTTCCACATAAAGGACAAAGAGTACTGGAAGTGATGATATGGCCCTACAGAGCCCTCATCTCAACATTATCCAGTCTGTCTGGGATTACATGAAGAGACAGGAGGATTTGAGCAGCAACATCCACAGAAGATTTGTGGTTAGTTCTGCAAGATGTCTGGAACAACCTCCCCGCCTAGTTCCTTCAAAAAGGAGAACCGATGCTGTTCTGAAGGCAGTGGCAGGTCACTGTAAATGTGTTTGATTCAGATTCCTCCTTTGTTCAGTCACTGCTTTTTGTCTATTGATAAAGATGAACTATTTAGGGTACAGGATCCGCAGCAGATTTTATGCTCTGTTCAGTCATTTAGATCAAATCTGCTGCGGATCGGCACCATCAAATCCGCTGCGATACAGTACGTGTGAAGCTACCCTGTTTTTTTTTGTTTTTTTTAAATAGTGGAAGTCAATGGAAAAACAGATGATTTATCCATTTTTTCATCCGTTTTCTTTTCAAAGAACGGATACGTTGAATGGACTGCAAAAATGCAGTGTAAACCCAGCCTTACCTTGCATTTTCCTCCACCTGTCTGTCTAAAACTTGCACTGTACAGAGATTATCTTCATTCACATTACTCACTATTCCCATTGGAGGCTGCCATGATCCAATGCAGGCATTGTGCTGCAATGCAGCTTACAGCGACTTTGTCAAACTGCCATGGCCTAGAGTATCTGTGCCCTAACCTTGCACAACCCCTCCATCCCTCCTCCCCACCCTCCTCATCATTAGAAATGCCACTGGCAGGATTTTTCCTATTCCTCTGCAGTGAACACTGCACAGGTGCCTTAACGATCCAATACATGTGCAGTGTTGACACAGCTGATGAATAGGAGACAATCTGCCTGGAGCATTCCTAATGATGAGGAGGGCGGGGAGGAGGGACAGAGAGGGTGTGCCAGCCTAATGCACAGACACTTTAGGCTATGCCACTTTGACACAGGGCTGCAAGTTTAAAAGTTGTTTTTTAGGATAATAACTGCATCACCTGCTGACACAGACCCCAGGACAGATATTGGATTAAAATCCCCTATCTGAAGGTACAAGCGGTTTGGGAGGGGTAGATTGTGGGTACAGAGTCACTTTAAGTGAATGGCATTGCATCGATAACATGTCACAAAATCCACGTAATGAATAAAATCCTACTACAAACTACAGTTCTATGTATGCATGTACAGGCATGCTGAGAGTTGTAGTTTTGCAACAGATTAAGAACCATAAATTGTAGAACACTGCCATAGAGGCAAACCAATTATCTCCTATAGGGCTGTGGAGAAAGAGGGTACAACCTAGATGGTGTGATATCCTTTGATGCTGTGTGCAGTAGATTCTGCCACATTATAAGGGGAGAAATCCACTGTGAAAATCCATATCACAAATTGACATTCGGTGCAACTAAAAACCTGTTCATCTGCATGTCCAGTACTGTGTTGCCCATCTGCAGGTGTAACCCGAAGAATTTCCATCACTTATGAGTTTATCCTAAGTATTCCTAAAGCTGGCATCAATTCTTTTATAGCTTGCATCTAATATGACATTGTTGTGTCTGGGACCAGCACCTCTGGACTTGGCATCAGATCAGGCAATATTGTACTGGCACGTGCCCTTCTATATTTGCTATTAGACATAGTAATATTACACCAGGCACTGAACTATTTGGCTTGCCACCAGATATACCCAACGCTTGTACATTTAGGCCTGCAATCAAACATGGCTGTATTATAGCTGGCATCGGGGCTTTTAGAATTGCCAAATAAACTTGATCCCATTGAAAATTTATTATGTAACTTTCATAAGGCAGTTTTAATATCCTGGATAAATATATACAATATATAGGTAGAGGAGGAATAGTAGAGGTATGGGCTATGCTCACACTATGTATATGTATATATATATATTTTTTTTCCGTACAATATGGTTTTGTTAATCATTATGTAGGTTATGTATTTGGGATTGTGTTGATTAACTATTTTATTATTGGAAAGGGTTTTAGCTAGAATATTGAGTTTGTATGTTCACAACATGTAAAAATTACAGCCGTCCTTCATAATAACGGCTATTGTGCAAATAACAGACGTTATTTACGCAATGACGGCTGTTATTATGAAAGCCAGCCATCATTTTTACATAGTGTGAACCTAGCCATAAAGCGATGGTTAAATACACTAGTCAGATTTCCCAAGTTCTCCAACATATGAACATAACCCAAGTCCACTCTGTAAGTCTATATACCCTCTGTTCTTAATAATCGTACAGACAGTAGAAGAATGGGAAAGGGGCATGGAATAAGGGTCCTCACTGTATCGTTTGTGCATACATTTAGCTATATTGCTATCGGCCACACAGGGAGATGTGCGGCAGACAGGGATATATTTTGCTGTGGTACAAAAGATGTGATCAGCCAAGGTTCAATGTAACTTTTACACGAGCCGAGTGTTGGCTTGAGAAACACTCCTGGCTGATAATTGTCCCGTGTGAAAGGGCCTTAAGGGTACAAACACACACACCGTATACGCAGCAGATACGCAGCAGATTTGATGCTGCAGATTTGATGCTGTGTTCAGTTATTTAGATCTAATCTGCTGCGTATCTGCTGCGTATCGCAGCAGTAAATACGCAGCGTATACGGTGTGTGTGTTTGTACCCTAAAGGAGGTATCCAGCGCTGCAAAAACATGGCCACTTTTCTCCAGAGACAGCTTCACTCTTGTCTCCAGTTTGCATGCAGGTTTGGTAACTTAGTACCATTGAAGTGAATGGAGCTTAGTTAATTGCACACATGAACTGAAGACAAGAGTGGTTCTGTCTCTGGAGAAAAGCACTAGATAACCCCTTTAACACATGACTACATCATCAGACTACAGGGTATATTTGCAGTCTGAAACCATGGAGACACATGGATCTATGTTTATACATTACACAGTGAAAGATTTTAAAGTGACACTGTCACCCCCTTTTTGCATTCTGACTTCTCTACACAGGTGTAATGGGTAAATTTAGCAGTTTTCATACCTTATTTTATATCGTACGTCATGCTGCTTGTTCAAGCAAACAGTGGTCTTTTATCATCTGCAAATTGTGCTAAGTGGGCTGGCCTAAAGGTCTAGGCCCCACCCTCTCTAGGTCGGCCCATACCAATGGGCGTTGAGGGGGTGGGGCCTATGTGACTATGACGTCACAGAGGGGAGGGTACAACGGTGGCGCTGTGGGTGGGGCTAAGTAGGCACTAAGATCACTTCTTACTTAAACAAGCACCATGACGTATGATATAAAATAAGGTATGAAAACTGCTAAATTACACATGTGTAGAGAAGACAGAATGCAAAAAGGGGGCAACACTGTCACTTTAAATCAAGATTATCTGTAAATTTTCTTTATTTTTTTTCTATTTTAGATGCTTTGAATCATTAAAACAGGTGGTTGCAAAGAGGTATACATCATTTAGGCTGAGACCACACATAGTATTTTAGTCAGTATTTTAGCCATAAACTAGGATTGGGTCCAAACCACAGAAAAAGGAGCAAATTTTTCCATTATATATTTTTTCATAGTGCCAGCTCCTCTCTTGTATTGGCTAAAAATACTGACTAAAATACTACTGACATGGTGTGGGGACACTCCCTGTCGACAAGTGGAATGGTAGCATCCCCTGGTCAGTTTATTAGAGGAGCAAGAATAGATGGCCCAATATGGTTATTTTCTAGGGAATGCAATTTTTACTAAAATGGGGAAGTCAGGAGAGCGGAGCGTTCCTCTTTAAATCCGCCTGCGCCCGCTGAAATGTATACTCCCTGAAGTTACTCAATATTCCCATTGTTTCACCTGTGTTTCCACAGGAAAATTTAAAAGTTATGACCTTTTAAGAGTTCACTGGGGACAGCTTAGAGAACCCTTCTTGTCAATGAAAAGTGATACCTAGATAGGAGAGCGGCATACAGCAACTGGCATATTGTAGCAGGGATTAGTGGAGGGCAGATTAGGGCAGCGATTGGCAGAGAGTGGGAGGGAATCCTGAGAAAACAATGTTTCTTAGGGGCTGTGGGAATGACTGATGCTGAGAGGGTGAATGAGTCTTTGATGAGAGGTACAAGCTCTGGAGACTGAAAGAAGTCATGAAGATCAGAGAGAAGGAAGGGGTGAGGCTGCCTGCGTGTGCCAGGAATGTGGCTGCATATAACATTTAATACTATATAAGGAGACAGCCAGTAAAGACCAGAGATGGGACGAGCGCTGGCATTTCGGAAAGGGGGAGAGAACACCCATTCTACTAGACTGAATCCAGAAATGTGACAACTTGTTTATATTTAACCACTAGCACACCAGGAACATGTCTGGAAATTTGCATATTTGCAGTGTCTCTGCAAATGCCAGTGTAAATGCCAGATGCAGCCTTTCTGTGCCCCCAGCTGTATCGCCAGAAACCTACGAGATGTGTCAAAAGAGGAAGAAGTGGAATAGTAGCAGAGGTGCAGTATAAAGGTGCCAATACCCCCATGCACATGAATGCTCACCTTGGCCAAGCATTCATGTGTTCTAAATGGAAAGAGGGGAGGTACTCTGCTACAGGAGGAGACGTACTCTCCTGGCGGTAGCTTATCTCTTCAAGAACAAGAGACTCAGCTTATTTAGGCTTACCGAATCCTTACTGTATTAAGAAGCATTGATCAGGGACTCCTGGCACCCACTTGGTATTACCACAGCTGTCCAAATGGACTATGCAGACAATGAGCTGTCCAGGCCTAAACCAAGAGATGGTCAATGTGACTCCATCAAGGGTCTGAATGTCCACACTGGGTCATGGAGTATGCAGGCGCACTCAGCTGTATTAGTGACAAGCATGTTCTCCATAGTTTATTCAGGTGAAAATTAATTTGGTCTGGGCAAAGAGAACTGAAAAGAAAATCCAGATTCATGTGAACTGAGCACAGACCAAATGCATGTGAAAACGCCCTTATATTAGTGATCACTAACCCGTATTTTTCCAACTGATGCAAAACTATAACACTCAGCATGTCCTAACAACTGGAGGCTCTCAGGGTATGCTGGGAGTTATAGTTTTGCATCAGTCAGAGAGCTATGGGTTGAGAACATTGCCCTATATAATACATTGGTACTTTGGTTTAAGAGTGATTTTGCAAGAAGAGCTCACAGTTTTTCAAAATTCTAACTTGGTTTAAGAGCGTTGCTCTGGTTTAAGAGCTCCCTGTACTGGGTGGGAGAACGAGTGGAGCAGGGACATGGTCTGCATAGTGTGATCTACAGCACTTTACTCTGACCCAGGAAGTCTCCCTCACCTACCAAATCATAGCAGATCCATCCCCTTTAGGCTGGGGCTTACATCAGGGGACTGGACTGTGGAGGTAATTTCTTTATAGCTGTAACACCTTTATCCCTGGACAGAGAGTGCTGCTGTTTCCCATCCTCTCCATTCCTGCTATAATGTGCCTGCCCTTACATTCAGCTATACACACTGCTGCTATAATGTGCCTGCCCTTACATTCAGCTATACACACTGCTGCTATAATGTGCCTGCACTTACACTCAGCTATACACACTGCTGCTATAATGTGCCTGCACTTACACTCAGTCATTCACACTGCTGTATATAAAGTTTCTGTCTCTGTCCCCCTGAACAGCTCTGTGATTTTCACTTCCTGATTGGTCCATGCTGAACACACCCCTTCCCCATTGCTGTCATGTGACCACTCAGACCTTTGACAGCAGCCCTGCTTCTCTATTCTAGCCTGTTGTACTACACTACTGCATTATGGGAATCTGCAGTTCCATCCTGTAGCTATAAACTGCTGCTGTGTTATCAGGTTTATGCCCTTACTATACATTATACCCCTCATGCTGCTTGCTATACAGTACAGTAGTTTATAATATGACATATTCAGTTGTTTCTCATTGTTTCATCTGTTCTTCATGTTATTCAGAATAAAAAAATCATTATTTTTGGTGTGTGGAACCAATTGTCTGTGTATCAGTGATTTCTTATAGGAAAATTTGCCTTGGTTTAAGAGTGATTTGTATTACAAGCGCCGACCCGGAACAAATTATGCTTGTAATCCAGGGCACCACTGTATATATACTGTATATATATATATATATATATATATATATATATATATATATATATATATAAAGACATCAATGCATCTTTTTGAAGCATCCCAGTGTGTCGGGGAGATCATGCCTGATTGTTGTCCTGGGGGGCCACACATCTGGCACCAGGGCCCCATGTTGGGTATCATTGGTGTCATTTGGGAGTTTGGGGTACCATGGTGTGATTAGAATGGGGATATACTATCAACCAGATATGACTCTTCATAGTGATAACAATAGGGAGGGTGCAGGGACCTGGTTATGTCACTAGTACCACCCCCCCCCCTTCCCTACCGTTATACCACAGGTTGAGCTTTCATCACTTCTACTTTTTTATGGTATATTTTTTTCACATTTGGCTCCTAAGCGTTTCCCAGTCATCTTCTCCGCTGCGACATGTACAAGTGTTTATTTAGACTCGGGTTGTAAGCTCTGTGGGGCAGAGAACAGCAATTTCCTTTTTAAGCCGCAGAATGAATTCCCTTACATTGTCCCCTTATATAATACATACGATGCCACGGCTGTATAAATAAGCTCCACGTACTCGCTATTTAGGTGGAGGACCGCTGTGATCGTTCCTAGGCCTAACGTTAACACTCCCTTCTGTCAGGGCAATAAGTCTATTCTCATCCACAACTGAAATAACATGGGGAACCCATGTAAGTGACACAGTGGTAGAATTCATACAGCCGCTGTTTATTTTCTTACTTGTCTCTAATTTCTTACAGACCGGCCTGTTTATAATGAAGTGTTTGTATCGTCTGTATTAGAAATAGATGAATGCTTTATACAAAAGAGGCAAGCAGGTTCCCTGCATTGTATCATGGCCGTGACGTATTTATAGACTGCTAAACAAATCACACCAGCCAACTGGACAGAGGAACAAGACCCTGTCCATGTATGCAGAATTATATTATAATCATGCTGGGATTTGTAGTTTTCTGAGGCATAATGTATAAAGTATAACAGAATATATGTATAATGTATAATAATATTGTATGATGGTCATGTCCAGTGACTCTATGCATAGAGTATGGTGGAATTGTATTATAGTCTTGTCCAGTGGTTGGGGCATGTTGGGGATTGTAGTGTCCGATATAAAGAGTATTATAGAATTGAATTAGGTTCATGTCCAGTGGTCAAGCCATGCTGAGCGTTGTAGTTTTCTATGTTCTATGTTTTCTATATAATAGTCATATTTGTATATACAGTGGTACCTCGGTTCTCGAACTTAATTGGTTCCGGAAGGCAGTTTGAGAACCGAGCAGTGTCTTCCCATAGGAAATAATGTAAATGTGATTAATTGGTTCCAGCAGCCACCAATAATTACCTACAATTAGGGCTGGGCGATATTGGCCTAAATCAATATCGCGGTTTATCGCACATGTAGCCGCGGTAACGATAATTCAACGATAATTATGACACGTCCTTTTAGCAAACCACACCCACTTGCCATGCCAAACTGGCGATATTTTGATTAGAAAAAGTAAAAAAGAACTGAACAGCAACCCATGGTTAGTCTATTATCATTATTACTATTTGTCATTATTAGGGGTCTCAGCAGAGACCTGGATGTGTATATACAGGTATACAGCCTCTACAGGATGTGTATACACAGGGGCTTATATAGGAATACATGTGTATAACTATATGGGGGGTGGATAGGTGTATATGACTATATGGGGGGGGGATGGATTTTGGTGCATTACTATACAGGAGGTACATAGGGGTAGAAGTGTATGACTATATGGGGGTGGGGGGTGGATCGGGGTGTATTACTATACAGGAGGTACATAGGGATGGGGGTACAGAACTATACATGGGAGTACATAGGGATAGGGGTGTATGACTATACAGGGGGCACATAGGGATAGGGGTGTATGACTATACAGGGGGCACATAGGGATAGGGGTGTATGACTATACAGGGGGCGGACAGGGGTGTATGACTATACAGGGGGGGTGTATGACTATGACTATATGGGGGGATAGGGGTGTATGACTATACAGGGGGCGGACAGGGGTGTATGACTATACAGGGGGGGGGTGTATGACTATTTCTATATGGGGGGATAGGGGTGTATGACTATACAGGGGGCGGACAGGGGTGTATGACTATACAGGGGGGGTGGACAGGGGTGTATGACTATACGGGGGGATAGGGGTGTATGACTATACGGGGGGATAGGGGTGTATGACTGTATGGGGGGATAGGGGTGTATGGCTATACAGGGGGGGATAGGGGTGTGTGCAGGGGCGTAACTAGAAATGGCTGGGCTCCATAGCAAACCTTTGATTGGGGCCCCCCCTACCCCAAATCCACCCCCACCCCTGACCGACCACTACGCCATCAACACACCCAGATCTACACAGGTTCTGTACTCCATATAAATTACAGTGCAGTTACATCAGGTGACTCACAGGGGACGTCTTCTCTGATCGGAGTTCTTCCCTTTTCATCATCTTCTCCATCTGTCCTGGGCCGTTATGAGAACTTCTCGGAGCCACGAATCCACAGAATCTGCCAGACAGACATATAAGGCTCCTCACACTGACACCATCCTCATCTGTATACAAACTGCACATCTGTAATGGCCCCTTTGTACCCTCTTTCAGTGAGTAGCCCTGACTCCTTGTATAGGAACATATATATATATATATCCCTTATAGTATATGCCCCCCTCTGTGTAGACAGCTTATAGATTGCCCCTTGTTCAGTGCTCCGTATAGATGGCCCCATGTGCATCACCTATATCAGGGGTTGGGAACCTCGACTCTCCAGCTGTTGCAAAACTACAACTCCCATCATGCCTGGACAGCTAAAGCTGTAGTTTTGCAACAGCTGGAGAGCCGAGATTACTTCTGTGTAGTCCTCTTAGAGATGACCCTGTATGTTGTCCACTCCCCCATAAAGCCCCCTTATGATGTCCAGCCCCCCCCCCCCCCGTATAGCTCCCAGTGTTGTCCATCCCCATCCCACATAGCCCCCAGTATTGTGCATCCCCAGCCCCCACATAGCCCCCAATATTGTGCATCCCCAGCCCCCACATAGCCCCCAGTATTGTGCATCCTCAGCCCCCACATAGCCCCCAGTATTGTGCATCCCCAGCCCCCACATAGCCCACAGTATTGTGCATCCCATTCCCCACATAGCGCCCAGTATTGTGCATCCCCAGCCCCCACATAGCCCCCAGTATTGTGCATCCCCAGCCCCCACATAGCCCCCAGTATTGTGCATCCCCAGCCCCCACATAGCCCCCAGTATTGTGCATCCCCTTCCCCACATAGCCCCCAGTATTGTGCCTCCCCTTCCCCACATAGCCCCCAGTATTGTGCATCCCCTTCCCCACATAGCCCCCAGTATTGTCCATCCCCTTCCCCACATAGCCCCCAGTATTGTCCATCCCCAGCCCCCACATAGCCCCCAGTATTGTCCATCCCCAGCCCCCACATAGCCCCCAGTATTGTGCATCCCCAGCCCCCACATAGCCCCCAGTATTGTGCATCCCCAGCCCCCACATAGCCCCCAGTATTGTCCATCCCCTTCCCCACATAGCCCCCAGTATTGTGCATCCCCTTCCCCACATAGCCCCCAGTATTGTCCATCCCCTTCCCCACATAGCCCCCAGTATTGTGCCTCCCCTTCCCTACATAGCCCCCAGTATTGTGCATCCCCTTCCCCATATAGCCCCCAGTATTGTGCATCCCCTTCCCCATATAGCCCCCATTATTGTGCATCCCCATCCCCACATAGCCCCCAGTATTGTGCATCCCCATCCCCACATAGCCCCCAGTATTGTGCATCCCCAGCCCCCACATAGCCCCAGTATTGTGCATCTCCAGCCCCCACATAGCCCCCAGTATTGTGCATCCCCAGCCCCCACATAGCCCCCAGTATTGTGCATCTTCTTCCCCACATAGCCCCCAGTATTGTGCATCTCCTTCCCCACATAGCCCCCAGTATTGTGCATCTCCTTACCCACATAGCCCCCAGTATTGTGCACCCCTAGTCCCCACATAGCCCCCAGTATTGTCCATCTCCAGCCCCCACATAGCCCCCAGTATTGTGCATCCCCTTCCCCACATAGCCCCCAGTATTGTGCATCCCCTTCCCCACATAGCCCCCAGTATTGTGCATCTCCTTCCCCACATAGCCCCCAGTATTGTGCATCCCCTTCCCCACATAGCCCCCAGTATTGTGCATCCCCTTTCCCACATAGCCCCCAGTATTGTGCATCCCCAGCCCCCACATAGCCCCCAGTATTGTGCATCCCCTTCCCCACATAGCCCCCAGTATTGTGCATCTCCTTCCCCACATAGCCCCCAGTATTGTGCATCTCCTTACCCACATAGCCCCCAGTATTGTGCACCCCTAGTCCCCACATAGCCCCCAGTATTGTGCATCCCCAGCCCCCATATAGCCCCCAGTATTGTGCATCCTCAGCCCCCACATAGCCCCCAGTATTGTGCACCCCTAGTCCCCACATAGCCCCCAGTATTGTCCATCTCCAGCCCCCACATAGCCCCCAGTATTGTGCATCCCCTTCCCCACATAGCCCCCAGTATTGTGCATCCCCTTCCCCACATAGCCCCCAGTATTGTGCATCTCCTTCCCCACATAGCCCCCAGTATTGTGCATCCCCTTCCCCACATAGCCCCCAGTATTGTGCATCCCCTTCCCCACATAGCCCCCAGTATTGTGCATCTCCTTCCCCACATAGCCCCCAGTATTGTGCATCCCCTTCCCCACATAGCCCCCAGTATTGTGCATCCCCTTTCCCACATAGCCCCCAGTATTGTGCATCCCCAGCCCCCACATAGCCCCCAGTATTGTGCATCCCCTTCCCCACATAGCCCCCAGTATTCTGCATCTCCTTCCCCACATAGCCCCCAGTATTGTGCATCTCCTTACCCACATAGCCCCCAGTATTGTGCACCCCTAGTCCCCACATAGCCCCCAGTATTGTGCATCCCCAGCCCCCATATAGCCCCCAGTATTGTGCATCCTCAGCCCCCACATAGCCCCCAGTATTGTGCACCCCTAGTCCCCACATAGCCCCCAGTATTGTGCATCCCCTTCCCCACATAGCCCCCAGTATTGTGCATCCCGGGTCTTCGGCAGGGAGCTGCACATCGGGCGGGGGCCGGGCGGAAACTCTTGTGATCGCAAGCAAAACGCTGCTTGCGGTCACAAGAGTGATTGACAGCGCGGGAAGCCTATGGTTTCTCGCGCTGTCAATCACGACACTTAACACCCGGGAGGCCCGCTCGGCCCCCGGGTGCTTCAGACAGTCAGCTCTGGGGGGCCCAGGCCATGGGCCCCCTGGTGCCAGGGGCCCCATAGCGGCCGCTACGGCTGCTACGGCGGTAGGTCCGCCCCTGGGTGTGTGACTATACATGGGGGGATAGGGGTGTAAGGCTATACAGGGGGGGATAGGGGTGTATGACTATACGGGGGGATAGGGGTGTATGACTATATGGGGGGGATAGGGGTGTGTGACTATACATGGGGGGATAGGGGTGTATGGCTATACAGGGGGGGATAGGGGTGTATGACTATATAGGGGAAAAGGGGTGTATGACTATACAGGGGGGGATAGGGGTGTATGACTATACAGGGGGGATAGGGGTGTATGACTATATGGGGGGGATAGGGGTGTATGACTATACAGGGGGGGGCGGACAGGGGTGTATGACTTTATGGGGCTATAGGGATAGGGGTGTATTATTATACAGGGACGGCGGACAGGGGTGTATGACTATACCGGGGGGGGGGCAAGATAGTGTGTTACTATACAGGGGTGTATGACTATACGGGGGGATAGGGGTGTATGACTATACGGGGGGGATAGGGGTGTATGACTATACGGGGGGGATAGGGGTGTATGACTATACGGGAGGGACAGGGGTGTATGACTATACGGGGGGATAGGGGTGTAAGACTATACGGGGGGCACATAGGGGTAGGGGCGGATAGGGTTGTATGACTATACAGGGGGCGGATAGGGGTGTATGACTATATGGGGGGCACATAGGGGTAGGGGCGGATAGGGGTGTATGACTATACAGGGGGGGTGGACAGGGGTGTATGACTATACGGGGGGATAGGGGTGTATGACTGTACGGGGGGGCGGACAAGGTTGTATGACTGTACAGGGGGGGCGGACAGGGGTGTATGACTGTACAGGGGGGTGGACAGGGGTGTATGACTGTACAGGGGGGGGGGGCGGACCGGGGTGTATGACTGTACAGGGGGGAGCGGACAGGGGTGTATGACTGTACAGGGGGGGGGGGACAGGGGTGTATGACTGTACAGGGGGGGCGGACAGGGGTGTATAACTATACAGGGGGCGGATAGGGGTGTATGACTATACAGGGGGGGGGGACAGGGGTGTATGACTGTACAGGGGGGGGGGGGACAGGGGTGTATGACTGTACAGGGGGGGCGGACAGGGGTGTATGACTGTACAAGGGGGGGGGGGCGGGCAGGGGTGTATGACTGTACAGGGGGGGGGGGGGCAGGGGTGTATAACTGTATAGGGAGGAGGACAGGGGTGTATGACTGTACTGGGGGGACAGGGGTGTATGACTGTACTGGGGGGACAGGGGTGTATGACTGTATGGGGAGGAGGACAGGGGTATATGACTGTAGGGGGGGAGGAGGACAGGGGTGTATGAATGTGGGGGGGGGGGAGACAGGGGTGTATGACTGTAGGGGGAGGGAGACAGGGGTGTATGACTGTATGGGGAGGAGGACAGGGGTGTATGACTGTATGGGGAGGAGGACAGGGGTGTATGACTGTAGTCCCCTCAGTAACAGTACAGGACTGTAACATAGGAGGAATAATGGGCTGCAGCAGGCAGGATAACACACACAGCTATAAGTTATCCTGCCTGCTGCAGGCCATTATTCCTCCTATGCAACAGTCCTGTACTGTTACTGAGGGGATGAGATGACAGGTCAGCTGCTCCCAAGTGCTGCTCCTCCACCTTCAGCTCTGACATGGCCGCCTCCCTGCACACCCAGGACAACGTGTGCAGCGCTCGCCGGCCGGGTGTGGGGGGGAGGCGCTAGGACAGGACTGGTCCGGGAGGGGGGACCAGCACAGTCCCGTCCGAGCGCCCCCCCCCCCCTCCCCCGGCCGGCGAGCGCTGCACACGTTGTCCTGTGTGTGCAGGGACGCGGCCATGTCTGTACTCCCCTCAGTGAGCAGGGACGCCGGACCGGAGAGGTGGTGGGCGCATGGATGGTGCGGCAGGACAGGGCCTCGGAGAGGGCGGACAGGTGCGCGCACAGGGCGGGGAGGGTCGGTTGGACCTGACATGGGCGGGCGGGCGTTCACCTGGGCCCTGCTGCTCCTCCAGCTCCCGCACCGACATCTGCGTCCCTGCACATGATGTGCAGCGCTCGTGCCGGGCCGCTCGTGTGTGTGCGTGGGGCTCTGACAGGACGGCCGCGGGGACATAAATACAAAAATACCGCAATTACCTTCCTGGCTAAGTTGAAGTCGGTTAACCAACGCCAGTGACGGTATCGGTATTTTTGCGGTATACCGTCCAGCCCTACCTACAATACTCATTTATTACACTGATAAGTGCTCAGTATAATCACTACAGTACAGTACAGAACAGCACTATACTGTACAGGACATTAAACATAAGAAATGTCCATCAGAACCAGCAATTATAGTACAGTAGTCACCAACTCCTCACCCATCCTTTACTGTATAGTGTCCCCCCCATCCAAGCACTGTAATGTATTGGAGATGGTGGTGCACTGACTGTACTCCATATGCACTCCAGCAGTCTTATACAGCACTGTACTGTATGTGAAGCCTCACCACTGCTTAACTCGCCAGGTACAACCCACCATCCACGATCGCAAAAACGTTCGTAAACCGAGCAAAGTTCGAATTCCAAACACTACTTCTTGGTAAATTTTCGTTCGAATACCAAGCAGTTCGAGTTCCAAAGCGTTCGAAAACCGAGGTATTACTGTAATAGTCATGTCCAGTGGTCGGGTCATGTTAGGGATTGAAGGGTCCAGTGTATACATTATAATTAGATTGTATTATGGTCATGTCATGTTGGGTTGTGTTTAGAAATGAGAGCAACCTGAGAGTCCGATAATGCAGCCTTTGATTACCTGTGGCTGAAGACATTGGATTAAGGCTGTCTGGAAAACATGGATACAGCCATAGGCCATAGGATGTTTTTCCGGACTCCCCAGGGCTGCATCCAACTTCTGCAGCCACCAGTATTCAAATGCCGCACAGTCAGACTCAAGTATGCTCGAGTTGCGCTCATCTCTAGTTGAGTAGTGTTCTATGTATACACTATAATAGGATTGTATTATAGTAATTTCTTGTTAGGTTGTGTAGTGTCCTATTTATATAGAATAGTATTATAGTTATGTCATGTTTGGCTGTGTTGTGTCCTATGTATATAGTATTATAGGATTGTATTATAGTCATGTCTAAGGATGGTCCGAACCTGCCGAGGTTCGGGTTCGTATGAACCCGAACGCTCGGCATCAGATTCCCGCTGTCTGGCCGCCCCGTACAGCGGGAGGACCGCCTGGAAAACTTGGATACAGCCTATGGTTATGGCTGTATCCCAGTTTTCCAGGCGGTCCTCCCGCTGTATCCACCCTCTCCACGGAGCAGGCAGACATTGGCAATCATTGCCGAGAGTTGGGGTTCGTACAAACCTGAACCTCGGCAGGTTCGGACCATCCCTAGTCATGTCATATTGGGTTGTGTAGCATCCTATGTATATAGTATTATAGGATTGTATTATAGTCATGTTGGGTTTTGTAGCGTCCTATGTATATAGTATTATAGTATTGTATTATAGTCATGTCATGTTGTGTAGTGTCCTATGTATATAGTATTATAGGATTGTATTATAGTCATGTTGGGTTTTGTAGCGTCCTATGTATATAGTATTATAGTATTGTATTATAGTCATGTCATGTTGTGTGGTGTCCTATGTATATAGTATTAGATGATTGTATTATAGTCATGTCATGTTGTGTGGTGTCCTATGTATATAGTATTAGATGATTGTATTATAGTCATGTCATGTTGTGTGGTGTCCTATGTATATAGTATTAGATGATTGTATTATAGTCATGTCATGTTGTGTGGTGTCCTATGTATATAGTATTAGATGATTGTATTATAGTCATGTCATGTTGTGTGGTGTCCTATGTATATAGTATTAGATGATTGTATAATAGTCATGTCATGTTGGGTTGTGTAGCGTCCTATGTATATAGTATTATAGTATTGTATTATAGTCATGTCATGTTGTGTAGTGTCCGATGTATATAGTATTAGATGATTGTATTATAGTCATGTCATGTTGGGTTGTGTAGCGTCCTATGTATATAGTATTATAGTCATGTCATGTTGTGGAGCGTCCTATGTATATAGTATTATAGGATTGTATTATAGCCATGTCATGTTGGGTTGTGGAGCGTCCTATGTATATAGTATTATAGTATTGTATTATAGTCATGTCATGTTGTGTAGTGTCCGATGTATATAGTATTAGATGATTGTATTATAGTCATGTCATGTTGGGTTGTGTAGCGTCCTATGTATATAGTATTATAGTCATGTCATGTTGTGGAGCGTCCTATGTATATAGTATTATAGGATTGTATTATAGCCATGTCATGTTGGGTTGTGGAGCGTCCTATGTATATAGTATTATAGCCATGTCATATTGTGGAGAGTCCTATGTATATAGTATTATAGGATTGTATTATAGCCATGTCATGTTGGGTTGTGGAGCGTCCTATGTATATAGTATTATAGCCATGTCATATTGTGGAGAGTCCTATGTATATAGTATTATAGGTTTGTATTATAGCCATGTCATGTTGGGTTGTGGAGCGTCCTATGTATATAGTATTATAGCCATGTCATGTTGTGTAGCGTCCTATGTATATAGTATTGTAGGATTGTATTATAGCCATGTCATGTTGTGGAGCGTCCTATGTATATAGTATTATAGGATTGTATTATACTCATGCCAGTTTGGGAGCTGTAGCTCTTTATGTGGAGATTATAGTAGACTCATTCCATGGTCCTATTGGTATTGGTGTTATATATGTATCCTATTTAGTTTCTATACATAGCGCTTGCACTAAACACATTCGTTCTTTTGATATAATGGCCATAGATTTAACAGCGCTGTACAAAGATTGTCATCACTCACATCGGTCCTTGTATCTTTTGGGGCTCACAATGTAAGCCTCACATAAATCTATCGATATGTATTTTGGGGGTGTGAGAGGAAATCTAGGAAACATTGGGAGAACATAGAAAGTCTGTCTAGATGTTACCCCTGCTCAGACTCTAACCTAGGACCCCAGGGCCTGAGGCAATATACCACCTTGCATTACATACACTATAAGTGTATCCAGTAACTAAACTCCATTCACTCTCTACATAATTTAGCTCCAAAAGGTAACATTTTTCTCCCTTTTTCACCATTGTACATAAGTTCTTTCTCTAAACCCCATTATTTTACCTTTTATGAAATAGCGTTTTCTCCTTTCCCAGCTTTTTTTTCCTTTTTATTTTCAGCTCTTTACACTTTGTTTTACTTTTTTTCTTCTTTTTCACATTTGTTATTTCTCCCTTCCCGCTACCTCCCATTCCCAGAACCCCCCTCGTATCCCTGTTTCTTTTCATCTCCCGCTGACATTTGGTGATAGAGCTGGGTGACAGTCACATTGATATGGTAATAAGGCAATGAATAGAATGAGAGGGTGTTGGGGGGTCAGTGCCAGTCCCCCAGTGTGTGGCATAGGGAGTAATACTGCTTGGCAGCACCCCTCCATCTCACAGGGGATGCCATTGTGTTAGACTGGCACAAAAGACATAGGGTGGCTGTGGGCTAGACAGTATCTCTCATTATAGCTTTGCAGTCCGAAGAAAGAACTTCTAAAATGAAACATCAGTCACATTAAAATATAACTACTCAAGGGTGGTCCTAACCTTTTAGCCACATTCACCATTCATTCAAGCCAAGATTAATATTTTACTGTGGACTGGTAGCAAAGACACTCAGATAATGGGGAGTTATATACTAATAGGCAAGTGTACAAAATACCATAGTAACCAGTGGAGTATTCCCCTTCATTGTATTATGTGGACATCAGGTTGTGGCAGAGTTTTGTTAGGCTTGTTTTAGGGCTTAAGAATTATTGGGGCGCTGCATACTGCCTATTGTTGGCACAGTTGGCAGACACTTAGGTAGCCTTGGTAAATATCATAGGTCTTGTTCTTCAGAATTCCAGTAAACGTAAGAATCCAGGTCTGTCTGTAGCTTTCAGAAATCACTAGGGTTACTTCTTTAATATGTAGGGAGGGTCTGCAGTTCTTTTTGAGCCTTGTACATAAGTGGATCCAAGGAGTAATATTAGTCCTTACTTTGTTAAAGGACCAGTATAGACAAATATTTTTCCTGGCATTAACATATCATTCTTGGCTCAGTGTCGCTGCAGACGTGGACATATAAAACAAATGAGAACTGTCTCATAGCTGATGGCTATTTGCGACATTATAAAATCATGTTTTGCTTCTAAGCTCAAAAGTCATAGAGGCTGTGCTGAGCTGAAGCATGCATGCCTCCTCCCTCCCTCCCTCCCTCCCTCCCTCCCTCCCTCCCTCCCTCCCTCCCTTCCCACTGCCCTGCATAGTTGATGTACACGCCTCATTGGTGGAAGCCGTATCCTCCCACGTAACTTTGAAATCAGCTAAGAGAAAAGGTATCATTTGTTACCTACCTTTGGCAATTTAAAAAAAATTGCAGTGTTATTTTTTCAAAAATGCTGTATATGACAAAAACCTTAAAGTGAATCTCTTAAAAAAAAAACTTGAAATTAAGATCGAAGACAGTCTAATCTTCTCTTCATACTACTGCTCTGGAAACATTAAAGATGATGATGATTTATATCAGAGATGGGGAACCTTCAGCCCTCTAGCTGCTGCAAAACTACAATTCCCATCATGCCTGGACTGCCAAAGCAAAGCTTTGTTGCAAATTGTAGTTTTGCCACAGCTGGAGGGCCGAAGGTTCCCCATTCATGATTTAGATCTATATTAAAGCAATGAGACATTTGGCAAAAGCAGTGCTCCCTCTGCTGGTTGGCAGGATGAATCATTGCTTTGTAATAATATTTTTGCCGCCACTGATCATGAGGTACTGAAGTCTGGTAAAAAGTGCCGCAATCTTACTTGGACCCTAAATGTCATTGTTAGAGGGTTTAATGCTAATAATAATAACAACGTTTGGGTTCCCCATCCATCATGAATGGTTTCTTACATTGTGGATTCTCTGGCAGATGAAGAGCTTCTGGCCTTGTGCTCACCCTGGAAGGTAAAGGGTTTATGGCCCAGTGGTTCCCCTGGCATGGGCACACAGAGATGAGCGTTTTGCTTAATCCTGTGTGACCAATCTGTCCTCACTGGAAGCCGCTCTCCAAGGCTACTTTGTCATGCTAATCACAGCTTGCTGAGTGAAAGGTGTGTGTCCTGCTGTGTGTGTTTGTCGTTCTGTGTGTGTGTGTTTGTGCAGCTCTCTATACCCTGCTGTGGGCTTATGTTTTCCTGCTGTGTGCCCCCAAATATTTAGGCATCATAAAAATCCCTGCATATGTGTCTGTCAATGAGTTTGTCTTATTGCAATTGTGAATCATGTGCTACCCATGTCCTGTTTCATAGAACATCCTCTGACGCACACTTACAAGCCTGAACCAGCTGTATGCAAGCTGCAATACATATACAGTGCTACCTTGGTTTAACAGTAACTTGGTTTAAAAGCATTTTGGTTTAAGAGCTCACAGTTTTTCAAAATTGTGACTTGGTTTAAGAGGATTGCTTTGGTTTATAAGATCCCTTTACTGTGTGGGAGCGCGAGTGGGGGAGGGACATGGTCTGCACAGGGTGGTATACAGCACTGTACTCTGACCCAGGAAGTCTCCCTCACCTTCCAAATCATAACAGATCCACTTCAGGCTGGGGCTTGCATCAGGGGACAGGACTGTGGAGGTAATCTCTCCATAGCTGCCTGTAACCCCTCTCTCCCAGGACAGAGAGTGCTGCATGTATGTGCCCACATCTGCCCTGCTCATTCCTTCATGCTCCCTGCAGTCTCTGTCAGCTCTTGTGTTTTCCATCCTCTCCATTACTGTACAGTAACTTATAATATCACATATTCTGGTGTTTCTGAATGTTTGTTTCATTAGTTTTACATGTTATTCAGAATAATAAATCATTATTTTGGGGGGGTGGAACCAATTGTCTGCATTTCTATGATTTCTTATGGGAAAATTAGCTTTGGTTTAAGAGTGGATTTGGATTACAAGCGCGGTCCCGGAACGAATTATGCTCGTAATCCAAGGCACCACTGTACATCTATGCTAATGGTGCATGGTCAGCCATAAGGGTAAAAGAACTTGTCATAACCCTTCATTTAGAGGGTATGTGACAAACGTGATCTACAGTATGTCATCTCTTATGCTGATGCATGTGCTGTGCGTAACTAGCTTTAGTCTTTTTCTTCCATAATGCAGCCTGTAAATGACCTGTGGTGACATCATTGTCACATGATAAGGTCCTTCAGTATGTTCTCTAATGTTACTGCATTGTCTCCTGGCTGGAGTTTTGCCCTGATTTGTGCATAATTACGGTAAAAAACAGGGATTTTTATGCAAATCATGGCAAAACTGTAGCATGGAGACAATACAGCACTGAAAGTATAAGTCTGTTTGGGGGGCCATGGGCCCCTCAGGAGCTCCGAGCCCCGGCTACCGCCCGAAACGGACCTATTATAATCTGCTACTGACTGGAAGCTTTTTTTGACTGGTCTTAAAGGGGTACTCCAGTGAAATGTTTTTTTTCCCTTTAAATTAAGTAGCTTCAGTAAGTTGTATAGATTTCTAAGTTACTTCTATTTTTTAAAAAAATCAACTCTTCCAGTACTTATCAGCTGCTGTATGTCCTGGAGGAAGTGGTGTATTCTTTTCAGTCTGACACAGTGCTCTATGCTGCCACCTCTGTCCATGTCAGGAACTGTCCAGAGCAGTAGAAAATCCCCATAGAAAACCTCTCCTGCTCTGGACAGTTCCTGACATGGACAGAGGTGGCAGCAGAGAGCACTGTGTCAGACTGAAGAGAATACACCACTTCCTGCAGGACATGCAGCAGCTGATAAGTGTGGATGATTTGAGACTTTTAAATAGAAGTAATTTACAAATCTGTATAACTTTCTGACACTAGTTGATTTCAAAGAGAAAATATTTTGCCACCGTTCCCCTTAAACAGACCTAGACAAACATGGCCACTTTCTTCCAGAAACAGCACCTCCCTGTCCTCAGTTTGGGTGTGGTATCACAGCTCCATTCCATTGAAGTGAATGAAACTAAATACTACACACAACCTGGGAACAGGGGTGGAGCTATTTTTGTAAGAAAGTAGTTGTGTTTTCTAATCCTGGATAATCCCTTTTGATTTATGGAAGGTTTTGACCAGGGGTGGTCCAAACATTCGCAGATCACTAAAACAAAGGAACCGAAACACTCAGCTGATCATGGTGCCCATTTGTTTATGATTGGCTATCCTCAAAGAGCAGAGAATATTCATAGTGTCCGTACACGGAGGTTCTATATACTACTGGGGAGCATTAAGCGGGGGTCTATATATTACTGAGGGAGCGCACGACGGGGGGCTATATACTACTGGGGGAGCGCACAGGGGGGCTATATAGGAGAGGGGGCATACAGGGTGTCTATAAACTACTGGGGAGCACAAAGTGGGGGTCTATATACTACTGGGGAAGTGCACAGGGGGGCTATATACTACTGGGGAGTGCACAAGGGGGCTATACACTACTGGGGAGTGCACAGGGGGCTATATACTACTGGGGGAGTGCACAGGTGGGCTATATACTACTGGGGGAGTGCACAGGGGTGTATATACTACTGGGGCAGTGCACAGGTGGGCTATATGGGAGAGGGGGCATACAGGGGGTCTATATACTACTGGGGGAGTGCACAGGGGTGTATATACTACTGGGGGAGTGCACAGGTGGGCTATATACTACTGGGGGAGCGCACATGGGGCTATATACTACTAGGGGAGCCCAAAGGGGGGGCTATTTACTACTGGGGGAGCGCACAGGGGCTATATACTACTGGGGGAGCCCACAGGGGGGGCTATTTTTTACTGGGGGAGCGCACAGGGGGCTATATACTACTGGGGGAGCCCACAGGGGGGGGCTGTTTACTACTGGGGGAGCGCACAGGGGCTATATACTACTGGGGGATCCCACAGGGGGGCTATATACTACAGGGGGAGAGCGCACAGGGGGATTTTATACTACTGGGAAAGCGCACGGGGACTATGTACTACTGGGGGAGCGCATAGGGGGACTATATACTACTGGGAGAGCACGCTGGGGAGCTATATACTACTGGGGGAGTGCACAGGGGGGCTATATGCTACTGGGGGAGCACACTGGGGTCTAAATACCACTGGGGGAGCGCAACACGTTTACTACTGATGTTCAGCTCGGACCTTCACCTGACAATAGACCCCAGTAAGTGGACATTCACTAAAAGTTGTGTACCCCTGATTTAAAGCATAGCTATTATTAAAAAAAAAAAACTTTTGACAGGTTCCAGAGACATGAAAAGTTTTGATCAGTTGGGATCTGACCACTACCGATCAGTAGAACGTGTGGGAGATGTCCATGCTCAGCATGGTCTCTTCCGGGTTTGTGTCATGTGACCACGACGGACGCATAATGTAACTCTATGTAGCTCGCTCACAGAGTGGGGAGAGCAATGCACAGCGATGAGGACTTCTCCCCACTGGTTCTCCTGATCAGTGGCAGTCTTACCACTTAGACCCCAACTGATCAAAACCTTTGACCGGTCTCTGTGACATGTCACTTGTCAACAAAACCTTCGACAAGTTTGCTTAATGCTTGTCCCATTAAATTTCTCCAAGAGATATTCTCTGTACACTCCACACTCTTCTAACTTATAGATGAGTGCCCCGAACAGAGACTCCATTATTAACTGATTTGCTTTACTAGGTGAATACAAATTGTTTTAGTTACTAAGGGGTTAATTGAAGCCAGGTCTCCAAGTATTCTTTCATAAATGCATGGTTTTATAGATGATCTAATACTTGGATGTTCCTTCCACAGGTGTTCTAAGTGGGTGGCAGAGGACGGGGACAGAGTGGCAAGGAAGGATGGGGAGACAGACAGACATCTAGGGAACTTTCTCATGAATATCAGCACCCGGCGGAGAGAGACAGGAGGATTTCCTTGATATTACCTGGTATTGACAGACATGTGGCGTATATGTGTCTGCAGGTGTCTCTCTGCAGGTATGTGTGTGTATTTGTTACACAAGCACTCACTTCCTCTCTGCATGCAGATGTGTGCTCCCTCAGTATTAGCAGCCCCCTTCCTCATATTCCATTACCCTGTTTTCTTACGGCCTCAGTCGGAGGTGTAATGTTTATACATTGAATAAGTCTGCTAGAATACAGTATATTTTAACAGTCATGGAATAGATGTTAATAGTCAAGTCACAAAGCAAAGACAAATCTCCAGTATTTTTCCTTTATTGACCCATCCACGATCCAAGTTTAGATTACCAGTGGATTGTAGGACAACTTGGACATTGCAGAATGAAACGTAGCCATTACCGATCAAAATATCAAATAGCCTCCTTTTGCATTGCACGGCTATATATGCATACATACATCTGCATCCATGGGGAACCATGTTCTTCTAATAATCTCCTTCCCTTTGTGGATCCATATATTGGAGAGCGTTCTACTAAAATCAGAATGGTTTCTATCTGTGCGTGTTATTGGATGGCTTCATTAATAACATCCTGAATGTTTATTAACTATACACCAAAGAGCTATAACATTAAAACCACTGACAGATGAATTGGATACTATTAAAAGTAGCGGATTTCCGCGCTGAGCCCCTGCAGCGGGCTCCGCTTGCCTTGCACACGCCTCCGCTCTCCACTACTGATGTGAATTCTGAGAGCGGAGGCGTGCGAGGCATCTCATTGACACATTGAGACAGGCGGGAGTCCTACAAAGGACACCTACAAAGGTCCATGTCTCAATGAGCATTTTTTCAAAACAGTCTATGGCCTATGGTTGTACACATGTTTTCCAGGCAGCCTTTAAGGCTGCATCCAACTTCTTCAGCCACCAGTTTTAAAATGCCAAACTATCGGGTTCGGACGAAACCAAACAAGCTTGAACTTCCCTATGAAGCACCATATGCTATGCTATCCACTGTGCACTTGCTCAGGAAGACAACATTCATCTATTAAAAGAACTGAAGCATGCCCATTTGTAATGGCTTTGTTACTTATAGGATTGGGGTTTCCATCTGACATCATTTCAGTACGATGATGATAATGTAATTTTGCATTGTATATTTACCTGGGAGGATAGCTGCTCATTACCTGTGTGGTCCCCTGCCCTGTCCCTACCATCACATGATAATATACTCTACTATTATTACTACTATTCTTATCAGAGGATTAAATACATTAAAGTGACACTGTCACCCCCTTTGGGCATTCTGACATCTCTACACAGGTGTAAAGGGTAAATTTAGCGTTTTTCATACCTTATTTCATATCATACATCATGGTGCTTGTTCAAGTAAAAAGTGTCCTTTTATCAACTGCAGATTGTATTAAGTGGGCGTGGCCTTGTGGCATTAGCGCCACTTAGCACCGCCCACAACGGCACCGTTGACCCTGCCCCTTGACACCCATTTGTCCAATGGCCGGCGAGGGGGCGGGGCCAACTGTGACGTTGTGGATGGGGCTAAGTGGCGCTAATGCCGCGAGGCCCTGCCCGCTTAACACAATCTGCAGTTGATAAAAGATGACTTTTTACTTGAACAAGCACCATGACATATGATATAAAATAAGGTATAAAAAACGCTAAATTTACCCATTACACCTGTGTAGAGATGTCAGAATGCAAAAAGGAGGTGACAGTGTCACTTTAATGTATACAAATACAGGTGGGGTTTTAGAAATGAGAAAATGTCCTTCTGCATCTTTCGTATAGTAAAGCACTGACTTGGTTAAGTACCTGCTGAGTTAAGGTACGGGGCACAAGATTTTCATTAGCCTGAGTGACCTGAAAATAGCTGACAAGCACCAAGCCATGACAGGCTAAATGAAAAAAAAAAAAAAACTTGATCTTCCCCCTCCCTGGCGTAAAGTATCCTAATACTAGGTTACTGTGAAGGGTTAACAGGGAGATGCTTTGCTAGGGGTACATTGTTGAGGTGGATGCTTAATCTCTATTTGTTTTCAGTGGATCTAGTAACTTGCTGGTCTGTTGTATTGGTCTGGGGTCATAAATTAAATCTTGTCTGGAGATTTTTAACACTGCATATACCCTTTAAGAAGGGGGGATATTAACATTTGCAGTCTTTCTGGCCCTGTTCATGTATCTTTAAAGGGGAACTATCGGCAGGTTAGACAAATCTAACCTGCTGATAAGTCCCTATTGCACAGGAGACACTGAGGAGGAAGGCATGTCTCTTACCTTCCTCCTTGGCGTCGTTCCGCTGCAGTTAGTCTTTTGCTGCTCGGTGTGGTATCGCAGCTCAATTCCACTGAAGTGAACAAAGTCAAGTAATAATTCAAAATACCTGCGGTCATGTGTAGCACTGTTTTTAGAAGAAAGCATCTATTTTTATTCTATAACTGGATAACCCCTTTAAAAGTGAGGTGCTTTAAGGGGGTAGTGCAGCGGCCACACAAAAAACAAACAAACACAGACACACACATAAAATATACTTACCATCTTACTGGTGACGATCGAATTTCCCGCCGGCCGCGCCCCCGCCATCTTCGGGCACCGTCCTCACTTCCGGGTCTGGGTGCAGTGAATAGCAGAGGAAAGGTTGCTAGTGCATGCTCACCGGCAGCCTTTTCATTGGCTGGAGCGCATCACATCTGCTCACATGTGCATCACTGCTATGGAAGACAGCAAAGAGGAAGGAGACCAGGACTGCCCCCTGCTGTGATGACAACCCAAGATGGCGCCTAGAAAAAGAGGACGGGGTCGACAGTAATTTGGTATGTATACTTTATTTAACTTCCGGGGGGAAGAACGGGGCCAGACTGCTTAAAGGAGAAGTCCGGCGAAAATTATTTTTTTATATGTTATTACTGATGGAAAGTTATACAATTTTCTAATGTACATTAATTATGGGAAATGCTCCTATACTGCTATTTCCCTTAATTTAGTGTACCAGGAAGTGTTAGAATTCTCTCAGAAGCAGTGACGTCACGACGAAAGGTGTAATTCCTATGGAGTGTCCAGCAGGGGGCGCTCTATATATAGAAGTCAATGAGTACCATTGACTTCTATATATAATGCGCCCCTGCTGGACACTCCATTGGAATTACAATGGATGTGTATGTAATGTAATATACAGTGTTTTTGATTGAATACATTTATGAAATACTTCGGGGAGCAAGTGTCCTTGCTCCCCAAAGTATTCCATAAATGTAAGCAATCAGTACATCACAGTAAGCCCGCCGCCTGCCGCTACCGAACGCCCGCCGCTGCCGCAGCTACCGAACGCCCGCCGCTGTGGACTACTCTCAACTACTACTCTCCCCACCTGCTCATAGCATGTGCAGGTGATGGGAGAGTAGTAGCCGGGTTATATGGCTGAGATCGCCGCCGCGATGCCGCGCAGGGGGAGCCGCTCATCACTGCAGCTATCATCCCCCTCCACTCCCCCATCCTGCTGCTTCCTTACTCTATGTGATAGCTGACTTCCTGCCGGGCCGCCGCTCTCCGTTCACACGTGCCGGCGGCCGGGCAGGAAGTCAGCTATCACATAGAGTAAAGAAGCAGCAGGAGGGGGGAGCGGAGGGGGATGATAGCTCCAGTGATGAGCGGCTCCCCCTGCGCGGCATCGCGGCGGCGATCTCAGCCATATAACCCGGCTACTACTCTCCCATCACCTGCACATGCTATGAGCAGGTGGGTAGAGTAGTAGGAAGAGTAGTGGGAAAAAATAGACATGCGGCTCAAAACATACGGTCATTTACTTTGAAATCTGGTTCAACTAAAAATAACAAATAAAATCTTAAGAAAGTGATGCAAACACCTCTGGATGCATCTGGGAAAGCAGGGAACACAGTTTACATGAATTGCTATTACCGGGGTTTGCGATCCTCTGCAGTATGCCTAAATCTTACCAGCCTGCTGCCGCCCGGTCCAGGAGCGCCAATTTTGACGCTCCAGGACCACTGGCACCCGGCTCTTCCCAGTACCCCTGGTGGCATTGGGTACTGGGGTAATAATAGGGGGTTAGTGTTAGCCATTTTATACCGGCTAACACTAGGCCGGGACTTAGTAATGGATTCTGTCTATTAGACGGCTTCCACTACTAAGTCTATAAAGTAAAGAAATAAAGACAAGACACAAGTTAAAAAAATTTTTTATTCAAATAAAAACACCCCCACACCCCTCATTGACCATTTTATAAAAAAAAAACATTAAAAAAACGCTGGTCATCGACGTAGTCCACGGAATCCGACGTAATCCACAGAATACCGATATCTGAAAAACAAAAAGGGAGAAACACACAAAAAACACACAAACAGGAGCACAACACCCATCATTGTGAGCGGTGTTGTGCTCCTTACAGTAGGCAGCATCTTTACAGATCGCTGCTTACAGTCTGGCCCCCAAGGGGTTAAGGGAGGATGTATTGCATCCCCCTTAGCCCCTTGGGGGCCAGACTGATGTCAGACTGCACCCATCCCAGCAAGGAAGGGGTTAACTGACCCCCCCTTCCTTGCTGGGAGGGGTGCAGTGCTGGGGAGGGGTGGGGAGAGCTCTATACTCACCCCGATGTTGTCTCTTCGCTGGTCCGCAGCACAATGAAGTCACTGTACTGCGGACCGGCTCATTATATGTGCGCTGAGCCGATCAGCCAATCAGCTGAGCGCACATATAATTCTAAATGTTTCTTCTAATAATGCTATTGTGATAACATAGTTAGAAGAAACATTTGATGTTTTCATTAAAGTAAAGTGATGATTAGTACAGAAAGCTCTATTGCCGGCATATGAATTAACGGCTTATGGAGCTTCCTGTACTAATTAATATTTAATTAATAAAACACATTTCCGTTGAAATAAATTCAGTTTCGTTGTTCAATAATTTAATTCTAACGAATCCATCATTGTGCAATTAAATATACTGTCAAAAAATAAATATATATATAAATATACATTTATTTATATATCTATTTATTTTAACAGTATATTTAATTGCAAAATGATGAATTCGTTAGAATTAAATTATTGACCAACGAAAGGGACTTTATTACAAAGAGAATGTGTTTTATTAATTTAATATATTAACTATTAGAGGCATCGGCATTCGGCATCATTGCCGGCTATTTTTGAAGTACTCCTTACGGACCGCCTGTCAATCCTCGGCCGCATGTCCAGCCGCAAACAATGGTCTTGTTCATTTTTTACGGGTCCGTTTACGATCGGGCCGTAGATTCATACATAGTGTGCACTGTGCAGCCGCATATCCTATACTTTCCAGCGTACGCATGAACCACCAAA
Organism: Dendropsophus ebraccatus; assembly: GCF_027789765.1. Lineage (NCBI taxonomy): Eukaryota > Metazoa > Chordata > Amphibia > Anura > Hylidae > Dendropsophus > Dendropsophus ebraccatus. The sequence continues at coordinate 98,051,983 of NC_091462.1, read as the reverse complement.
AATACCGCCGCACAATTACAGCCGCAAATACAGCCGCACAGTTACATAGCCTGAACTTGGCCTTAAAGTGTATTTGAGGGGCCTGTATGTAAGAAAGCCCCACAAAGCACCCCATTTCAGAAACTGCACCCCCCACACTCTGCAAAAGCATATCCAGAAAGTTTTTTAACCCTTTAGGGGAGTCACAGAAATAAAAGCTAAGTGTGTAAGAAATTTGAAAATTTTTATTTTCTGTGCAGAGATTTTATTGTAATCCAATATTTTTCATAATTATAAACCTATTACCAGAGAAATGCACCCCAATATTGATTGCTCTGTTTCTGCAGTTTAGTGAATTTCAACGCCTCCGTTATATTTGGTCATTTTTGACCGTACCACTTCAGGTTGGCAGAGGCTCTGGGGTGCCAAAAGGAACACCATTTAGAAAACTACACCCCTAAAGGAATGTAACAAGGGGTGCGGTGAGCATCTGTACCCCACAGGTGCTTCACAGATTTTCCGTGAAAAAAGAAAAATTTATTTTTTACACTAAAACGTTGTTCTAGCCTTCAATTTTTCATTTTCTTAAAGGGATAAGAGGAAAAAAAAGACACAAAATGTGTAGCGCAGTTTCTTGTGGCGATAAAGCGCCAAGGGGGCGCAGGACGAGCCTCCTTGGGGGGTCCATATGCTCACTACAACCCTTGTTACATTCCTTGAGGGGTGCAGTTTCCATAATGGGGTCACTTGTGGGGGGTTTCAACTGTCTTGGCAACACAGGGGCCTTTTGAATGCAACATGGCCCCTTGAAATCCATTCCATCCAAATCCAGCCTTTAAAAACCAAATGGCCTTCCCTTCGGAGGCTTACCCTGCACCCACATGGCGCTTTATGTCCACATGTGGGGTATTTCCGTACTCAGGGGAAATTGCGCTACACATTTAGTGTTTTTTTTATCTTTTAGCCCCTTGTGAAAATGAAAAAATCATGACAAGATTAATGATTTAGAGTAAAAATGTTACAAAAATTACACTAAATGTTGGTCCAGCCTTGATTTTTTCCATTTCCACAAGGGGTTAAAAAAGAAAATGAACACAAAACGTGTAGGATAGTTTCCCCTGAGTACGAAAATACCCCACATGTGGGCATAATGTGCCATATGGGCACAGGGCAAGCCACCAAAGGGACAGAGCGCCATTTAGAGGCTGGAATGGAGGATGGAGGCCATGTCGCGATTACAAAGCTCCTGTGCTGCCAGGACAGTAGAAACCTCCGACAAGTGACCCCATTCTGGAAACTACACCCCATAAGGAATCTAACAAGGGGTGCAGTGAGCATATGGACCCCACTGGTGACGGGCACTTACGTAGAACATGTGCCAAGGAAATAAAAAATACTATTTTTTTCATTTTCACGTCCCAAATGTGGCTGTCACCAGGGGGCCATATCCCCGCTGCCCCCCTTGTTAGATTCCTTATGGGGTGTAGTTTCCTGAATGGGGTCACTTGTGGGGGGTTTCTACTGTCCTGGCAACACAGAGGCTTTGTAATTGCATCATGGCATCCTCTAATGGGAATGGCGGCCATACCTACTTAGCTGGGGAAAAGGGACCATTCTAATTTATTTGGGGGTATTAGGCCAATTATTAGTTTATAAGGTTGAAAATGACAGGTGTCCATCAAATTCAACCTGTGTTGATCCAGAGGAAGGCAAAAAACCCTCTTAAGGCAGACGACAGTAGCCTCATCACAGGGGAAAAATTCCTTCCCGACTCCATAATGGCGATCAGAATAATCCCTGGATCAACGTGACCCCTGAAATAGGAATAAGGGACAGAATTTAGATAATGTAGAACCCCAATGACGTGTGGTACGCCTTGAAGCGATCCAGTATGCAGAGGCCGGGGGGATCAGGACAGGTGTCACACTGGAAAATGGTGTCCTTCCTGATCCCCCTGTTACGCCACACTCTGCACTTCTTCTGGGGTCTCCCGTTCCCCAGTGTGGGGTACGTCACCTGGAAAATGTGACGATGTGATACGGGGTCCTTCATATCCAGAAGCGCTGGGTCCGCTCCATGGCTGCTAAATATTAGGGCTCTATTACTACTTCTGAGGTACTCTCACAGAGTTTGTAGAATTTCACGCCATACCGTGATCTCTTATTGGGATGGTACTGGCGGAAAAGACATGTCTGGGGGGCAGCGTACGCTACGCTACCCCCAGACACGTCACTGGATGATGAGGATGATGAGGATGAATGGAGGAAAGAAGAATCCCCCCAATCATCCCCACTGGCTGTTTCGGTGTCGGAGGCAATATGCATCTGATACCAAAAACACCCTGGGGGCCATCTTTATACGGGGATTGGTATATGGGGTATGTAGTGGTGTAGTGTCAAACTTTATTCAATGTAGTGTGGTGTAATGTAGTGTTTTTTACGTGTTTTTTTACAGTAGGTATAAAAAAAATAACTACGCCAACAAAGGAGTTGCTGATAAATGCCGCACTTATCCGCGGCACTTATCAGCAGACCGTGGCAGTAGAATATAGAAAAAAACACCCTACGCCAAAAAGGAGGAGTTGCTGATTAGCAGCGCACTTTCGTGCGATGATGATCAAAAAAAAATGTGAAAAAAAAACCCAAAAAACTTTTTCTACATTCTGAACATCCCTGTAGCTGCTGATAAGTGTATTACACATATCAGCCGCTAGTAGGCAGCAGAGCGCAAAATCCGGAAAAAGACGAGGCTGGAGCCGAAAAAAAGCCGATGGGGACCGCCGGAAATAGCCGAAGACCCGACGAAAAGACGGAGGACGCTGCGACCCCGGAAGACGACGATCAGGAACCCGGGACAGGTGAGTAATGTACAAATACCTGCTCTGGACCCCTCAGCTAGGTAGCTGAGGGGTCCAGAGCAGGTATTTACTATTTTTGTGGACTCTGATTGCCGTGCCACCGGCCCGATCGCTGTGAACGGCCGGCCGCTACCGGCTGGCCGTTCACGGCGATCGGGCCGGTGGCACCGTGGCCACCATTACTTTTTACAGTAATGCCGGTCGGTGCCGTCCTCGGACAGCACTGACCGCCATTTTTTCCGGGTCATCGGGTCACTGATGACCCGGAAAGGTTCCGATCGCCGCTATTGGCTGATCTGAATTGATCAGCCAATAGTGGCGATCATAAGCACGGGGGGTGTTAACCACCCTACGTGCCGAGAAGCTAAGATGGCCTGCTATGATTTATAGCAGGCCATCTTCCCCGATCACTGTGTGCGAACACACAGTGATCGGGGAAACATCGGGCGTAAATTTACGCCCTGATGCGTTAAGTACCAGGGCACGAGGGCGTAAATTTACGCCCGATGTCGTTAAGGGGTTAAAGAGCGTTCCTTGGGAAAGTATGGATGACAAAAGTCACACATTTTTGAGAAACTGACAATTTCAGGTCTGACCTTAATTGTGAAGGTTTTGTAAACTCCCCCATTGTTTATATAAGAGGATCCATAATTAAAAAAGGCCATATTACACGGAGCAATAGTCTGCAGAATCAGGCAAAATCTGGCAGATATTGGTTTTGCTCGTCGGCTGATCATTGTCTTTCAAGTTGCTCCATGTAATAGGTGATGTAGGGCTGATGGCTGATTAAAAAGGTATTTGGTGTATAGAAAATAATAAAGATGATGCTTACCTCTCCTCCTGCCACATCTCAGCATCCCCTGCTGACTTCAGCTGCTGGCAACACTTCTGATCCAGTCTTTACATTGACAGCCCGCTCAGCCAATCACTGACAGAGAAGGAACAGTGCTGCGACCAGTTATTGCCTGAGCGGGCCGTCACTGCAGGGACGGGTTTGGAAGTGTCAGCGGCAGACACTTTATACTGACATTGAGTACCCCTTTAAAGCAAGGGCTGCACGGACATCACTAATGATATATATATATATATATATATATATATATATATATATATATATATATATATATTCGGGCCTGAGGTCTTATGCCTATGATTCTTTTATGGATCATAGTTACGCAGATCTACAGCACGGCTCTCATAGATTGAGATAGATTAGTACTGCACCTGTATGTACGCTATTATAAAGTCAATGAGGTTTCATCATAAGATCATGAATTTGTTGCCTCATGGAGAGACATTCAATAATTACAGTTCTGACCTATAGTGACTCCATGTCTGGCCATGTATAGGGGTTTAGGTAGCTTTACATAAGCTATAATAGCTGGATTCTAGTTTTCCTGGACATTTTGGACACTGCTCCTCTTCTAACTCTTTCCAGCCTTTCAGTCCCCGGAGTCACTTCATTCATCTCTCTCTTCTGTAAATATTATACAGACATTTCAAACAGCACCAATACTTTCCCTTCCAGTGTCTGGCGAGGGCTTTCCTCTGTATGACAGGCATCAAATGTCTGCAGTAAGCTGTCTCCCAGTGTCTGCTCACAGCCGTCATTACCCGCAACTCTATGCTCCTCTATAATGATGGACACGACATCTCCTTCATGAAAGCCCTAATATCCTTATAAGTCACACAGACCTAATATAAAATCAGAGTGTAAATTATTTAAAAAAACTTAAAGGCAAAATGAAAATGTTGCTCTCCGACCCTGCCTGCAACCAGGCAGCAGTGGCAAGGGTTAATGTGGTCTGGACTGAACAGTGTTTTGATCAGTTAAATTAACGCGTCTCTCATAGAATAAATATTTCCACAACGCCTGTGTCCCTCCAATTCCACATGTAAATGCCATGTCTTGTATCATCCTTTTATCTGCCACTTTCTCACCCTCACACCCTCTTCTTGTCTCAACAATCTCCTCCCGTCTCTCTTTCCCCCTCTCCATCATCCTATTACTAGTGTCTTGATTATTACCATGGTCTATGTTTTATTTTTTTTACATACACCATGGACTTCAGCCTCTAGCATATAGGATGGAATCCCCACACTTAGCTGAACCTCAAATACATAAGAGGAAATCATTATAATTAAAGATATTAAAACTAATGTACTGCCTGTCGCTGTGTTAATACAGTGAATGAGTATATACTTAGAGCCCTATTATACGGGATGATTATCGTTTGAAAAATCGCTATATTGTTCAGATTTAGATGATATTCTTTTCCTCTAATTGCAGGCAACAATTAAACGACTAAAGAGAAATCGTTGATCACTTGTTTAGACCTGGACAAAAAAATTATCATCGATCTTCGCAGATCGTTTCCAAATTGTTCAGTGTAATAACACGTCGTTCGGTCGTTCCTATGGGTTCAGCAAGGACAGGACAACCGCATAAACGATAGAAAGTAACAATCTTCGTTCCATGTAACTGGGTGAACGATTTCACCAATGCGTTTGTTTGAAATCATTATTCGTACTAAAAGACTTTGTCTAAGAGGACCCTAATGGTGCGTTTATACGGAACGATTATCGTTCGAAGTTTCGCGAATTTTAACGATCGCATTTACGCGATAATTGGCTCGTGTAAAAACAGCAAACGATCAAGCAACGAGCAATAAATCGTTCATTTTGATCTTTCAGCATGTTCTCAAATTGTTATTGGTCGTTCGCTAAAAATTCGCAAATCGCTCCGTGTAAACAGTCTTTCACCAATTCACCCTATGTGTCAGATAGGTTTAAAGGGGGTTATCCAGCCCTACAAAAACATGGCCACTTTCCCCCTACTGTTGTCTCCAGATTGGGTGGGGTTTTGAAACTCAGTTCCATTGAAGGAAATGGAGCTTAATTGCAAACCGCACCTGAACTGGAGGCAACAGTAGGGGGAAAAGTGGCCATGTTTTTGTAGCGCTGGATAACCCCTTTAAGCGATTTTAAAATGATTGCAAAAATAAATTTTCCAAACTTTTCGTTTAAACGCTGATTGTTATAAAAAACACATTGTTACTTCGAAATCGTTAATCATTTGATTGGGCTCCGTGTAAACGCAGCATTACTCTCCCTCGTTCAACCACTGCTCCCGCTATTCAGTCTTCCAGTCCTAGCTGGACATTTTCAATGACATCCCGCTCCCTACTTAGCTGATCACAGGGCTCAATGGGGAGCGGGAGCTGGGACTGAATACCCTATAGCGAGAACGAAGGGAGGGGGAGAGTATACGCTATGTTGTTGTATTAATGCAGGGAGAGGAAGTACTTTAGGTTTTATAAGTTAAATTACTTTTGCTCAGAAAGCCCCCTTAATGGCAGATGTTTTAACAGATCAGGTATGGGAAACTATTATGGATCCATCAACAAAACAATCTGATTTAGTGCTTTAGTGACACCTGTGTTCTTTGAGGCTCTGATGTCATTAAAGGGGTATTCCCACCCGTTGTATTAGGCTTCTTCTAGCGCTGTGCCCGCTTTCACTTCCTGCTTGCTGCAGGGAGGGACAGTAAGCTTTAATTGACAGGTCAGCAATGCTTATGGTGACATGCCCACTGCTGGCCTGAACTTGTGTGCTTCCGATGCTGCTATGTAAAGCACTCGGGACACAGAGAGGCTCACTGCCACGATATTTACATGGCACCAATTCTCCAGCGTGATCCAGCGTCATGCATTTCCACAGCCTTAAAGGGGTTGTCCAGCGAAAGTCTTTTAGTTTAAATCAACAGAAAGTTTTATATAGATTTGTAATTTACGTCAATTAAAAAATCTCAAGTCTTCCCATACTTATCATCTGCTGTATGTCCTACAGGAAATGTTTTATTTTCAGTATGACACAGGGCTCTCTGCTGACATCTCTGGCCGAGACAGGAACTCTGTCTCGGTTTTCTATGAATCCCCATAGAAAACATCTCCTGCTCTGGACAGTTCCTGTCTCGGCCAGAGATGTCAGCAGAGAGCACTGTGTCAGACTGAAAATAAAACATTTCCTGTAGGACATACAGCAGATGATAAGTATGGGAAAACTTGAGATTTTTTAATAGAAGTAAATTACAAATCTATATAACTTACTGACACCAGTTGATGTTTCCTCCATTTGGTCTGCATAACATATTCCATTCATTCAAACAACTTTGGGATGTCTTGTGAAGCCAGAACATGCAGCTATTACACATTGCTTTATGTCATATCCATGATTTGAGACTTTGCTATACACTACAAATACTTAGTGTGGTGGTTGCATAGTTTTGGTCGGAGAATGGAGGAGAAGCCGATAGCAATAAGAACACCCTGTAATAGGTGGAATAACATCCGCTGATTGTATCAGGAATGGCCGGTGGCAGAGGAATATAAAGCATGGCGGTAATTGCCAGAAGAATGTTATTAGGTATAGAATAGGGTTTTGATAAAACATGTAGGAAAGGATTACATGGACTCAGCAACTCCATAGGGTTCAGACACAGAATCTACAACAAGAGATTTTTTTAAAGAATCTGTCAGCTAATAAAGTTCTTTTACTTTCCTACCGCTGATTCAGAGATATCACATCTGGTGACTTATCTGTGAATGAACCAATCTCTTACGTATCCTATGGAGTCTGGTGCCAAAAATCCTGCTAATTAAAAAGCCCCCTCATCCTGATGGGAAATGTTTGTTATATGGAGAACTTAGAAATGAATTTGTCATGAAGTAATATTCTACTCTCAGCTCTCATATAACTTATATAATATAGCTATAACCAGCAGGAAGAGGGAGGTTGTGATCCCGCTCTATAGAGCTCTAGGTAACATCACATCTGGAGTACCGTGTTCAGTTTTGGAGACCTCACCTACAAAAAGATACTGATAAAATAAAACGGTCCAAAGATAATGGATGATGTGAGACATAAAACATATCAAGAAATACTTAAAGGGGTTATCCAGCGCTATAAAAACATGGCTACCTTCCCCCTACTGTTGTCTTCAGTTTGGGTGGGGTTTTGAAACTCTGTTTCATTGAAGTAAATGGAGCTTAATTGCAAACCGCACCTGAACTGGAGACAAGAGAGGGGGGAAAGTGGCCATGTTTTTGTAGCGCTGGATAACCCCTTTAAAGCGAATGAGCAGAGCGCTGATCGGACCACACGGAAGAAGGTAAGAGACCTCCGGCGGTCCAACACGGCAGTCACACTGCAGGGGTCCCAATCAGTAAGTGACAGGAGCTGCTCCTGTCACTTACATTTAAACGCTGAGATCGCGATATGCTGCAGAGCGATCGGTGCAGCCTGTCACTAACGGTGAGGGTCCGCTTACTGTCTGCAGCCGGCCCCCACCTGCTATGAAAAACCCAGGACGTACCTGTACGCCCAGGGTCGTCTGGTGACAGGAGGCTAGGTAGTCTAGGGTTTAAATAAATGTTTGTTATTGTTACATATCCCAAATAAAGTTACATCTTCTAATGTTTTACATTATACTTACGCCTCCAACACCACCCACCACCTCTCCCGGATGAGTGATGGGAGAAGATGAAAAAAAAAATGCAGAGCCTTATATAGTCTTGTACCTTTTAATTAATTTCACTCTCTCCATGCTGGGATATTAGGCGGAAAGGAGCCATCCAGACTCTTACAATCATTAATCTGGCACAAAAAAGAATTTTAATTAATTTCCGTCTTATTATTTCATAGTAGTAATTTATGAGTCATCTCCCAATACTGCAATTAACAGAGTAAATATTATCTTTATTTCCAATTTCTTTTGAATTTTCCCATATACCTCTTTCTGGAACCCTTGAGTCACATTACAGCTCCACGTCATATGTTGAAAATCAGCATAATTCACCCTACATCTAGTACATTTATCATCCGCTTATGTATATTTTTTATTTAGAAATCTTGGTAAATAATATAATCTGTGTATAATGTAAATTTACAACATATTAAAAAAAGATATATTACAAAGTTAATAACTTAGCATCAGCATTTTATTTAAAAGGGTAAGTCACAAAAAAAATTCTTTCAGATCAACTGGTTCCACAAAATGCTAGAGATTTGTTATTTACTTCCATTAAAAAATCTCAAGTCTTCCAGTACTTATCAGCTTCTGTTTGACCTGCAGGAAGTGGTCTTCTTTTCAGTCTGGAGAGCAGGAGAGGTTTTCTATGGGGATTTGCCACTGCTCTACACCGGTCCATGTCACAGACAGAGGTGGCAGCAGAGAGCACTCAGTCAGACTGGAAAGAATACACCACTTCCTGCAGGACATAAAGCAGCTGAAAAGTACTAAATGACTTAAGACTTTTTAATAGAAGTAAATTAGTAAATAACAAATCTGTGACACCAGTTGACCAGTTGTCTAAACAACCCCTTTAACAACCATGTTTTTCTTTCCTCTGGGGTACCTCTTTAAACTAAAAAAAAAGAAAATGTGTTATTCTATCTTGTCAGAGAAAAATCCATCTTTCTCTAATTGTCAGGTCTCTTTCCTACCTCTTCATTCACTCCAGACATATCAGTCAATGGGATAGCTAGTTACAACAGCCTATAGAGGTTTATGGGAGGAGGAGGGACAGTGGATAGAGAGAGACAGGGGCAGATAGAGAGACTTAAGAAGCTGCAGGAGCTTGAAGTGAATATTATAGTAGATCTCAGCCAGCTTACATGGCACAGAGCACAGTGAAGGAAAATGCCCTTGCTTGTTTTAGTAATAGGTGGGGGAATGGGCACGCTGGCCAGGGACAAGGGTGTATATGCCATAATACTATTTGGAAGCACAGAGAAGGCCTTAACACTATACAGGGGGACAGATGGGTCCTAATACTATTTAGGGGTACAGAAAAGGTCTATTTACAATTCAGGGGAACAGAGGTGGGCCTAATACTATTTAGGGGTACAGAGGGGGTCTATTTAGAATTCAGGGGAACAGAGGTGGGCCTAATACGAATCAGGGGCCTATTTACTATACAGAGGCTCAGAGGGGCCTATCTAATATACAGATGCACAGTGGACCTATCTTCTATACAGGGGCACAGAAGTGGCATATCCTCAAGGGCACGGAGGGGCTTATCTGCTATACAGGGACACAAAGGGCTCTATCTACCGGAAGACATTCTATTGGCTATTCATGGCCAAAGAGAAGGCCTATCTACTATACGGGGGAAAGGGACACGGGGATAATTACTACAGAGGGGCCAAAATATACAGGGGCACTTCGATACCTAATACCAGAGGAGGCTTAAATACTTTATAGGGGTTGAATGTAGGGACCTAACAACTATATGAGGAAACTGTATGAGATGAGTTATCGCCAAGAAAAGTCTTCCTGATGGCAGGCACGGACTGAATGGAAAACAAAAGAAAAAGGTGAGCTACTCTGATCGGAGAAGAAGCCCCCTGTAAGTCAGTGGATATAACTTATATATTGTACAGAGCCTGTGTATAGCTGGTTTTTACCTCTTTATGGGCAATGTATGGGAGTAATATTAGTATCTGTATAGTGGATGTCACTCAGTAACAGTCTGGGGATATTAATCATTGATATGGTGGCAATGGTTATGGTGCAGTGCTATAATTTGTCCCATGTATGTGTATTGGTAATGTTGGACTTGGTATATTAGATTTGGTCAGTAACATGATGGTGGTAATATATATGGGGATAATATATGACATGCTGTGTTCGGCTTCCAGCACTAATCCCTGTAGGTCAATTAGTAAACACAGGAAGGGTCTTGCTGCTGTAGCTTGGCTCCGCCTCTATGACTCTTCAGCTTGTAGGATGACTTTTAAAGTATCACTGTCATTTTATTTTTTTTATGCAGAAATCAATAGTCCAGGCAATTTTAAAGGGGTACTCCAGCGTGGGGGCTATTTTTAGATGTGGCCGGGGAGGAGGTGGCTGAAAAAAAAGACGTCCACTCATCTCCCCGGTTCCAGCGGCGGGTCCCGCATTGCGGCGCTCCGGTGCCCGGTTCCCTGACGTGACGTCTCAGGTCCGCTCAGCCACCCGGAAGCGGCCGACAACCGGGCTTCGGAGCGCCGCATTGCGGGACCCGCCGCTGGGACCGGGGAGGTGAGCGGACGTCTTTTTTTTCAGCCACCTCCTCCCCGGCCACATCTAAAAATAGCCCCCACGCTGGAGTACCCCTTTAAGAAACTTTGTAATTGGGTTTATTAGGCAAATGTGCCATTATCTGCATTCAAAAAGACTCTCCCCAGCCCCCCCCCTCTCATTCACTGCGCATTATCAGGAAATCTCGACTCTTATACTTCAGTCAGGCCCTGTCTGTTCTATGGAGAGCGTAGGAGGGAGATTAGTCGCCAGCAGAGTGCTGACTGGCAGAAGGGATAGCCAGGTGATGTAGCTGTAAATTAACTCTTTGTTGTCCTGTTTTGGTGCCTCCTCTCCCTCCACCCCTCCCCTCTCCATAGAAAATCATGAAGACAGAGGGGAGAGCTTCAAACTGCTTTTTCCATGATAAAAATGCATTTTTTGGCTAATAAACCCAATTACAAAGTTTCTTAAAATGGCCTGTAATATTGATTTCTGAAAAAAAAAAAAAAAATATTAAAACGACAGTGACACTTTAAAGTTTACAAACAGGACTCAGCAGCACTACTGGTCCTGTCAGTTCCATCTTCCTAGCATCAGTCTGGCGAGATCTCCCGCTCTATACATAGTATAGAACTGACAGATTCTACACTTCCAGGGTGGGTGGTGGGTTCCTACCAACATTTATCACTTATCCTGTATAGTATTGTTTGTGGGAAGACCCCTTTAAAGATTCTGTTGGGAATTGAAGAGCTTATATACCATGTCCCTTTGCATTCGGTCTATGAGCTGCCACATATTTATGCAGATGGTAAAATGACCTCGTCCACTCTTTGTAGCTGATGGGTGAGCACACAAACCAGATGACATGTGCATTCCTATGTAGCTGAACAGTATGGATAGTGCTACTCAGCAAAACCCAATGTGCTGATCAATGCTTTTCCCTGCTCACTGTCATTTTATGTTTTTCCTTCCCTTTCTTAACCCATTTCGTAAGGATCCATCAGCCCGCTCGGCTGTGTATTTTTCTTTCTTTTTAGCACACAGCCAAAATCTGAACTTTTCACTTCTTCCTTCTTCTACATTTTATTTGTTCATTCTTGCTCATTTACAGCATAATATCTGATCTTCATCCAAAATGGTTGCATTGAGGGTGGATACAAGGCCAGCCAATGAAAACAGGACAAGCAAGAGCAGCCCAAGCGAGGCACGACGGCTGACCAATACCATTGGAGAATACTTTGATATATATATTTACAATGGTGCCTTGGATTACAAACATAATTCGTTCCAGGACTGTGCTTGTAATCCAAATCCACTCTTATATCAAAGCAATTTTCCCATAAGAAATCACTGAAATGCAGACAATTGGTTCCACACCCCAAAATATTTATTCTAAATAAAATGTAAAACAAATCATACAAACATGTAGAAACAGCTGAATATGTCATATTATATGTTACTGTACTGCAATCAGCAGTGGAGTATAATGTATAGTAAGTGCATAAACCTGAAAAAAAAATGGACACAGGATGAAACTGCAGATCCCCATGATGCAGTAGCGTAGTATAACAGGCTAAAATAGTGAAGCAGGGCTGCTTTCAGAGGTCTGTGTATTCACATGACAGCAATGGGAAAGGGGGGCGTGTTTAGCATGGACCAATCAGGAAGTAAGAATCATAGAGCTGTGCAGGAGGACAGTGACAGAAACCTTTCTATACAGCAGTGTGTATAGCTGAGTGTAAGTGCAGGCACATTATGGCAGCTGCAGTATGTATAGCAGAATGTGAGTGCAGGCACATTATAGCAGCTGTGTGTATAGCTGAGTGGAAGTGCAGGCACATTATAGCAGGAATGGAGAGGATGGGAAACACAAGGGCTGACAGAGACTGCAGGGAGTATGCAGGAATGAGCAGAACAGATGTCGGCACATACATGCAGCACTCTGTCCGGGGAGAGAGGGGTTACACCTATGAAGAGATTACATCCACAGTCCTGTCCCCTGATGTAAGCCCCAGCCTGAAGTGGATCTGCCATGATTTGGAAGGTGAGGGAGACTTCCTGGGTCAGAGTACAGGGCTGTAGACCCCGCTCAGACCATGCCCCTCCCACTCAGTAAAGGGAGCTTTTAAACCAAAGCAATGCTCTTAAACCAAGTTACAATTTTTGAAAAACTGTGAGCTCTTTTTGTTTATTATAGCAAAATAGTATATGTGTGTTAGTATCTATGTATTATGTGAAACGTAAAGCCTGTATTCTGTAGTATGGAGGTTTCTATCCTCGTATGTGTGTACTAGGAAGGGGAGGGGTCTTTGTGGCCTAATGTCTGTGTATTAGGAGGAGGAGGGGTCTGTGTCCTCATACCTGTGTATTAGGACATGGTGTGAAGTGTAATATCACATATACCTGTTGTGTGTGTATTAGGTAGGTGAGCGCAGACTGTGTGGGGCAGCAGGGTGAGGTATGTGTCCATGATGCTGAGCAGTAGTGCGTCGCTTGGGGATGTGAGTGTCCCTGATCTGTAGACGTTGTGGAGAATGTTCTCTGTTAATCACCGCTTGCTCTAATTGAAATATAAAATGAAGTGCGGGTCTCCTGTTTCCAGGGAGCTGTCAGAAGTGCAGGTGTGAGTCCAGGCAGCCCGAGGTGGGTTAAGGGGGGAGAGGGCGGCTCTTTTAACTGGCGTTGGGTTACTGGCAGCGATGAGAAGAACGGGAGGAATCTTGCCTCAGCCACAAGGCTCAATTCTTCCTCTTGGAATGAAAGGCAGGAAAACAGACCGCCCCTGTGCACCTGTCCCCCCACCATGCTAGCCAACACAGGAAAAGAGCGAGCGGACATTAACCCAGCACACGCCAAAGCCTTTGCTAGCTTTTACTACGTGTTTGCTGTCTGGACTGATGTGTTTTTAGGCAGATGGTGAAGTCGACGAACTTTTCGGTTTACTATACTGTATAATGGGAAACAGTAAATATCACATAGCGATGGTGCAAACCCGTACTCTGTGCCACTAATCTGACACAAATCTCTGACCCAGGCTGGTGTTTATTTACTCTAAATGTGTTGGTGCACACCGTGTATGGGCCTGTGCGCTCATATGTATACATTTCTGTATATTAGCCCTAACGGGTAAGTGAGGTGTTGACACGCTGCCTGCCCTACCGCGGTACAAATACCCAATTAACTTTACACAAAAGATCAACTATGTCCTGGAAAATCAGTGATTGGATTTAACACAATATGGTTTATTGGCTGGCTTACTGGATTTTATATGCAAGATTTCAGTATAAATCTATGCAGTTGCCTAATAAACAGTATACCACACCACCATAGTATTCTTTCCAGAAGGATTGCTTCACACGTTAATTTGTGACAACTGTCGTGCGCCTGGTAGGACCATATGCGAGGAGACTGATGGAGAGCACTCTATAGTAAGGCTATGGTCACACATAGTATGAGACCAGCCATTCCGTGACCCAGCCAGGTCACGGAACGTCTGGTCTCAGAAAAGATCATCCCTGTAGTACCGGCCGGATGATCTTTAGTGCCGCTGAGCTCTGATGCGGGCGCATCAGTGTGCGCCCACATCAGAACTCGCCACAGCACACAATGGAGCGTGCGGCCGGAGTCGCTCGTTCCATTGTGTGAACTGACAGGGTTTTCTGCTTCCGGTATTCACTGAATAGCGGCCGCAGAAAACTGACATGTCAGTTTTCTACGGTGCTGCCAGGGATCCCGGCTGGAGCGTATACTATGTGTATCCACTCCAGCTGGGATTCCCTCAGCCTGCAGCACAACGTAAGTACCACAGAAATTACGGCCGTTGTAACAACGGCCGTAATTTCTGTGGACCTTACGTAGTGTGAACATAGCCTAAAGCTGTATGATACACCAAATGATGATATATCAGAATCAATTCACAAATGGCCGATATGCTACAGATTTCACATGCAGAATTGCACCAGTAAGTAAGTAAGTAAGTAAGGCAGCAGCAGATTACAGTACCATGCGTGTGCATGAGGGTTTTTCCAATTTTTACCCATATTTTTACCAATTCTTGCTAAATTTGTGCAATTTTTACCAAGTTTTAGTATTTTTTTTCAAATTGAAATTGACGTGGTGCAAATTTTAAAAGGAATCTGTTAACTGCAATTCAAGTTCCAAACTGCTGACACTTAGATCAGGGAGACACATGGTAACTTCCATATACCTTTTTGTGCTTCCAAAATGTATAAAAATGCTTTTATTCTCCAGTGCAAAGTGTCAAAGGGGCGTTCCCAAGTTCTAAACCTGCGGCAAGCTGGAATACCTCCTCTCTCCCCCTCCCACCCTATCTCTGCTAAAATAACAATTTGCTGGATCAGGGTCAGGGGTCAGGGGTGGAAGGGGGACTAAGGAGGCATTACAGCCCTCAGGGCTTCATAAGCTTAGGAATGCCTTTTTGGCACTTTGCACAGGAGAACAGAAGAATTTTTCTATATTCTGGAAGCACAAAATATGTTATATTTATTATATATATGGAAGGTCCCATGTGTCTCCTTGACCTTACAGCTATGTAATAGTCTCTGCAGTCCGAAATGTGAATTGCAGCTGACAGGTTCACTTTAAAGGAGAAATCTGGGTTGGGGGGAATTAAAAAAGACAATATGCTCACATGTCCCCATGCCCGCACTGCGCTGCATCACCAGGTTCCAGTAACCTGATGGGTGTCCTCTTCTCTCTGTTTCCGGATACGTCACCAGCCAGATTGAACGTCACAAGCGGGTGGGATTTAGCTTGCTCAGCCAATTAGTGACTGCAGTGGTGTCCCCCCCCCCCCCCAGTCACTGACTGCCTGAGCGAGGCATCTGTCAACTGGGTCGTGACATAGCCGGAGGGAAGCTGAGAAGACAGCCGGCTGGGGTTCAGGAGCAGGATGCGGCATTGCACGGGCACCGGGACAGGTGAATATGACTTCTTTTTTATGTTCCCCCAGCCCGGAATAATTTTTTTGCCCCGCGACGGACTTCCCCTTAAAGGCTACGTTCACATGTAGCAAAACTAGCGGAACTGTCCGCCGTGGAATGCTGTTAGCCTCCCTCTCATAATGGAAGTCTATGGGAGGCGCACGCTTTTCATTCTTCAACGCAGAGAGACGCTGTGAGAACAGCAGCGCGCGCCTCCCATAGACTCCTATTATGAGAGGGAGGCTAACAGAATTCCGCTAGTTTTGCTACGTGTAAACGTAGCCAAAGTCTCCACTGTTTCAATTTTTACCAGTTTTTTACTACAGGTTTCACCCTTCAGTGCATAAGAGTGAAATCCACTTTCTTTTTTTTAATTTTTTTTATTTTTATAAATTCTTTATTTAACATCCACATTTTCCAACAAAGAAAAGCTGAACAATCAGGGGCAAACACACCCCGAGCCAGAGAATTGCAAAAAAAACATTTGACAATGGGGGACACATGTAAATGTACACAGTAGAATAGGAAGGTAAAATTGAACATTCATGTCATACCGGACGAGAAGGTACAGTGTCCACATGCTCCCTGAGTTATTGTGATGGCCCGGTGGCTACCCCCAACCGTCAGCCCCTTCGTCCTTTTCAGCTAAAGGACCAGATAGAGGAACTCTCAGGTTCAGAGGGCAGAGAGATGGTGGCAAAAGAACAGGAGTAGGGATACATAAAGAGGGGTAGAGGACAGGGGAAAAGGGGGGAGAAAGATCTGCAGGGGAGACAGGGGGGGGGAGGAGGGGCCAGGTAAAAGAAGGGCGAGGGAAGGAACTACGGTAGAAAGAGAAGGAAAGAGGAGGGGAAAAAGAGAGAGAAAAAAAGAGGGGGAAGAGGGAGGTGGGGGGAAGGAGGGGAGTAGAAGGAATAGCAGGGAAGGTCTGAGGGCAATGTCCAGGACTAGGTGCCCCAACTATCGCAGGCCCGCGAGCACTCGGGGTGACATCTAAGTCCCGAAATCCACTTTCTGTATTAAAATCCACATTGTGACACATGCACATTTTTCTGTGGATTTTCCTCAGATTTGTGTGAGGAAAACTGTCTGACCTATCCTTAGTCCCCCATTCATGTGGTGGAAATCAGCATTTAATCACATTAATCCCATAAAAAAGAAGTATCATCATTAGAGATGAGCGAACCTCGAGCATGCTCGAGTCCATCCGAACCCGATCATTCGGCATAGCGGGGGCTGCTGAAGTTGGATAAAGCTCTAAGGTTGTCTGGAAAACATTAATACATGGATATGTTTTCCACATAGCCTTAGGGCTTTATCCAAGTTCAGCAGCCCCCGCTATGCCGAATGCTCAGGTTCGGATGGACTCAAGCATGCTCGAGGTTCGCTCATCTCTAATCATCATCTGATCTGAAGACCCATCTGTTGGGGGGGGAGAAACATGTCAGGTATTGTCCACATTCTCACAGAACGTGTGTTAGGTAGCCAGGGCGCAAATAGGTTGGGGTCAGTCTGTGTCCAAAACCATGGGGAAATTCATGGTGTGCACTTCAGATGTCCGAGGAATGGCTTGGGTTCAAAAAGTTTTCGGAAAAAGACAACGAAAATATTTTTCTTTCAAATCAACTGGTGTCAGAAAGTTATATAGATTTGTAATTTACTTCTATTAAAAAATTTCAATCTTCCCATACTTATTAGCTACTGTATGTCCTGCAGAAAATGTTGTTTTATTTTCAGTCTGACACAGTGCTCTCTGCTGACATCTCTGGCTGAGACAGGAACTGTCCAGAGCAGGAGAGGTTTTCTATGGGGATTCATAGAAAACCGAGACAGAGTTCCTGTCTCGGCCAGAGGTGGCAGCAGAGAGCCCTGTCTCAGACTGAAAATAAACCAACACTTCCTGCATGATATATAGGAGCTTATAAGTATGGGAAGACTTGAGTTTTTTTAATAGAAGTGAATTACCAATCTATATAACTTTCTGATATCAGTTGATTTGAAAGAAAAAGATTTTCGCTGGACCATCCCTTTAAGGTCCACAGATGTCAGAGTGCATGTCATGTAGTCTTGCAAAAGAATCAGACACATATGCTTGAGCTGAGCAAACCAAGTTAGAATAAGATGGTTTATTTACCTAAGCCAAGAGTGGGGGGCTCCGCTGGTCTCCCTCAGAGACAGGCCGGAATTGGAAGTGTATTCTGTGTAACAGCTCTATCGTTTCCTCCCTGCGGGCGTGCCCTCTGTATAGGCAACTGTTGCAGATCTATGTGCATTATTGGACTGCTTCAGGTGGTCCCCCTAAGTATAATGCACAAACATGGTGTATGGCCAGCCCTATTTCAATGAAGCGGAAAAGTAAGTGACTGCCAGACATCTCTGACATTGTTTGAAAAGGTTTCCTGAGTTGTATAATAGGTGCCTATTGCTGTATAATATAAAAATAACAAACCTTTCAATATACTTTCCATTGCAATTGCGTCTTGTTCTATTTCCATGGCTCGGCTGCTTCCCCAATGGCCTTCTCTTTCAATTGGAACATAATAACGTGTTGTCCATATTGACAACACATTGCCTGACCGCAGTAGTCAGTCACACTCCAGTGTAAACAGAGGACCTGGATCGCTCTGGTGCAGGACTGGGAGGGACTGGCAATGGAAAGTGCAATATATCGAGTGGTCTGGTATTTTTACATTTTATGGAAAAGGACACCTGTTTTATGCACACAAAAAAAAACAACGAAAAAACAACAACAAAACCCATAAATTTTTTGGGGAAGCAGTGGATCTGACAGGTAAAAAGTTAGACATAAATTTTTTGGCCACCTCAAGCTTTTATCTGGGAACCCATAATCTCAAAAGGGTTTCCAATTCATGCAACACAGTAAAGCCTTAAAGGGGTACTCCAGAGAACCAAAATTGTTTTCAAATCAACCGGCATCAGAAAGTTATACAGATTTGTAAACTATTTCTATTTAAAAACTCAAGTCATCGAATACTTATTAGCTGCTGTATGTCCTGCAGGAAGTGTTGTTTATTCCTTCCAGTTTGACACAGTGCTCTCTGCTGCCATCTCTGTCCATGTCGGGAACTGTCCAGAGCAGCAGCAAATCCCCATAGAAAACCCCTCCTGCTCTGGACAGCCCGTGTCACGGACAGAGGTGGCAGCAGAGAGCACTGTGTCAGACAGGAAAGAATACACCACCTTCTGCAGGACATACAGCAGCTGATAAGCACTGGAAGACTTTGTTTTTAAGTAGAAGTTATATACAAATCTGTATAAGTCTTTTGCAGTTTTGAATAATTTTTCTATTCAGAGAACTGCTTTAAATATGGGCATCTAGTGCACAATATTTGTTCTGTATTGTCATTACTTGCTGGTATTTTGGAAACATTTTTATAAAAAAAATTTGGGTCATGTAGAAAAGCTAGATGCTGTAGATGTGACCATTACATCCCATATATTTAATCTTCTCCTAAAAACAGCTCAGTGGCAGCATTCAGGTAAATGTCCATTTGGTGTACTACTTGATGTCCAGTGTCATCCTCTAGTCTAGGAGCATAATACGGCAAGCAGCAGCCAAGAGGAATAACTTAGATGAGTCTGTAGTGAGGAAGATCCAAAAGAAATAAGGGACCGTCATGTGTAATAGTGCCAACCAGTAAATTACCGAAGTTGACTGTAGAAAACAGATAAGGGTTGAGTCATACAAAATTTGGGGTGCTGATCTGAATAGGGTGTACAGCATAAGTGATCAGTATGAAAAAGTCAAGGGAAATGGCTGCTAATTCTCTGAACATTGAAGTGTACTACTCTTTATGTAGATATAAGTGAGCATTTAATGTCAAACAGTAACTTAAAAATGTGGGAGTGCAGCTGCAGGCTCTGTACTAGGATACAAGGAGGAAGAGGTGCAGCTGCAGGCTCTTTATTAGAATACAAAGAGGAAGAGGTGCAGCTGCAGGCTCTTTATTAGAATACAAGGAGGAAGAGGTACAGCTGCAGGCTCTCTACTAGGATACAAAGAGGAAGAGGTGCAGCTGCAGGCTCTTTATTAGAATACAAAGAGGAAGAGGTGCAGCTGCAGGCTCTTTATTAGAATACAAGGAGGAAGAGGTACAGCTGCAGGCTCTCTACTAGGATACAAAGAGGAAGAGGTGCAGCTGCAGGCTCTTTATTAGAATACAAGGAGGAAGAGGTACAGCTGCAGGCTCTCTACTAGGATACAAGGAGGAAGAGGTGCAGCTGCAGGCTCTTTATTAGAATACAAGGAGGAAGAGGTGCAGCTGCAGGCTCTTTATTAGAATACAAGGAGGAAGAGGTACAGCTGCAGGCTCTCTACTAGGATACAAAGAGGAAGAGGTGCAGCTGCAGGCTCTTTATTAGAATACAAGGAGGGGGTGCAGTTTCAGGCTATACTAGAAAACGAGGAGGGGTGTACGTGTAGGCTCTCTACTAGAATACAAAGAGAACAGATGCAGCTGCAGACTACTAAAATACAAGGAGAAGAGGTGCAGCTGCAGGCTCTACTACAAAACGAGGAGGTGCAGCTGCAGGCTCTCTACTAGAAAACAAGGAGGAGGGGTGTAACTGTAGGATCTCTACTAGAATACAAGGAGAACAGATGCAGCTGCAGACTCTACTATAATACAAGGAGAAGAGGTGCAGCTGCAGGCTGTCTACTAGAATACAAGAATGAGGGGGTGCAGCTGCAGGCTCTACTACAAATCGAGGTGCTGCTGCAGGCTCTCTACTAGAAAACAAGGAGGAGGGGTGTAACTAGGATGTCTACTAGAATACAAGGAGAAAAGGTGCAGCTGCAGACTCTACTAGAATACAAGGAGGAAGAGGTGCAGCTGCAGGCTCTACTAGAATACAAGGAGGAAGAGGTGCAGCTGCAGGCTCTCTACTAGAATACAAGGAGGAAGAGGTTCAGCTGCAGGCTCTCTATTAGAATACAAGGAGGAGGGGGTGCAGTTGCAGGCTCTACTAGAAAACAAGGAGGAGGGGTGTAACTGCAGGCTCTCTACTAGAAAACAAGGAGGAGGGGTGTAACTGTAGGATCTCTACTAGAATACAAGGAGAAAAGGTGCAGCTGCAGACTCTGCTAGAATACAAGGAGGAAGAGGTGCAGCTGCAGGCTCTCTACTAGAATACAATGAGGAAGAGGTGCAGCTGCAGGCTCTCTACTAGAATACAAGGAGGAAGAGGTGCAGCTGAAAACTCTCTACTAGTATACAATAAAGAGGTGCAGCTGCAGACTACTAGAATTCAAGGAGGAAGAGGTGCAGCTGCAGACTACTAGAATACAATAAAGAGGTGCAGCTGTAGGCTCTCTACTATGAAAAAAGAAGGCGGAGGTGCAACTGCAGGCTCTATACTAGAATACAAGGAGGAGGGGATGCAACTTCAGGCTGTCTACTAGAATACAAGGAGGAAGGGTTGCAACTGAAGGCTTTCTACTAGAATACAAGAAGGAAGGGTACAGCTGCAGGCTCTCTACTAGAATACAAGAAGGAAGGTTGCAGCTGCAGGCTCTCTACTAGAATTCAAGGAGGAAGGGTGCAGCTGCAGGCTCTTTATTAGAGTACAAGGAGGACGGATACAGCTGCAGGCTCTCTACTAGAATACAATGAGAAGGGGATGCAGATACAGACTCTCTACTAGAAAACAAGGAGGAGAGGGTGCAGCTGCAGACTCCCTATTAGAGGAGGAGGGGTGCAGGTACAAGCTCTCTACTAGAAAACAAGGAGGAAGAGGTGCATCTGCAGGCTCTATACTTAAATAAATGAGGAGAAGTACAGCTTCAGACTCTACTAGAGAACAAGGAGGAGGGGGTGCAGCTGTAGGCTCTCTACTAGAACACAAGGAGAAGGGGTGCAGCTTATCTACCTCAGGGTGTGAGGCTGCATACAGAGTGGGGACGTCTGATTGGATCAGAGCACATAGCACAGGGTGGAGAGAGAAGTTGGGCATTTAAGAGAACCAACAGAGGTTACGTATATCATTTATGGCTGCCTAAGGCATAATGCAAAAAATAACACCCTTATTTGAGCCATATTTTGGTCATATTTGAATTATTTGAATATGACTATGACACATGAGAAAAACTGTAATGAAAAGTTTTTATAATTAAAAAGGATACTCCCATCTCCCATTTTGGGGGGGGGGGGGGACAGGGGGGCACTGAGGTTTCCCCACAGTCTTGGGAACAGGGACTGTCTCCGGTTAGAATGAAGAAGTGTCAGCGCACACTCACAACCCACCTCTTCATACTTTTGTTCCCATTTTCTAGCTTGTAGGGCTCCTGGCAGCCAGACCCCCCGTGATCAGCCAGTTATTACCTATTCTGTGGCTAGGGGATGGATTTGTCAGATGAAAACCCCTTTAAATACAAATGTAAATGGTGAAAAATGTTTTAAAAGCACAGAAAATTGATGCCGATAAATCAGCTAGGGTCAGTTGAGTCAATGACATTTGGAGAAGTGTACTCTTTTATTTTTGGCTGCAGTTATTCCTCCAGGTCTTCACATTCGGTAGCACTTTGCTTTTGTGGGGGTGTTTCCTGAGAACGGAATTTGGGTGTGCACATTGATACGTGCTGGGAGGGACATCAAGAAACACTTGTGCTAAACCTCAGACATTCACACCAGGTTCACTTCGTGCTTGTGCTTTCATAATATGGGTCCAATAAAAAAAGAAGTCTTACTTGGTATGTAACCTGATTGGTCGATGATGCCAACACATTCCACAGCGATGTGTGCAAATGGTAAATATGGGACTCCATAGTATATGTATATGTGCTGTGCTAAACCCTGAGTGAGCCAAAGGGGATAACACTATTGCAGCGGATTTTGCTGCGGAATCTCACAGCATGAAATCCACAGCAACACTGTATGTGTGAAGGCACCACAGGCCGATTATCCTAGTGTTCCTAGAAATGCTTATTGGGTTGATGATCAGCCCATGTAAAAGTGCTAGCATCTGTTAAACAGTGGTAAAATCTATGGTCATCGGACACACATCTCTCGTCCGTGTGACCTGGCCATGTCTATAACCCGTAAAGGCAAAGCAAACAAGCATGGAGGGCCAAAATATGCTCCATGTAAATGGACCCTAAGGGAGCCAGAAGCCTCAGCTTTGTGTACTGTATGTGTGTGGTGTTGGTGCTGCTCCTATTGAAATCGATAGACTTTTAATAGTTTTTGCCTTAAAAAACGCTTTAAAGGGGTATTCCATCAATCAAAACTTTTGCCCTATCCACAGGGGGATACAAGTATCTGAACACGGGGGTGCTGACCTCTGTGACCCCCCCACCATTGGTAAAAATGAAACCGCCTCAATCGCCATGGAGTACAGTATAGGGAGTAAGCGTTTTTGTTTTTTTTTTATTAGTTGCCTTTCATCCGCCGCTGTATTCTCAAATCGGCTCATGAACACCAGTGCATCTGTGCAACTGCCTCTGAAATCTAGATTTCAGGTATAAATTAGAATAAATTTTGGAAGCAGTAGAGCATGCCGTCCTTTATGCAAAGCCGCGTCCCCTTCCCTCAGTGTGCACTATGCCCTTAAGTTTTAAAAGCTGGAATACCCCTTTAATGCAAAGCCATTGTTGTGCAGAAATGGGCTTGGCCCCCACATTAAAATCATTGCAGATTTTACCTATGTGAACACGCCCTAACTTTCAAGCTCTGGGAGAACGTCATACAGATTTTGCCCCAGTAGATCCTTTGGACCCCAGTACTACATAGCAGCAATGCTAACCACTGAGCCTTTGTGCTGCTTTATTTTACAGCAGGTGTGTGCTTTACTGTACGCTGCACCATCATTTATATAGATATAATAAATTTCTTACTCGTCCCTATTGAATTGTAAAGCCATTCTGCGGAGTACATCGGTGTGACGAGGCATTACTATCGCTCTATGTTATATTGCCTTTTCCCCTGGCGAAGCCATTAGCTTTTACAATCCCCAGGTGTGCGGCTGATGATAACGCGATGAATTATCGTCTCATCCCCTGCGAATCTGTCCTCACTCCCCTTCAGCATCTCACTCCGCTCGTATTCTTCCAGGTGTTTGTCTGTCATGCACATCTCTACTGCCATTCTGTCTCCTCTCGGCGTGAGGAATCAATGCGAGGTCTTTCTACACATTAAAATGAACCCGGCCTGCATCTGTCATGTGAATGGTCCATGCGTCTATCTACTGAAAAATGCACATATATAGCGTCATGTCCCCCAGAACACCATTGGCATGCATACATCCATTTTCTTTCTAAACATTCATCTTCTTCTGATCAGAATTAATGATGCTACATATAGTACATAGTAAATGTAATTTAATGGGGTCTGGGCGCTGAATCCATTTTTTGAGCAGAACTAATAATTCATTGCATAGGAAACCGAGCTTAATGTTCCAGAAAGGACACCCAGATAAATGGGCTGCTTTATTTCCAGCCGTATTATACTTTGTGTATGCCTCTTTTGTACTAATATCCTTGGTGTCTAGGTTGTCCTTAGTTTTATACCCTATCACACATAAGGCATGCTAATGCTAAAGTATAGGACCTAGCATAAAAGAAGTTTTGTGTTGTTGTCGGCACGCTGCAGAATTTCCCAAAGTGTCAAAACTTTTACTTGTATCACTTGTGGTTGGTTAATGGTTTTAGGATTCTGGTTAGTTCTGGAGAGGATAGACTTAAAGAGTCACTGTCGTATTTTTTTGTTGTTGCAGAAATCAATAGTCCAGGCGATTTTAAGAAACTTTGTAATTGGGTTTATTAGCCAAATATGCCATTATCTGCATTTAAAAAGCCTTAAAAAGGAAGGAGGGAGTTAGCCGGCAGCAGAAAGCTGAGAACAAAGGGATTACAGGCACAGAGCTGGGTGACAGCTGTAATCAGAGCTCAGAGAGGTCAGTGGTGACTGTCAGAGGAGATAAAGGGTGAGGTATTTGTAGATTAGCTCTTTGTTGTTCTGTTTTGGTCTTTTATTTAGCTGTTTCCATAGGAGAACAATGAAGACAGGGGGGAGAGCTTCAAACTGCTTTTTCATGATAAAAATGCATTTTTCGGCTAATAAACCTAATTACAAAGTTTCCTAAAATCGCCTGGACTATTGATTTCTGCAAAAAAAAAAAAAAAAAATACACAACAGTGACACTTTTAAGGAGAAGTTACTTCTTTGGTTCCTAGTGCCTTCTTGGTGTTTCTATATTTACATGTCCGTAATAACGGACCAGTACATTATAGACAATATACCATAACAGATCACAGCCTATTCATTGATCCACAAAAATTGCAGATGTGTAGACAGACACATAACATGGACACATTTTATGGACATGTGAATGAGGCCTCAGTCCAGGGTTTTCCATAGAGACTTTTGTAGACTTTTATGCCTTCCTTCTCACTACCATTATCATTAGTTTCCGTTACCATTAATTTCATCTATCAGATCGGCTTAAGTGAGCCACTGTTCTTGTTTTTGTGGTTTTTTTCCAGCCTGATTTTTTCCAGCCTGATTCAGCTCTGGGAGAATTTGAGTACTGAGAACCACATTTTGGACCCAGGAAAGTCAACTACTATAAATGAAGCTCAATTCTGCCATTACATTGTTATATTATTGGGTGATGGGAGAGGTAATGTCCTTGGGGCGAGAGGTGGGCAGTTTGGACACCATTAAGAGGCTCAATTTATATTTTCCCTTAAAGGGAATCTGTTGGCTCCCGGGCACTACCTAAGGTGCTGACAGTGTGCTGTAGCTGGCAGCCCCCAGTGAGCATGGTGCCTTTTTGGTAATTTTCCGTACAGCGGATTATGTACAATCTTATGTCACAGAGCAGTTGTTCATGCCACACTCAGATTGCAGATCAGTCCTCTGTAGGCAGTTTATGTCTGAAAGAAACACTCAGGTATAATTGAATCTCTTCTCCCTAATATGTTGGAGCTGTGGTCTAGGGGTAACTCACCTGTCTAGAGACCTGCCAGCAATTCATTCTCTGGTTTGAATCTCCTGATGGAAATTAAATAGAGGACTTTTTTTCTCATTATTGTATCATTTTTAAGGCTATGTTCACACACAGTATTTTTGCTCAGTATTTTGGTGAGTATTTTGCAACCAAAACCAGGAGTGGATTGAGAACACAAAAAGGTAAGGTTCTCACACTGTTGAAATTGAGCAGATGGTCGTCATTTAATGGCAAATATTGGACGTTGTTTTAAAATAACAGTAATTATTTGCTATTAAATGGCAGCCATCCACTCAATTTCAACAGTGTGTAAACATAGCCCTTCTGTGTTTTCAATCCACTTCTGGTTTTGGTTGCAAAATACTGAGCAAAATTACTGTGTGTGAACATAACCTTAAAAATGATACTATAATATAAAAAGACCTCTATTTAGGAAGAGGAATGATCTGCAATCTGACAGCTGAGCGAGCAGGAGGCCGGGCAGCATTGATTATTCATGAAGAGGGAGGAGGATGCATGTCAAGTGTGTCACGAACAACTGCTCTGTGACATAAAATTGTACATAGTCCGCTGCACAGAAAATTACCAAAAAGGCACCATGCTGACTGGGGCCTGCCAGCTACAGCACACTGTCAGCACCTTAGGTAGGGCCCAGGAGCTGACAGATTCCCTTTAGCAGATCTTTGTAACACCAGCTGCATGCTGTACCTGAGTGGTTAAGGACACCATAGGTGCTGGGGTGCTAAATATGATTCCTTTTAGTGCATTAGTGACGGAGCAGGGATAGACATCCTCTGTATGATAGAGGTTATGTGTTTTCAGTCTGAGCTTTCCTGTTCACACAGAGCTCTGTACCCCCCCGCCCCCGCCCCCGCCAATCTCCTATTGGGCCCCGCCGGCTCTGTTATGATTCTATTTATTCCTATGGAGAATTGGTTAAAGGGAGCTCATCATGAGAAAATCGCTGTTACAGCTATAAATATGTCCCTATATGCCCCCCAGCACTGTTTCTGGGCATATAGGTAAGCACTGTGAGCATTACTTATATGTCCCAAAAATGTACTTTGTTAAGCCTATTGATGTAGTCATGTGGGTGCTCTCCTAACTAGTCACGGCTGGTGGAAAATGTTGCCGGCAATCACACCTTCCTGGGAGCGTCGACTTATAGGATCCAGAAGCATCACACAGGGGCTGTCCCTGAGCACCGACACCCCCAGGGAGGCGTGATTGCCGTAAGGATTTCCCGACAGCAGTGACTATTTAGAAGCTCCAGACGGCCCACATGACTACATCAGTAAGTTTTACAAAGTATGTTTTAAGGACATAAAAGTAATGCTCATAGGGTTTACTTTTTAGAGATGAGCGAACCGGGTTCGGGTTCGAGTCCATCCAAACCCGAACGTTCGGCATTTGATGAGCGGTGGCTGCTGAACTTGGATAAAGCTCTAAGGTTGTCTGGAAAGCATGGATACAGCCAATGACTATATCCATGATTTCCACATAGCCTTAGAGCTTTATCCAAGTTCAGCAACCACCGCTAATCAAATGCCGAAAGTTCGGGCTCGGATCGACTCGAGCATGCTCCAGGTTCGCTCATCTCTATTACTTACAGTATACACCCAGAAATAGTGTTGGGGGATATAGGAACATATGTATAGCTGTAACAGTATTTTCTCATGATTTAAATTTTTGCTCAATGCTTCAAATTTTTGAGCAAAAGACGGGGAAAGTTTAAGTCCCTCCAAAATCAGTGGTTTCTGCCAACTTACATTATGGGCCACCATAGGGCAATCTGCCTTTTTGTTTTGGCTATACTATACTACTTGGGTGCCACGGTATAACCAGTTGGCTTTGTTATCAGTAATTATTTTTACCAGTAATTATTGTTTCCATGATTATTAGTTACTGTATTAGGCTATGTTCACACATAGTATTTCCATCAATCTTTTGGTCAGTCGTTTTTCAACCAAAACCAGGAGTGGGTGTAAAACCCAGAAGTTGTGCAAATCTTTCCATTATAATTTTGCCCTCTCAGTTCTGCTCCTGTTTTTGGTTGAATAAAGACTGACCAAAAGAATGATGGAAATACTTAATCTTAATTAAACTGGTCAGAAATCGGAGAGCTACAGAAAAAAGAAGAGTGAAGCTGCAAGCAGCAGGTACGCAGCTGCAAGGACATATCAGCAGGTTCGCTTGCTCAGATATGCTGATATTTCTTTTTTACTGCAAAATTCAGTTAAAGGGTATGCCCCTCTTGCACCTTCCATTTAAAAGGGTACTAATTTTTTTTTCTTTCAAAGCAACTGGTTTCAGAAAGTTATATTGATTTTTAAATGACTTCTGTTTAAAAAAATCTCCAGTCTTCCAGTACTTATCAGCTGTTGTATGTCCTGCAGGAAGTGGTGTATTCTTTCCTGTCTGACACAGTGCTCTCTGCTGCCACCTTTGTCCATGTTAGGAACTCCCCATAGAAAACCTCTTCTGCTCTGGACAGTTCATGTCACAGACAGAGGTGGCAGCAGAGAGCACTGTGTCAGACTGAAAAGAACAGGCACTACTTTCTGCAGGACATATAGCAGCTGATAAGTACTGGAAGACTGGAGATTTTTAAATAGAAGTAAATTACAAATGTATATAGCTTTCTGACACCAGTTGATTTAAAAGAAAAAAAAATCACCAGAGTGCCCCTTTAAAGATGATGTACCATTAGGTACATCCTCTTTAATATAACCTATGGATCAAACGGCGCCGTCATGGGGAAGCCGGTGCCGCGGTCCTCCTGTGCTTCAGCATGGATAGAATGGCGCCGTACACGGGAACCAAGCCGCTGTTCCAAAATGGACCGCGGCATCGGCTTGCCCGTGACAGCGCCATTCGATCCGTGGGTCAGATTAAAGAGGATGTACCTGATGGTACATCCTCTTTAACTTTTCTGTACCTCTTCTCCCCTTTGATTGTTTCTCTTACTTTCTGCTTTACCTTCACCTCATAACCCCGGAGTCTAAATATATCAGATACGCTGACACATCACACGGACATCTGTGAGCCAAGTTGCATCAAAATTCTGTTTTTAAAGATCACTTCCAGAATGATTTCCGACACACCAAGGAACTTATTGCAAAAATCCAGAATCCCATAAAAGCATTCTTTCCACGCACAAATTCACTTGACACTCGATACCTAGGAAATAAAGAAAAAAAAATACCCAGAGAGTCAGGTAATTTTTTTAATTTTTTTTATTTTACTGAATGTGTTTCCATGTCGGAAAGGTGTTTACAAGGCAGGAGCCTGCTCCTTCGCCACAAAGAAAAGGAATTTAGGATGTGGTGTAAGTAGATACAGTAATTGCTTCATTGATCAGAGTCAGAATGTTTGGAATCAAAGTCTAAATAAAAAATTCTGGGAAGGATGGAGAGGGGAAAGGGCTGGGTGGGCTTCAGGATTCACAAGGCACTGCAGCGGAGGGCGGACAGTAACTACATTCATACAGAGCCAGGGGCCGTCGCTCTGTCACCAGCTCCTAGCCACAGCTGATACTTGCAGCTTTGTCCTGTTCTAGAATGCAAGTGATGCATTGACTTTCCCCTATTGGGAACCTTAAAAAGGATGGGATTCTGTGCTGTGGATGGACTCTTGGTGCCTTTCTTGGTAGAGGGGGATATTTAGTCCTGTGCCCCTTTGCCGTACTGTTGTGTTTAAAGCAAAAGGAAAACATTTCAGCAGGTGCAAATCTGAGGTATTCCGAGTTCCCCTGGAGCCTCCTTAACACAATATTTTCCTACCCTAAGAAAGAGAACGTGTTGGGAGAAACTCAGGCTCTCTTCTGCTCCATTCTGAACCCTACATTGCAGATTCCCTCGAAATTGATGGGAAGAATAGCACTATTCTTCCTGTCAAAACAATGCATACCCTGGCGAAACACCACTGGTCCCATTATGTCAGTAAGGTTTGTCAGGTGCTGTCGGAACAGAATAATAAAACTGGGGACAGTGGTGTGAACAGAGCCTTACTTAGCAAAACGTGCCAGAAGCATGTGATGTATACAACTTTATGTGTTATAGACACCCCTAAGAAAAGGGGGGTGGCTTAGATGGCTGTAAGCATACTATATTTATCAAAGATTTGCAATATTCTTTGGTGCAAAAAATATACTGATGTACATGGCCGCCATTAGGTAGTAATAACAAAGTTGTCTATGGTAATCTTTGATACACTTGGTGCACAATTTAGTTGTAAAGTTGTTAAAGGTTCGCGATTACCGAACAGGGAATCCATTCGAAATCTGTTTGTACAGGGGTGTAATCCATATCCTTGTATTAATAAGTGGATGCTATGGGCAACTCCCTCGGCTTGTCTTTTTCCTCAGTTTTGATAGTTCTCCCACATATGGAGCAAGTTTATTAAAGGGGTTATCCAGTACTACAAAAACACTTTTCCTCCTCTCTTGTCTCCAGTTTGGGTGGGGTTTGAAACTCAGTTCCATTGAAGTAAATGGAGCTTAATTGCAAACTGCACCTGAACTGGAGACAAGATTGGGGGAAAAGTGGCCATGTTTTTGTAGCGCTGGATAACTCCTTTAACTACTTCTCCAGCTGTTTAAAAAGGACTGCAAAAAAGGGTGTTTAGAACAAGAGGGGAGAAGTGGGACCTAAGCATGTTCTCTACCAGATCTGTGCCATGTGATCTAACAGACTTAATTGTAAGTCTTATGGTGCGTTTACACAGAGAGATTTATCTGGCAGATTTTTTAAGCCAAAGCCTGGAATGGATTTAAAAAGGGGATAGATCTCAGTCTTTCCTTTATGAGCGGTTCTCTGTTTATAGTCTGTTCCTGACTTTGGCTTCAAAGATCTGTCAGATAAATCTCTCTGTGTAAACGCACCATAAGGCTATGTTCACACAACGTATATTTTCGCATAACTATGGCCGTTGTTGCCAATTGCAACAACGGCCTTGATTAATTCAAAAATATACGTTACCTGGCCTCTATGGAATCTCGGCTGGAGTATTTACACATAGGGGGAAATTTTTTTAAAGGGTGTAAATTTTAGACTGGTGTAAACTGCCCACAGCAACCAATCACAGCTCAGATTTCAGCTCTGGTGAAAGGAAAGAGGAACTGTAATTGGTTGCTGTGGGCAGTTTGCACCAGTCTAAATTTTACACCCTTTGATAAATCTCCCCCATAGTATACGCTCCAGCCAGGATCTCTTGCAGCGCCGTAGAAAACTGACATGTCAGTTTTCTGCGGCCGATATTCAGTGAATAGCGACCACAGAAAACCCTGTTAGTGCACACAGTGGAGCAAGTGGCTCCGGCCGCTCGCTCCATAGTGTGCTGTGGGGAGTTCTGATGTGGGCGTGCACAGATGCGCCCGCATCAGAACTCTTTGGCCCTAAAGATCATCCGGCCGGTACTGCAGTACCGTCCGGGATGATCTTTTTTTAGAGACCGGCCGGGTCACAGAACGGCCGGTCCCATACAAAGTCTGCACTTAGCACCATACACTTCTTTCCCCACTTGTTCTAGCAATCTAAGGGGGCATTCATACGTTCTGTGCACAACCTGAGCACGGACAATGTGCTAAGGACCGGACAGATTTTTGCTTTAAAGGAGTTATCCTGGATTAGAAAAAAAACAGCTAATTTATTGGAAAAACAGCACCACCCCTGTCCTTAGGTTGTGTGTGGGATTGCAATTTAATTAAATGGAACTGAGCTGCACACCCAAACTGAGGGCAAGAGTGGTGCTGTTTGGCAGGTGCAGTGGCCATGTTTTTCTAAAAGAGAGACAACCCCTTTAATGGACCCCTCTAACAAGTAGAGATTGTCCGAAGCAGAATACCCCTTTAACCTGCTGTCTTTTGTTCACATAAAACAATTTATGTTTTCCACATACAGTATATTTAACATACATTGCTTTGTGAAGTTTAAATTTAAATATCAATTTTCTTTGTCACAATCTGACAGCACCCGCTGAAAATATAGAAAAAAAAATAATAGGAATTTGTCAAAATGATGAGAAGACACAGATAATTGTGTTCTGGTGGCACAGGAAAAATGTGCACCATATCCACAGTAGCAAATCGTCTGTTTACTTCGATTTTAATCTAATTGCTCAGTGGATGCGGACCATTTTTTCCTGTTTACCAGTTTCCATAAAAGCCCTACAGAATTTCGGTTGACATGGGGACTCTGTGAAGCCACTGACACGAAGAAAACAGCTGTGTCGACCAAATATTCTATACATATGATACACGCTAAATAAACAGTACATAAATGTACTGAAGGTGGTTAAAATTACACATATATTACTACAGAACACACATTGTATTACACACCCGTTCACTGCCACATGTGAGCAGCAGTGAGCAGGTCCTGTCTAATGCTTTATAATAGAAGATAATATACCGCCTTGTATGTTACACTATTTTGCATATCACAACACTTTTTACACACTCACAATGTAGTCCTCAAGTTAATAGTCTTGTCTTTTTTTTCCCATTAAGAGGCAGTATATGCCGTGTCGTGCTGTTTGGCAGAGGCTGGGATACTGTACATAGCTCTGCAGGTCTCCATCCATAGATACAATCCATACAATTCCATAAAATGATCTGCAATTGATCAGATCTGAACAAAGGTGCTACATTTTGGGGGGGCAAAAGTTTTTTTTTCTTCTTTTCCGTTGCCTTGTATAAGTTAGCTGGAAGGGGGAAGTTCTCTTGATCCTTGTCAGGAAGTACGGTAGGTTTGAGAGATGTCATATCCATGCTATACGATCTTGATCTTCAAATCCCGAGACAATTTATTTAAACTTTTCCCAATTTTCTATGACCACCTAAAAGTAATTGTCTGAGGGCAAAGAGCTTAGCAATGCATGTATTCTTAGAGCTTAGACACGTTTCCTGTTGTGGATCCTCTATGGTAACCGGGCTGCGAGTCGGTCTTTGGGAACACAACACGTATCACATGTCCCAGAGTTATTTTTACAATATAAAATTAAAACCATCTGACTTAAGAGTTCAAGATAGCGAAATGTTACGATAACCTTTTAGGGTAGAACCAAGGCCTCGTAACTGAGTGACACCAGGTCACAGCTTGAGAATGATCCTTCTTAGATCTTTGTGCATTGTCTATAAGATGCAGTACGCCCCATTAATGGAAGTATAGTAAGACCAAGATCATGGTCTAGCCTGCTCAGAGGGTTAGTTGGTGGGAGACATTGTTGACCTATTGATGGATAGTTAATGATGAAACCCTATCGGTGGCAGAGACTCTACTAGACCAGTGGAAGAAAGTGTCTTTCTGCATAGTGGATCTTGTCTAAGCTGCACCTTTAGCATCCATGCTCTCACCTAGACCCTCAATCTCTGGCGATGCCAACATGTGCATAGTTCCAAGCATTGGATGTTGTGTATATACAGAATTAAAGTTCCCTATCCAAGACAACCCTCACGGTTTTACACATTTGCCTTTTTTTTCTTTGCGCTGTAGTTTCCTCAGTCGCCGTGTCCAAGTATCCCTCCATTGGATGACCATGCTGTTTTTGTCAGCTGTAAGTCCTGGCCTGTCTCCCTGCCCCTCGCTGCTGCCCATCACCAAGTATCGGCGGCTCAGCAAGATCTTGGGACATTTGCAAGACAGATCTTTTATGTGTATCCACAATACGTTATCTCCACGTTTTACCCGGTCATCCCGGCATTTGTACACTGAAAGGACGTTGACAGTAAACTTGGCCCAGGATCCAACCATCTCCATCTCCAAAACATTCACCTGCACCACTGTAGGAATAAAAAAAATGGAGAGATTGGATTATTATATATTGTATGTAATGCAACCTTAGCAGGACTCTTAAGAGGGTGTTCACATCCCAAACCTAATCGAAATTAACTCTTCACCAATGTATCGCTGACAGTTATAGCGGGGTGGTTGCTTCATTCTTGTAGATAATAACCTTGATTTATCATCCAGGCATCTCTTGTTTGGGCTAAATGAGGTACCAAGTACTGAGGTTATGGTATGAGCCCACTACCCCCCACTTCCAAAAAGCTCTATTTATCAGTGGGGGGTCTTTGTCCTTCTGACAGGGACAGCTTGGGGAGGCCTGGTTTAGACTTTCTCGTCTCACAGACCCATAACGCCTTCTCTATTCTCCGCACGCCAAGAGTCCCTGCCATACATCAATGTGTTGCTTCCCCTCTGCGCTCAGGATGAATGGTCACCGTGTCACACTGATTAGGGGCCATCAGTCTACGTCCAATGGTTGCACAGCCAGGTGATTATTAGCATCTCATTAGCATACCGTTCCCTCCCATGGATTTTTTTTTTAAGGGGGGGCGGCGATATCCTTTTTAACATTTCTGGCAGACAGAGAAAGGGACAGGAATGAAAAGAAATAGGGAGAGGGAGGATGTGAATTGGAGAGAGGTGGAATCAGACCGTCCCATGAATTAAAAGGCGAGAGAGTATTCTCTTCTGTCACCCTAATGAGGATACAGTCCTTTTATAACCCAGTGGCATCTCCCTTTACTGTGCCTCTCTTAACTCTTGTGTGGCTGAACCGTCCTGGAATGTCGATGCTCCGGCTGTCAAAAGGCCAGCAATGGAAAGACCAGCACAGGCAAATAAAATAAATCATGGGGTATATGATGGGTTATATAAGAATAGTGTGTGTATATACATGTTCTGGGCTAACATTCTTTCACCCTTGCTTGTCGGTTCCTGAACTTTTTATGACCCTTGTAGATCTTTAAGGTGTATCTTAAGCAAAATTTTTACTCATGGAAACTAGTAGAGATGAGCGCAACTGGAGCATGCTCTAGTCCCATCGTTCGGCAATTGAATACAGGCGGCTGAAGAAGCTGGATGCAGCTCTAGGGATGTGGATACAGCCACCTCCCTCACATTGTCAGCTGATAAATAGGTCACCGACCACCACTCTGCTCTAAAAGCAGTTGTCTGGTTGGTTTATATATAGCTATAGTATACATATTTATATAAATTATCCAGCATATATAATTGATTCGACCCTGAGCATTTTCCTCAATAAATTTGGTACATCTGACTGGACCCTTGCAAGGTAAACCATTGTATAGAGTGGCTTATAAAGTCATTGTTTGGTGTCAACACTCACATAGATTTCGCATTAGTATCCAGTAAAGTACAAGCAGCAGCAACAACTCTATAACACATGTAAACATATCAAGTTTCTCACCGTAATCCTTCTTGCAGTATTTCTTTAGGTTGATCTTATAGTTTCCTTTAGGGGGTTTGCAGTACTGCTCACAATCTAGAATGTAAGGAAAAGCATTGTTACATTTTAAACTGGTTTTATAATACAGGTTGAAGAAAAAAATCTGTCTGAACATGGCGGTACATAGCCTTGCCCGTAGCGGGGTGTACACTGCTAGGCCTTGACGTGATGCCTGTAGTGCAGCTGTCAGTATATCAGGAGGGTTACCGATCAGCAACAGATGGAGTCCAGAAGGTGGCCTATACCTTCACGTGCTGCACCGAAACCCAGAGAGCGATTTAACAATGTGTGTGTCCACCAAAAGGAATAATCTGCTCCATGTATATGTCTGCATGATGTCCTTGCAGATATGCTGATAGAAAGCGATGCTTATGGTGTTTTGTATTATTGCCTTTTTATGTCCACTTGTGATTTTTAATATATTGCTCTGAGGTTGACTTAAACGGAAGCCCCCCCACCCATAAAAAGAATTGGGTCTAAGCCAGGGTGAAAAGGCCATCTGTTGTAGGGTGGAGGTTACAAAGTGTGCCAGGGACCCATGCCAAGGTGACATTAGAAATCCTATCACATGCCAGGCTGGTGCTGGGCACAGGCAGGTACAGCTTTAGGGCCCAGCGTTCCGTGTAAAAAGCTGCAACTGGATCACCTGGTATAATGCCGATTATAAAGACCAGTTATATAATACAATGAGAGAGACTTATAAAAGGGTTAGTAGGAACTGGAGGGAAAAAGACATAAAATCAGCAGGTTGTGAAAATGTTCACTCTCAGAACAAATGTTATTTTTTGTGGGAGCAAAAGATTTATTTCCTCTTCATACATACAGCATCACAACTGCTATAAAAACCCTGATGTTTCCTGACATTTTGTATTACATCAGCTTTCCTTTCTTAAAGGGATTATCCAGCATTATAAAACTTTTGATATATACCTGTGGTTATATAGAAAATAAAAAGGAACCTATGCTTACCTTACCACACTACCCCAGTGTCCTCCTGCTGAACAATACCGCTGCAACTTTGGATTTGTCTCGGGAGTGACAGCCTGCTCAGCCAGTCACTGACTCAGATGGAACAGCAACACGGCCAGTGATTGGCTGAGCGGGTTGTCACTGCCAAAAAAGTTCGTTTCAGAAGTGGCCCAGAGGGGCCCAGAAATATTGCAGGAGGACACCGGGGAAGCACAAAAGGTAAACATTGGCTGTTTATGATTTTCTATATAACTGCAGGTATATATCTAAAGTTTCTAACGCCTAAAGTTTATAACTCCTTTTAAAGGCACAATCCCTTTAAGGGAAGCCGTATTCCATATCACCTCCATAGATTATGCCAACACCCATTATTAAAGGTTAACACATTCTAATGAATGATGGGGGCAGGCAGAGTTATGTAACATTAGTCACAAAAGTTTGTTTTTCTCTTCCAGGAGGAAGAGGAGTGCCTGGTCCAGGAGAATGAGCGTCTTACAAGGTAGGTGTTAAGATTATAAGATGCATAACAAAGCTAAACCTGAGTCCTATGCTGCATTGACTAACCCTGCTTATATACATAAACAGATATACATAATATATATATTACATATATGGGATTTCCTCCAGTGTATACTTTACAGACCATTCTGTGAGTCTAGGATTGTGGCACAAAGGGAAAAGTTAAGTCCCCCGGGCTCCAGTAAGCTGGATTCTGTTCTGGTCCCATGCAGGACAGGCCCCTAGATCCCAGCATTATAGCTTTCCTTCAGATAAAGAGGAAATCAGCTTATAAACTACAAGCCCCATTATATACCTAACCTCCTTCTTAACTCATAATTCAGTCACTATGTGGCCAAAAATAAACTATTCAGATAAACCTTATTATTTAATACAACCATTCAGCCACTTATTTTCAGCAACATTGTACCAGTCAGACCTAAGCTGGCCATAGATGTAGTGATTCTTTATGGGATACAACCAGTAAGAAGCCTGCCTTTGTGATTGTGTAACGGGTATTTGGCTTTAATGTTAAAGAACATTGGACGTACTGGGAGGGGATAGAGAAGCAACTTCTACCGAAGGAATTGCCTCATCATTCATATTTGGTAGGGAAATGTTCTACATGGCAAAATATTCAAATAGATTATCGGAAAAAATAATCATTATGGCTATGTTCACACGCCGTCAAACTGACGTTAGTTTTTATTGAACAGTTGTACTTTAACACCAAATAGCAGCTGTTATTTAACGTTACATAAAAACGGACGTCAATTTGACGGTGTGTGTAAACCGTCCGGCGGAATATAAAACCCGGCAGGGGGGAAATTCATTACAAGTACTAACTTACCTATCCCCGTGCCTGTGGTGAGCAGCGGGAGTGGCCACAGGACTCCCGCCTGAAGGCATGACATCACGACTCAAGGGAAAAAGACCTGTCTCGGCTGATGGATTGGTCACTGATAGGCTGAGGGGTGAGTCCATCAGACGGGTCATGATGTGTCAGCTCTCGGAGACCAGCAGGGGTCCCGCGGCCAGTCCTGCTGCTCCCCACAGGCACTTGGAGAGGTAAGTTAGTACTTGTACTTAATTTTCCCCCTGCCTGTTGACGGCCTTTATAATCCGCCAGGCTCCTTTAAGGCTCTGTTTACATTACATTTGGCATATTCTATGAGAAAATCTTACGGCATGTACACCAAATGTATCCATAAGGCTCCATTCACACGACAGATGCCAAGAGTGACCTCCATAAGACCGTCATACACTGGTATATCTTCTTTGTTTCGTTTCGTTACTGAATAGATTAGCGTAGCTGACTACACTTTTCCATGCAAAAATATATATAATTTTTAGTTTAATTCATTATGTTATAATTAAATAAATTATTTGACGTATGCCGCTGTACGCCTATACAGTGGCGTATGTCAAAAGCTTGTGTTAGAGGTATGCATTGGGAATAGTCCCAATGTACACATTTATCAGAAGACAGTAACTTGATGTGGGCAGAACCTTAGCCCACCACGGCTGTCTCAGTGCAGTACCGCAAAGATTTAAACTGTTGTCGGGAGTTTCGGTAATCTGTTCCGCTGCACACCATCCGTATGTATGCTGTATGCATGGAGCATTGGTATAAGGCCTTAGTTGGTCTCACAGGCAGTCATGTGACCATACTGCTAGTGTTTACCCTGTCTTCAAAACACAGGGTTATTTCTCTCTCTTTCTCTGAAGGTATTGTGTTTCACATACTGGGCAGCAAATACAGTGCAGTGTCCAGACAGTAGTGGTGCCTGCAGGCGGCAACAAAAAGCAATGTCTTTGGGCAGGAAGAAGTATCATTGAAATTGATAATGAAAATTTAACTGAAAACTTTATGACTTTAAAGGGAATCCACAGTGGAATATCGATAGATCTCTCCCTATACCCAAACTATGCCAGATCTAATAGACTCACTAATAAAATTATTACAAAGAGAAACCCCTATTTTTCCCAGGTTTCTCTTTATTGTAGAACAAGATAGCATTAGTCAAAAATGGCCCCATCTGTGGTGGTAACTCTGCCACAGTATTTTTTAGGAGCGTCGCCTTCAGTAAATAAGCAGACATGGGCAGTCAGGGCAGTGTAGAAGTACAGGTCGCTCAGATCTTACCTCTACATGAGAATTTTACTTCATTTATAACAAGTCCTGGCTTCAGTTCTCTCCCTTGTCCAAGGGGTTAACAGTATCATTATTTCCGCTGGGAGATTTAGTTTCAGAAAATGAGGGGAGAACTTCTCAAAAATGTCAATGCAAACAGAGCTGAACAGGCCTCCACCCTGACTGCAGGACGGAGGAGGGGGAGCAGACCCCTCTCTGAGGTAGATGGAAGTATGATCCTTGGCTGCTGTCTCACCTCACTAGTTGTTGCTCAGCATTATACTGTATGGGGGGTGTTTCACTAAACTTATTGATAGTGTGTTACTATGATTGTTGGGGGTCTGACTGAGGGTCTCCCCGTTCCCTACTAATTGGAGGGGGCAGCAGTGGTCTGTGCCACCGTGGCTCTGCCTTTGGGTCAGTCCATTCAGTAGTCACAGTAGACATTGATGGTATAGCCCAGCAAAACTAGCCTATTGTAGCCATTTGCTTATATATATATATATATATATATATATATATATATATATATAATAAACAACTAAATAAACTAGAAGAAAACAAGTAAAACAAGTAAAATCCAACTTCTTGTGCATTTGTTCTCTGATGATGATTTGGGATTTAAGGGGGTATATAAAGGGTATTGTGGGTCTATGATATCCTCTTTATTTTCCTATTCCCTGAATGTAGACACATACTTCCTACCGATGATATCTTTTGTGGTGATCGCGTGTCTGTGTGACATGTATAGTGGGTCTGTATGCTATCAAGTTGTACTGTTCTGCTATGTGAGAGCGGTGTATTTGTGTATGAGTATTTTGTATACTATATTTATACCAGACCCTATCAGTACACATCATTCTGCCTGGAATAGGTAGCAGCAGGTCTGGTAGTGGTGGGGTTAACATATCCTGACCACAAGAATGTTCTGTGTAAGATTTCTGACCAGCCACCACTTCCCCTCCCTGATCCTCAGGCCGATCATGAGAGAGCAATGGGTACTGGGTACTCCAGCATCAAACCACACGTGGGCAGCGACTGCTCCACAGACCCTCAAGTGCTCTTCTTAACCCTTCATCAGCAAACACATATCTGAGTATGCACTGGCTGCACAACATCTCACCACACACTATACCTGCATCTTCTTCTCCAGTAAAGTGGACTTCTACAAAAACCAGTACCCCCAAGATTTTATAAGTATATTCAATTTATAAAATCTTAGTTTTTTCTAGAAACAGCACCACTCTTGGCCATTCACTTTGTCTGGTATTGAAGATTATTCGTATTTATTTGAACGGTTTTCTGCTGGGACTTTTAACCCTTAACTTCCAATACATCTTCCTGCAGCAGCTGTTACAGGGGTTATCTGGTAGAAGTAGGAGCAGTACCTTTACTCACTCCTGACACTCCACTTCCTCCACTACCAGGATAGAATGGGGTTGTGGGTACCGCAATGCAGTTATTGTATGCAAGTGAATCCATGACTAGTGTTGAGCGAACCTATCAAAATGTTCCAGTGTTAGCCAAACCCGAGCACTCTGCGTTTGATTCCCCGCGACTGTATACGATGGATGACGCCTAGGGCTGCCATGAAAACATGTATACAGTCTGTGGCTTTATCCATGTTTTCCAGGACTCTCTAAGGTGGCATCCAATGTATGCAGCTGCGGGGAATAATTGAACATTTCAACATTTTGACAGGTTTGCTCAACATTAGTGATGACCAATGACCACTCAATGTTGATGCAATATTGGCAACATCATGTGACCATTGATCCCGCCTGTGGGCATGTTTTTACCTTTATTGATCTCATAATGGTGATCAGGTACGTACTCTCTCCTGTCTGCTGCCTTTCTACTGGCTTCTCCCTGTCCCAACAGCCTTTATTGATGGATCCTTCAGTATTTGGGTAGAAGCCACCAGAGACCACCCTGATGGCTTGTGGTTCAGGCAGCATAAAAAGTGATGACAGGTTCCCTTAAAGTGAGGGGGGTGGCTGCAATACTACAATACATATTACAACCCTCATATAAGAGTGTCACTATTTATGATGACATTCCACATTTTTCTTCCTTTTATATGTTGCACGTTGTGTTTTATTCCTTCTATCATGTTCTCCCTCCCCTGTGAATGTGCTCACTGACTTTTCTGATTATCCCCTTCTGCTTCCCTTAAACTTTCT
Organism: Dendropsophus ebraccatus; assembly: GCF_027789765.1. Classification (NCBI taxonomy): domain Eukaryota; kingdom Metazoa; phylum Chordata; class Amphibia; order Anura; family Hylidae; genus Dendropsophus; species Dendropsophus ebraccatus. The sequence goes on along the minus strand of NC_091462.1, from coordinate 98,011,137 downwards.
CCTTGCAGTCTCCCGGACGCTAGCAGACTATTAACTACATCACTGGATGGAGCTGTCATAACTGTCCTCACTTGACTGATACAGGGAATAATGCAAAACTCCTGCTTAATCCCTGCAAGATGACTATTGTTTTCTTTCTTCTGACATTTAGTCACCCCCTTGAACTAAGTGTCCTTTCCTTCCTTCTTCATTCCTAGTTTTTATTATATTTGGGAGAATGGCCAGGACCAGTTAACCCATTGCTTTGCATGCTCCCACCCCCTGCGGCCTGGCATATTCTCTGGCGATAGGCCTGGAAAACTTGTCTCTGAACAGCTTGTCTCGGAAAACAGGGAAAAATTCCCAGTGTTTTGATGCACTCTTTAAACGCCTGGCATCCACCATCTTTCTCCCGACAAGATGAACTGGCAACAATATTAATTTCATTTACTTTGGGGTTGCTATCTGGAATAGTTCTCCGCCTTCTTTCTCTTTGCAGATTGTTAAGACTTACCAGCTGGCTCCTCTGTGCTGGTAAGGGCTGGAGTAGGGACCACTGCTGGGATTTCTGGTGGGTGGGGAAAAAAAAGAGGACATTTATTTATGCATTGTGATCTGTTAGTAATGGAAGGCAAATACTACAAAGGACATTGGGGAAAGGTCTGAATTGTAAGCGAACAAGGTGCTATGTACAAATACATCCGAAACAGCATCCTCAAAAAACATACCACAATGTGAATAACCTGGCTGCAAGAAGACAAAAACACTTGGGGAATGAATAGCTGCAAGGTCTGTAAATGTTCAGAAACCTCCCCAGTCTCCAGAAAAAACAATAAATAGAAGATAGAGAGGAGGGGGATGCAGCTGCAGCATGTCGGAGAAGGGGGAGGAGCAGCAGGGAGGAAACATATGATTGGCTCAGCGCACACAGTACAGATTTTATATAACACCAGGATGAGCCCACCCAGCAGAGTAGCAAAGGAAAGAAAAAAGTCCCCAGATCCCACTGCATGTAAATGGGGCTGAGGAAATGCTATTCCCATACATAAGATGGGGATTGTTACTGGATTTCTACCATGAAATCAACATCAAATCCAACAGGTGTGAATAGGGGGATTTTATTTTCTATTCAGGCACTCTAGGTACTGAATTTACAATAGCGTGCAGGTATTATAGTGTTCACAGTAAATCAATATGATTTGTTCATGTACAAGCAGTTTCTATTGGTTACTTACTGATGCATGGAGCAATGGGGGAACGGCTTTGTTGATATCCCTTGGCGCATCGGTTGCATGTCAGACCAGTCACACCATCTTTACAAGGGCATTGCCCTGTGGTCTGGTTGCAGGTCTTACCTGCCGCCCCCACCGGATGACAGTCACAAGCTGGAAGAGAAACAACCAATGACTACTTTTAATACTGCAAGTCACCTATTTGAGGTCCTTTCTTTGCTAGCTAAGTATTTTACGTGCAAGAATTTTTTTTAGTATTTCACAGGCTTATCATAAAACCAGCAAAAATTCCACTGTAATATTTTTACACAATACAATACAGCCTCCGCTGCGGACTCCGCTCAGAATCCTGTCTGCCTCAGTGTGTCAGCGCGATGCCTCATGCACCTCCGCTCTCCGCTACACTGAAGTGATGTTCACCCAGCCAATACTGCAGTATTGGCAGGGGTTGAACATCTCAGATAGCGGCCATTCTGTGACACGGAATGGCTGCTCTTTTGCCATGTGTGAACATGGCCTCAAGATAGTAGTTGATCACATGACCCAGGTACAGTAATGAAATGTGTGGATACAAAAATTTTAGAAGTGCTTATTTAAGTAGAGCGGTGGCTAGGCTTTACCCCAGGATCTTAAAGGGGTTGTCCAGTGTCACTTTTTTTTTTGGTATGGACTCGAGCCTGGTGTGTAAATAATAAATTATACTCATCAGCCTGATCCTTTGTTACTACCATCTATAGTGCTTGGTTTCCATTGATCAGGAACACCTGTTTTGGGCTTGACTCACAGGAAATGCTAATCTCTGCCCATAATGGTAATCTGCCTCAGATACTTATTAACAGAGCAGGCTAGAAGTGGGGATCACATTTAAAAACCAACGCCAGGATGTTGGTGTATAATTTGATCAAACCATATTGCCTCATGTACCACGTGCAGGTCCCCTGGCCAACATGAGTCCCTACACTAAACCCCACCATGTCGGTCAGCGACCGCTAACCCGGCAAAGCGAGCGTAAGGGCAGGGAAGGGATGCCAAACCCAGAGGGCCCCTGTGTCTGCAGGGTTTGGGGGGCCCTTGGGGTTTGGTCTTGTGACAGTGGGGTTGCAGGGCCATTCTGTGGCCTCCCTTCCCTGCTTGCGCTCGCTTTGCCGGGTTGGCGGTCGCTAACCGACATGGTGTCGTTTACCGTAGGGACTTATGTGTATTAGAAGACCTGCACGTGGTACCTGAGGCAATATGGTTTGATCAAATTATATACTAACTTCTGATGTTGGTTTTTAATGTAGCTGGTAGGCTTTCATATCAACCATGGGTGCGATGTCTTCCAGGCTTGTGCTAGTGGCGCCGGACAGCCATTTTAATACCTTGGTCAAGGTTTGTTGGCTTGCCCCTGACACCCAGCCTTGTCTTGCCAGACATCCCATAGCTTTGCCCTTACCTAAGTAAGTATATTTATGCAGAAGAAAAGGATTGTTGAAGATGTTTTCACAGTTCATAGAGGTTACTAGGAGCTGACATCACAAAGTTATTTCACTGTTGATATTTTTTTGTACAGTGTTGAAATGCTAGAAATTGTGTGTGTTCTCTTAATCATAACCACACTAAGTATTTCCGCTGGATAAATCCTTAAATAAAGAGCTGAAACCACTACAAGACTTCCATAAAGTATGCTTGGAATATTCTCAAGGCAACCTACTCAGATACCTAGGCATTAGAAGCGTAATGAGAGGCAGGGTATTCATTCTTCAACTATGCAGCTGAATACTGAGGAACAGGACTCACAATATATGAGGCAACCTTGCCTTAGTTTGTCTGTAATACAGCAAGTGTGGATATAGGGAATTTAACCCTTCTAGATCACTAATACCTTGGGTTTGTAAAAGACACAACATAATGAAGGGACATGTGGCTGTGACTGAGACCCTTGTACGGAGTTATCCCACAAGGAGAAGGTAAAAATTCAGCCGGTTCCTTTACTGCAAAGCTATAATTTTGTAATGAGTTAATAGAGCTGCGGTTGTCGTTTCTTGTTCTGGTGGGCGTCTTCCCAGTTATTAAGGGAGCTTAGCCTAGCCACCTATAATTGGGCAATAACAATAACATTGTTCTTTCTGTCTGTGGGATTTAACCTCTGACACTTAGCAGTAGGGGCTACAAGGAAACATTAGTCCTTACGCTACACAATGGGGTTGTCTCATTGGAAACGCTCTCTGTCCATATGTCCTATTAGGATGTATAGATGTCTAAAAAGGGTTCCCCAACTGAGGGAACCCCATCAGGAGCCAAAGTGTAAAGCTCCAGGCATCCTGCAACTGAATGGCTGCCATGTAATAATACATCTCCCTAATGCCTATCTGGCCGCAGCTTTCCCAGCAAGACCAGCTGTCTGCCAAGAGCCGCACCTGCATTTTGAAAGGGGTTTTCTCTGGTGAGACAACTCCCTCAAGCTGTTGCTCATTTCATAACTTACTTAGGCTATTTCCACATTCAGAACCATGTCCCCATGTTCTCCCCCCTAATAGCCATGCAACGTTGTCAGGATTATTGAGAACATGGGGCGGCGATTGGTTAAGAAATGTGAACGAGGTTTCGACCACATTTCAAAAGTGAATGTGAAATCTCAGCCTTAAGAGGTTGATTTGATGAGGTGGATGAACCATTTCTATTTTCCCTAGGCTAGGGCTCTACACAAGCAATTGTAATGCTTATCTAAGAGGGTACCAGTTGCTGGCAATTTGCAAAAGTTGTAAAAACTATGACTATTCTGGATTTCTTGCAGTTTCTTTGAGGTTGTGTGAGGTTGATTTATCACAGTTTGTGGTCAACCATGTGACAATGTGGGGCCAAAGCGTTATATACTTAGGGGACAATGGCTGATAAACGATGGGTTTTCTACCTATGGCCACCTTAAGGTCCCCATAGATCTTAGACTTAAGTCGGCCTAACCCTCCACCCTTGGCGCATTTAACCATCAAGCTAAGGTGTATGGGGCTCTCCAGACCATCCAGATGATGTTGGAAAAGATAGGGGTTGGATGTGATGGAAAATTACACTGGCCCTTTTTTTTCAGGAGAAATAAGCTCTCTAGCTGCGGCTTATCCCGTTCCCTCCCCATAGAGAACATAGAAGCACTCTACCGTCCTAAATGTTTCAGTGTATGGGAAGGACTGGTGGCGGGTGGGACAGATAACTGAAGGCTGAACGATCAGCAAAAGGACAACAATCATATTTACCAGGTTAATTGTTTTTTCATCTCATGGCTTTTAGCTGCTGCAGTACTATAACTTCCACCACTACCTTGATAAAATGTGGCTGTCAGGCATAAAGTGAGATACACAGGTTGGGTGCTGCTTTTGACAATCTCTTCTTGGTGAGGGTGTCCTGCTGCTGGGACCCTCACCAATCACCTGCAGTCTTTGCTGAGACCTGGCAGTAAGTGTTCAGTTTACCTACAGCGCCACCACAGTTGAAATTAGGCATTACACAGTGATTATTCAGATCAGTTGTAGTCCTCCCCAGTGAAACTTGCCTCGTAACCGCTGTCCAATCTGACTAACCGAAGAGAATCGAGAACAGAGGACCCCCCCTCGTCTAGAATTAACTTAGAATCCCCTAACAGGATATGTAAGATTGGATTTTCTAAAGGGAACAACCCTTTTAAACCAAGCCATTCTATTCTATTGCACTCACAAGATCCAGAAAATAATAAGACCTCTAGATATTTCCGTTCACATGCATTGAATCCATGATAAGGCTCATCAGCCGAAAGAACATTTCCAACTTTGGATTTTCTGCCATCAACCTGCATGAGGCCTAATGGTAATAGTGATAATGGGAATGGAAACACACACATTAACCGTGCCCAATGTCCTGTCCACCTGAGACTCTCCATACAGCTGGAACCTTACATTTGCGTAAACGGAAAGTGGAGAAGAGTGAAAGGGAAAGTATCTTGTCTCATATCAAAAGCCCCTTTACCATAACGGAATATAGATGCAATAAAGGAGATACGGCTGTCAGAATCCCTCTCTGTTAGCTGGATGTCTGGAGCTACTCTTTCCACTCTTGTCTTAGGGCTTTTCCTTCTCTTTTTATAAGCATCAGAATGCACTTCCATTGTGCCTATACGGGGGTCCCCTCTGCCAATTACATACAATTAACAAATTCTGGCATCAACAAAATGCTTCGTTCTCCACGTACGAAGACCAAATAGGCTGCGGAGATAATTGTATAGAAAAGTGTTATATAGGAGGAGCCCCTTTAAACAGCTGTCTGTAAACCCCCTCACAGCGGCTACCTCAGCTGCAGCTGTTTAAAAAGACGGAGCTGTATTTTCCGTGTGAAAAATGGGAGGAATTTATCCCAAATGGGGAAACTCACAGCTGGTAGAGTCATTTAGCCAATAGCAAACTGGCAAAAGAAAAGGAGGAGAGGGGGAGGGGGCACGTTAGGGCTCATTAGGAGAAACTAATTGCCACCTTGTTATGGGACAGGAAAAAAAAAAAAAGCGAGAGGGAAATTCTTTCCAGGATTTTTTTTTTCTCTCATTTTAACTGTGGAAAAAGGAACGTGTTAGGAAGCTACAGGAAAAATGCAAAGTTCAGGGATAGAGAGGATGGAGGTGTGCAGGCAGAATTTAGGAGCAAAACGACTGAGCTAAATAACAGAAGGGAATAATAGGTGTCGGTGCTGAGACAAAGGGCGATCAATGCGCAGGTGCCAATTAGGACTGTATATAGGAGGCACGTGCAATATCCTGGCAGTCAGAACCGAGCTTCTAAAGCTGCCCCTCGCAGCAGAGCCAGGCGGCATAGGGATCAATGATCACAATATAATTACTTATTCAGTCATGCAGCGCACTTGGCTTTGGCACCTCATTTAATGCCAGGTGCCAATGGTGTGAATGCAGACCCCGAGGGAATTTGCATAAATACCAGTTTTGGCTAGAGCTTTTAAGTCATTTGCAGCCTCTTGGAATTCTGGTTTACTAGGGAAACCTTTCTTCAGAGATAGGCAACGTCCTTTCACACTCCTTATCATCTCTTAGACAGGGAACAGGGCTTTATGCTAACAAATGACAATCCGGAGACTCCTGCAGCCTCTTGGTTTGTCATGTGTTATCTGTAGCATGGCAAGACTGCGGTGTGACAAGTATTCCCTGTCACTCCATACTGTCACGGTGGTAGAAGAACAGCTGTCAAGCAGTGGAAGAGTCTGTTCCACCCCCATTCACCATGTAAGATGCAGCCTATAGGTAGATTGGCTATCTCCAGAACTACTCACACTTGTGTCTTACCTTTACAGACACGGCGGTCAGTAATGGGGCGGCTCACATCCCGGTAGAAGCCCTCTTTGCAGTAGTGGCAGTGCCTGCCTGCTGTGTTGTGCCTGCAGTTCAGGCACACTCCGCCACTCTTTCTTCCTGACAGCTTGTATAGTTCCATGTTGAAGCGACAACGCCGGGCGTGCAGATTACAGGAGCAAGCTGGAGATGTGCAAACAAGAGAATGGATAGTTAGAGAAGAACTATATATGCAGACTTATTGTTGTTCAGTGTGACCCCATAAAATATAAGGCCACAGACAAAATTCAAGGCTTCTAGGATATTATTAATGATATGATTTAGATTTAGGCTAAATATGATCTGTGGGGATCCAATCCTCAAGACCCACAATGGATCAGCTGAATAAAGGGGCCACACTTATGGTAATTGAGAAGTGCTGTCCATGTCCTGTTGGTCGTCTTGGGTACTGCAGTCTAAAGTTGGTCATACACTTAGGGTCCTATTACATGGGCTGATGAAGGCCTGATCAATAATGTAAATGAGCGCCGATCTGCTAGATATTAAGGAATTATGAGCCGTCGTCCGCACATCATTATTACAAGTAGCGATGTGAAGTCAGCGGCCGATGATTTTAAGTGTGGGCCTAAAGAAACAATCAGCCGATGATTGTTTCTTTGTCTCTATTACACGAAGCGGCCCATTATTGCTCTATGTAATAGGGCCCTTAAGATACAAAGTAGGGGGGATTTACTAAGACCAGTGTTTCATACAGCTGTCTTACCAAGGTTGTCATGAAGCAAAGTTGGTAAAATCAGATGCGTATCATATGTAATCATATGTAAAGAAGTACAAATGTGCTGCTTTTTAGTAAAGTAATTTGTAATTTACATCCCTGTACTATCCCCCTCCCCATGGATCTAATCACATCCTGGTTTCCTCTCTGTGCGAGACCCTGCTGCACACACCTTCTCACATTTCTCCTTACTTGCATGCTCAGGGGAGACCAACTGCCTGTACTTCCTGGAGATAACACTTGAACTGAGCATGCTCGACCCCCCTTAGTGGGTTGAACCAAGAGCAGAGGCACATGGAAGATTAATAAGTCTATATCTCTCAAAGAGGATATAATCAGACATTCTTGTAGATATAAAATATGTTTCATTTCACATAATGCATCAGGTTAGACCTAGTTTTCTTAAAAGCACAATACCTTTAAATTAAAGGCAAAGTATGATCACACTGGATTTAGCTACTGGTACGTGCCTTTCAATAAATCTGAGGGCGCATGTTTGGTTGCCCTGTGCCCCTTGCTTTTTCTGAATTCTGGGTGTGCAAGGCCATGCCCTATTTTCATCAAGCCCTGTCCGCTTTTAAAAACATGGTGTGGGTGGCATAACAACAAAAGCTGACACCTGAAAGCGGGCGTAAATATATGATAAATTCCCTCCTTCATGTTTCAAATGGGGAGAGGGAAGTAAGACCCTGCCGGACACCTCTAGTGGCAAAATGTTAATTGTTGAAATTAAAGTTTTCCATCCGATTTAGTGTCAGGAATAAGTCCAGATGATAAATGAGTGATCCAGATGATCAATGGGGTTCCCTGGTCCCTTGTTACCTCTGCCTGGTGACCACAGAAAGAAGGAACAATGGAGCATGCGTCCTGCCACTCTAATAAAAGTCTATGGCACTGACGGAAATAGAAAATGCAGCATATAAAACTATAACCATCCATGCCATATTATTATTAAGTGCACAAAAGTCCTTTGGTTAGGTAGATCCTGGGTGGGAGCCTCTTGGTCAGTTCTAGTAGCCATAGTGTGTTTCTGAGATGCACTTGCATAGATCACTATGTTAACCACTCTCCTGCCATAACAGTGTCTCTAAATTCTTCCTAGCTGCAAAGGGTCTACTGCAAATCTGTCAAAACAGTATATTTGTGTGCACAGCAGGTATGCCCCGTCGCCTTCCCCTCACACAAACAGCTGTCAGAGCTCCGGCAGTCTGTATGGGGATGTCTGTGGCAGGGTGTGTGTCCGTGTGTGTGTTTGGCACAGTCCACCTGTGTTTGTGTGTGCTTGTCTCTGTCTGTCAGTGTGTGTGGCTGTGAGCGCTGTAATTCATGTATACACAGTTTGTCCCTTTTATCTGACTATGTTGATGGAGTTTAACAAGCCACATCTCTGTCTAAGGTGTCTAAATATGGAATAAACGTGTCCCTCCCTCTGTATTCACCTCCCAGTGTGGAGGATCTGTTTCTGGAAATTTATGGACTGAATCATATTGCAAAATATTATTTCAAGTGAAGTTTTGCCTTTGGGATTCTCCTGTTAGATTGCAATATATTTTTTTTTTAGGTAAACTATCCTGCTATCCTACTGGTAAAAATTAATTCCACATAAAATAAACTGGATGCAAAAATTACATTATTATTATTTAGGCTGGGTTCACACTACGTTTTTGCAATCTGTTTTTTTTTGTTGCAAAAAACGGATGGAAAAATGCATGTATTTGTGTGCATCCGTTTTGATCCACTGACTCCATTATAAAGAAAAAAAAAAAGGATCAGTTTTTTTTAACACAAAAATTCAGTTGACCTCATTTTAGTGTCCGTTAAAAAAAATGGATCCGTTTTCATCCGTGCTTTTTTTTTTATAATTGAAGTCAATGGAAAAAACGATCAAAACGGATGCAAACAAATGCATACATTTTTGCAATCCGTTTTTTTTTTTTTCCCCAAAACATATGTAAAAAACGTATTGCAAAAACATAGTATCAACCCAGCCTTATTTATAAAGTGCCCTTGATTCCAAAGCGCTATACAAGCAATAGGGGTTAACAAACAGGAACATTACAAGATAAAAACACATTACATGAAGGTAAATGGCAGACTGGTACATGGGGGAAGAGGACCCTGCCCACAAGGGCTTACAATCTATAACAGGCTTACTATCTGTAAAGGTTTATCTATTTTTACCATCTATCTATCTTCCATCTCCTATTTATCTATCTATCTCCTATCTATCTATCTATCTATCTATCTATCTATCTATCTATCTAGCGCTCTATCTGGTAATGTGTTTCTTCTTTTGTCAGGGTATAACCAGCAGGTGTCACTGTTGTTGTTTTGTTATTGCAAAAAAAAGTTCATCCCGTGAAAGGTCATTGGATGGATGGGATTATACTTTAGGGTGGAATATATGTAATGCACAAATATTTTTAATTTAACAAATTACATTTTTTCTTATCTGTGGCCATACATATAAAGTGAAAACATCCTAATACTACATGTGAAAGGTTATCAACGAGAATGCTTGATGCTTCACTTCTTCCAGTCTGATCCTGATCATTTGCTGCACACAAGACTACGTCATGGGGTTAAGTTATGTTTCCACACAGTTTGTTCAGCCAGAGTCTGAAAAAAAATGTCCCCAAAAACTACCGAAAATAGACTAAAAGCCATTTGGACTGTCTAAAACATCCTTCTAATGGTTCCAAAAATGTTCCACACTACCGTGTATAAACATAGCAGGGATTTTTGACCACACCAAACTGCTAGCACCTCTAAATAGAATTTTTTTCTTAAATGGAGGTCAGTCAATCAGCCATGGCATAGAGTGGCTCCAAAATGTGTCTGGAGGACCATGCAGTGCTCCATTTCTCCTGTGGTGGCAGTGCAGCGGAAATCAATGCTAGGGATGGCCCGATTCTTCCGAGGTTCGGGTTCGTACGAACCCGAACTCTCGATAATGATTCCCGCTGTCTGCCCGCTCCGTGCAGCGGGTGGATCCAACGGGAGGACCGCCTGAAAAACTGTGATACAGCCATAGCCATAGGCTGTATCCCAGTTTTTCAGGCGGTCCTCCCGCTGTATCCACCCGCTGCACGGAGCGCCCAGACAGCGGGGATCTGATGCCGAGCGTTCGGGTTCATACAAACCCGAACCTCGGCAGGTTCGGACCATCCCTAATCAATGCTTTATGCTGGATCCACCTTCTTATTATAACTGATCGCTGGGGGTCTTAGCAGCAGTCTACCCTATATTTATCATATCGCTGCAGGTTTCCTTATAGTTCATTTCCTTAACGTGTACCTGTCGTTATGACTTTCAAAATCTAAATCAACAGTAGATGTGATATAAAGCAAGTTTGCAATTTACATTCATTACTTACTTTTTAGTTATCATGGAAAATATGGCTATTCCTGTTTTCTGAGTCTTTTTTCCTAAAAAAAGGAAACAGTCAGAAAACAGGAAGTCCAGTGTATTCCAGGCTATCTAAGCGCTCACAGAGAGAAGGCAGTCATGTGATTGATGGACACATTGAGCTGTGACTCTCTGTACTGGCCGGAATTCCTGGGTTTAGTCTGTTTTTTACAACCAGCAGAAGTCAGAAAATCTGCCTTCAGGAGACTGGACCTGGATACAGTAAGTATACAGGTTATATAGCGGCCTTCAGGAGACTGGACCTGGATACAGTAAGTATACAGGTTATATAGCGGCCTTCAGGAGACTGGACCTGGATACAGTAAGTATACAGGTTATATAGCGGCCTTCAGGAGACTGGACCTGGATACCGTAAGTATACAGGTTATATAGCGGCCTTCAAGAGACTGGACCTGGATTTCTGGTAAGTACAGCTTTATTTTATAGCATAACAACAAACAAAATAATGAATGTATATTGCAAACTTGCTTTATATCACATCTACTATTGATTTAGATTTTGAAAGTTAGAATGACACTTTAAAGGGGGTTTCCACTGAGTAAGCTGAAACTACCGGGAGGTCAGAAGAAATGTACTACAGCACAGTGTTTCCTAACTTGCGACTCCCAGACTGTTGCAAAACTACAAATCCTTGCATTGTGGGAGTTGCAGTTTTTCAACAACTGTAGAGCCATAGGTTAGGCATAGTATGGTATGTGATATGGTATGTAATGCACAGAGACACATGTTCCATGCTAATGATTTTGTTTCATTGGGTCGTATAATATACGTCTGTGTATAGCCTTGGTGTAAATGGGTGTTTGTATATAGAGTCTGCTGCAGGTTTCAGGAACAATCTGTACTCCAGATGCTGGGTGTTCTCACTACCCCACAGAGCCAGGTGTTGCCGAGGTCAGAATGTTAGAAATTAAGAACACGGTGGAATTAATAAGAATGGGGCACATAGGAAGACGTGGAAAAAGAAGAAAAGCTTCCCATTTGATTGCTAGCCTTTGAGGTTCAGCCTGGCTGGTTATTTGTGACTAGCCCTGGCCTTGGGTAGCATAATAAGCTTGTGCAGATTGTATACCAAAGCTGTTATATCTATCATGCCCTGTGAAACTCATTTCTAATTTCAGACCATTTTACAGCTGTTGGGGGCCTGATGGCTTCATAGGCCACATGTGCTTTATAAAAAACCAACAGCGAGGGCCCACACCTCCCCCCCACCCTCCTCCGCCCAAACTCTGCAGACCATCTCCACCTCTCTAACTTTTTTTTTTAGGGCAGGGTATAATGAAAACAAGATTTTCTTCAGCCTGCTAGGCCCCCCACCCTTTCCCTCTTCCCCCCCACCTTCCTGAAAACCTTCAGCTAAGGTGCGAGTTTTTCCAGACATGCTGTGAAATTCATTAACATGTCAGAGAAATAATACAGCATCCTGAGAGAGGGGCAATATATTAAGAAGAGGGCATTCTGTCCAGTCCTGAGGTCCAGCTCTACAAGTGTCAGGAACAAAATCTACTACGAGCGTCTAAAAGGACATTATTGCTATTACTTCACAGGATGGAAGCTGGGTGGTCTTCATCATTGCTTCATCAATGCATCCCTTCCAGCCAGTAATGATGTCGACTTATCATATGACCCTGCACACACGTCCATGGTTTCTCTCTGTAGAGGAAAGTTCACCTTTATGGAATGTTAAGGTAGCCGTATACACCGCATGAACGTCGGCCGAACCCACTGATTTTAGCACGATCGTTAAGCCATCTATTGTGAATGGGGGGTATCCAAAATTTTCCCTAAAAGCATATGTTGGGGAGAGAAGGATTGGGCAGTTGTTTACAAGGAAGATAACCAACCACATGAGGTGTCTAGCAGAGGGGGACATCACTTTACCTACATCCTGATCAGCCCTAGTACAGAATAGGTCATGTTTATGATGTCTAACATTTGTAGCCACTATCTCAAAGTACATAGGAGGCGTTGGAGTGTAGGTATTGGGGAATGCATCTACGAGCAAATTGGAATGGTAGAATGAAGAAACCGTAGAAGGCCTTATTGACAAGTTCTTTGATCTCCTTCTCAAGGTGTTAGGGAAAAAAAGAAAATAGTTTCATGTCACCTTTTGGAGGTTGCTACCCTTTAAGTCAATGACTGGTCCTTCAGTGAGTCTTGCACTATAATCAGGGAAAAGTACCCGAGCCACAAGCCTTTTTGTAGACCTTTGCTTTCAGTGCACTTGGCCCTGACTAAAAAGTATGGCCAACATAAAAGCCTTGCATCTAGCCCTGGGAGTACTGTGTCTTTCTGAAGCGATCAAGCCAATATTTTTTCTTTATAGAAAATTCATTTTCATCTTTTTTTTTACCATGGAGAATTACTTTTGAGACTTCATAGAAAGCTGGATTTTATTAAAGGGGTACTCCAGCTCCGGTGCCTGGTTCCCGTCGCTTTCGGCCTGCGTCAGACACCCGGAAGCGGGTCTTTTCCCTCTGCCACCTCCTCCCCGGGCCCAGCAAAAAAGTGCCCCCCCCTGCTGGAGTACCCCTTTAAAGGGTTTAACATTGACTTACAGGGTGGCTATCTATAATAGGTGGCACTAGATAGACAGTTTTCTTTCTTCTATAAGAGACACGATTTGCATAGTTTTCCCCTGTAACATTAATTGTATGACTCCATATGTATCTATATCTGTGTCTGGACAGTTCCTGACACTGAAAGAGATGGCAGCAGAGAGCACTGTGTCAGACTGGATTGAATACTCCACTTCATGCAGGACATACAGCAGCTCACCAGTACTGGAAGATGTGAGATTTTTTAATAGAAGTAATTTACAAATCTATATAACTTTCTGACACCAGTTGATTTTAAAGAATACCCCTTCAAAGGTTTAGACATGGGTTGTTGCGTCCAATAGGTGTAACTAGAGGGGCTTCCATCTAGCAGATAATCTGCATACTTTCTCCCATGGAGCATTGCCTGTAAGAGTCCTTGGATCTTGCTAAAGGGTTGTTACCTTCAATAAGTAAAACTAGTGGCTCAGTTGTTTTCCATTTAGAATAATTTGCATACTGTTTCCCATGAATCACTGCCTGCAGTTTAGGAAATGAAAACAGGGTTCTGTTTGGTTGCTTTGGGCAACAAGGCCAGCTTTTAATAAGTGAGGTGTAAGTTGGTACCAGAGCGTCTGCAGCGGGCCGACAACGGCCACTGCAATTATTCTAACAAAGTTGTTTGTACGAGCGGCTAACACTACATGGCTGCTTGTGGTTTATACAGTCATTGTAATTATTCTCCTTTGTAAACTTTCATTGTAAATAAACACTTGACAGGTTTTTCCTGCGGTTTTACAAGTTACTGGTTTGCGACTACATCCCCACAATTTATTTTCAATCCTTTTATATGCGACATGTTATTAATGTAGTTGTTTGCTATTCATTATCGCCATAAAGAGTGACACAGTAAACCCCGTAACCAGGGGCGGATTAACTTTACCATGGGCCCTGGGCTGTTCACCAAGCTTGGCCCCCCCCCCCAACCCACTGTAACAATGGCGGCACTAGCTTTAGTCTTTCTCCTCCATATTGCAGCCTGTAAAAGACCTGTGGTGACATCATTGTCACATAATAAGGTCCTTCAGTATGTTCTCTAATGTTAATGCATTGTCTGCTGGCTGCAGTTTTGCCTTGATTTGTGCAAAATTGCGGTGATTTTATGCAAATCATGGCAGAACTGTAGCCTGGAGATAATACACCACTAAGAAGTCTGTTTGGGAGGCCATGGGCCCCCCAAGAGTTCAGGACCCCGGGCTACCGCCCGATATGGACCTGTTATAATCAGCTACTGCCCGTAACATATTCAAACAACATTCAGACTTGTAGTGCACCTTATAGAATTGTGGCGTACCCCATGGGATGTTCCACCCTGGAATAAATCGATGTGTTCTTGGAGTGTTAATAATGGATTTGCTCACCGCAGCAAGAAATGGGTTAAAAATGGTAATTGATGTTAGCGAGCTGAGTGCTTTGATTTACCTATATAGTTAATGGCAGTGACTGTAATAACCCAGCAGGATTAATGGCCATATGACAAGCATTTAACATATTCACAGGGAAGTCACCGTTTTCCTATAGGAGAGTATAAATCACACGCAGTGATAGGAATTTTTAAAAGGGGCCCAGAATGGCTCATATTTTATCTTTATCAAAACCCAGCGGAAACATTAGGAATGACAAATCGCTGCACGGTGCCTGGAGGTGTCAGAGAGCAATATATAACATCCATATCTATGCTGTGCAGGTCGGGTCCTGAAGACAGTGGGTTATTAATTAGTCATAGTACCAACATATTCCACAGTGTTGTACAGAGATTGTCGCCACTTACGCCAATCCCCGAACCTTAATATATATGAACCTATGAGTATGTTATTTGAGTGTGGGGGGTATAAATGTACCATGACTTAACCCATTTATCTCCAGGGAAAACATACAAACTCCATGCAGGTGTTGCTATTGTTTAGATCCAAACCTACGACCCCGATTCTGCAAGACAACGATGCTAACCAGTGAGCCATTATATATTCCTATACAAATAATATATATAATAAAGGGGTATTCCAATACAGAATATTTTCCCCTATCCTCATCATGGGAGATAAGTGTGAGATCGCCGGGACCCTGACCACTTATTGTTTAGCATTAGAGATGAGCGAACCAGGTTCGGGTTCGAGTCCATCCGAACCCGAATGATCTTCATTTGATTAGCGGGGGCTGCTGAAGTTGGATAAAGCTCTAAGGTTGTCTGGAAAACCTGGATACAGCCAATGACTATATCCATGTTTTCCACATAGCCTCAGGGCTTTATCCGACCTCAACAAAACACAGCAATCGCTGAGCTCAGGGAGACCTGCGACAAAAAAATTAGATGGAGTACTCACTGAAGAATCTCCACTGATGCATTGCCCCCTATAAATTTAACCCTTTAAGGACAGAGCAAATTTCGATTTTTGCGTTTTCGTTTTTTCCTCCTTGTGCATAAAAGGCCATAGCACTTGCATTTTGCACTTCCACCTAGGAACCCACATGAGCCCTTATTTTTTGCGTCACTAATTGTACTTTGCAATGACAGGCTGAATTTTTGCATAAAGTACACTGCGAAACCAGAAAAAAATTCAAAGTGTGGTGAAATTGAAAAAAAAAAGCATTTTGTTTATTTGGGGGAAACGTGTTTTTACGCCATTCGCCCTGGGGTAAAACTGACTTGTTATATATGTTCCTCAAGTCGTTACGATTAAAATGATATGTAACATGTATAACTTATATTGTATCGGATGGCCTGTAAAAAATTTAAACCATTGTTTGTCAACAAATATACGTCACTTAAAATCGCTCCATTCCCAGGCTTATAGCGCTTTTATCCTTTGGACTATGGGGCTGTGTCAGGTGTCATTTTTTGTGCCATGATATGTTCTTTCTATCGGTACCTTGATTGCGCATATACGAGTTTTTGATCGCTTTTTATTACAATTTTTCTGGATTTGATGCGACCAAAAATGCACAATTTTGCACTTTGGGATTTTTTTGCGCTGACGCCGTTTACCGTGCGAGATCAGGAATGTGATTAATTAATAGTTCGGGTGATTACGCATGCGGCAATAGCAAACATGTTTATTTATTTATTTATTTATTTACTTTTATTTATAACCTGGGAAAAGGGGGGTGATTCAGACTTTTATTAGGGAAGGGGGCTTTTTACTAATAATGACACTTTTTTTTTTACTTTAACACTTATACTAGAAGCCCCCCTGGGGGACTTCTAGTATAAGTGCCTTGATCTCTCATTGAGATCTCTGCAGCATAGATATGCTGCAGAGATCCATGAGATAGGCACTCGTTTACTTCCGGCTGCTGCAGCCGGAAGTAAACGAGTGCCGAGCCGGGGACGGCGCCATCTTGGAGCGGTCCCCGGCCGGCTTCAGTTACGGAGATCGCTCCTTCGGGATAACATCCCGGAGGAGCGATCTCCCCACTAGACACCAGGGATGACGCTGCGTCCGGTAATCACTGCATCTGATTACTGTATTAGCGGTCGCCGTGCGGCCCCGCTCTGAACTCCCTTACCGGCATCAGGGCGTAAATTTACGCCCGATGTCGTTAAGGGATTAAATATGCAAAAGAAGGGTCCGTGGAGTCTCAGTTACGAGTTTTAAAACACGGGAATAGCCAGATATTCCTCAAGGGAAGGGAAGCCTATTGCCAAGGGAGTGACTCCCAGTGGGGAGATCACCAAACCACCCTGATACGTAGCCCCTTAAATCCCACTCAGTTGCGACTTTTGGAACATAAATAGGGAAATACCAGGGTGGCCCCTTGTGCATCAAAGTCTAACTCTGTGGCGAGTATTACGACATGACAAGGGTTTACAAAGGCAGGCATCCATCCACAGACGATCGTTTTGGGCTAGTTGCCCCTCGTCAGTGTGGAGTAGGAGTCTGGCTAACAGGGGCAATGAAAAATAGACCAACAAAACACAGCAATCGCTGAGCTCAAGGAGACCAGCGGAAAAAAAAAAATCTGATGGAGTACTCACTGAAGAGTCTCCACTGATGCATTGCCCCCTATAAATTTAAATATGCAAAAGAAGGGTCCGTGGAGTCTCAGTTACGAGTCTGAAAACACGGGAATAGACAGATATACCTCCAGGGGAGGGAAGCCTATTGCCAAGGGGGTGACTCCCAGTGGGGAGATCACCAAACCACCCTGATACGTAGCCCCTTAAGTCCCACTCGGTTGCGAGTATTGGAACTCTATTTGAACTCTATTGGAACTCTATTTTGAGACTCGTAACTGAGACTCCATCGACCCTTCTTTTGCTTTATCCAACTTCAGCAGCCACCGCTAATCAAATGCCGAAAGTTCGGGTTCGGATGGACTCGAGCATGCTTGAGGTTCGCTCATCTCTATTTAGCATCCTTGCATTGGGGTCATAGGTTTGCATCTATCCAACGGCGGCACCTGAAGGAAGACAATGAATGGAGTGGTGGCAATCATGTGCTACTCAACATTTTTTTCATAAGAAAAACACTTAAGGAACTGTTCTTGAGATAGAAGACTTATACCCTATCCACAGTATAGAGGATAAGTGTCAGGGTTAGGCTATGTTCACACTAAGTAAGTTCAGTAGAAATCACAGCTGTTTTTACAACCGCCGTGATTTCTGAGATACTTACGTTGTGCTGCAGGCTGAAGGAATCCCGGCCGGAGTGTATACACATGGTATACACTCCAGCCAGGATCCCTAGCGGCGACCCAAGAAACTTACATGTCAGTTTTCTGCGGCCGCTATTTACTGAATAGCGGCCGCAGAAAACCCTGTCAGTTCACACAATGAAGCGTGCGGTTTCAGCCGCACACTCTATTGTGTTCAGTGGGGAGTTCTCTTGTGGGCGCACACAGATGCGCCTGCATCAGAACTCAGCAGTGCTAAAGATCATCCGGCCGGTACTGCAGTACCAGCCAGGATGATCTTTTTTGAGACCGGCTGTGTGACCATAGCCTTATGATCACTGGGAAAATCTGACACTTACAGTATTCTCTGTTTTGTCGATAGGATATAAGCATTCTATTGAAGAATCCCCCATTTAAGCCAACTTTTCATTAACTTGGCTGAGGACAGTCCTTTGGCTATGTCACTGTGTCACATTAGTAAGGGGTCAGTGGGAAGGGAAGAGTTATCAACAAACCACCCTGCCTGGGGGTGACAGTAGAATGCAGGGACCCCCATACTAAAGGCTGGTGACTGGGTTTTGCAAACACAGACAGTAGGGCTTGTTGCCTGTTTCCCCTTCATGCCTTTTTTAAAAGCTTAGGCCATTTTGCATGAAAGAGCATTTACTTTATATATTGATATTATGGTCGCAAATCTCGATTGACTATGGGTGTTTTTTATGTGGAAAAGGTGTTTAGGATGGGGGTGCTAAGTTTGAATGAAGTTTTTAACCTTGAAAATAAAGTAACCTAGAATATCTGTGTGTCAGGGCTGGACGTATTCTGAATATATGCCTCATAGACCTTGTTCTCTCCAGGGCAGAGATCCGAATAGTTGCCCAGGGGGAAGTAAAGCTGAGGTATAATGTTAATGTTGAATAGGGATAAGTCATGATGTGTTTTTATTCCCATTATATAGTATATACACTACAGGTATATATCTGGCAGGGGACCTTAGCTCCAGGCGCCTTGTATAACATAGCAATATTTTTTTTTTTTCTTGGAGCGCTACGAGTCTCTGAGATGTAATAAAATAGGTGTTTTGCTACTTACATTAATGTAAATAGTCTCCAGATATTCTGAACATTTTTTATTCCTATAAAAAGTAACAGCCATTGATTATATAAATCAGACGCAAGCAATGTGCACTGCTCCAGCCACCGAGCCAAACCTGCTGAGGGTTGTAGTTCATCAGCAGCTGCCGAGACACAGGTCAGATTAGCTAATCCGTAGTATCAAAAAGAACACACACCATGCTTTCTGTAGGACAGCTGGAGTCCAGCAGTGGCAGTGGGACTTAGAGCAATTATCAGAACCTTCATTGGTGATGTTTTCCTAACCTTGTTGGGGTTGCCCATTGCTTTTAAGAGACCGTCCAAGAACATTGTAATGTCAGGCATCAATCCATAGCTGTGGCTATCCATTTATGTGATATTTTTTAAATCAGGAATTTATCTTTGCTGTCATGTAATCGCTAGATACTAAAGGTATATACAAAAGAAGAAGCAGTGGAGCCTCATTTAAGAGTCTCAAAACACAGGACTAGCCAGATATCCCTCTGGGAAGGACCAAGCCAAGGGACGGCTCCTATAAGGAAACCACCAAATCCACCATATTAAGTGGCCCTATAAGTCAATGTAATGACAAGGGAAAAACCAAGGCCAGATATTCATTCACAGACAACTGTTTCAGGGTGTTGCCCCTCATCAGTGTGGAGCAGGATTCTGGCTAGGTGGGAGCAATGCCTATAAAAGAAACAGATCACTGATCTCAGGGAGACCAGCCAAACGATATCCCTGCTGGCTGCCAGTTAAAGCACCCAAAGCAGTGAAATCCTATGTGTGTTGCTCTCTGGGAAACATGAATATGCAAAAGAAGAGCCCCTCATTTACCAGTCTCGAAACTAGGACTAGCCAGATATCCCTCTGGGAAGAACCCGCCTTGTCATTAGATTGACTTAAAGGGCCACCTAATAAGGTGGTTTTGGTGGTTTCCCTACAGGAGCCATCCCTTGGCGGGGTTCTTCCCACAGGGATATCTGGCTAGTCCTGTGTTTCGAGACTATTAAATGAGGCTCCTCTTCTTTCGGGCTCTTCTTTTGCATATTCATATTTTCCAGGGAGCAATGCACCTAGGATTTTACTGCATTGAACGCTTTAACTGGCAGCCGGCAGTGTTATTGTTTGGCTGGTCTCCCTGAGATCAGTGATCTGTTTCTCTTATAGATACTAAAGAGGTATTCATCTCAGAATTAACGTATCATATGTTGCTGCCCAGATGCAGAATCTAACAGGTTATTCTTACCTCTCCGCGCTCCGTGTCTTTCTACATCATCTCCAGGCCCCAAATGAATGATCTTGCCTCCACTACTGCTCAACCAATCACTAGCCACAGAGCAGTCCTGCCTTAAGGGTGAGTTCAGACTATGGAATTCTCATGGATAAATTCCGCGGAATTCCATCGCCTGTACGCGCTCACGGCCACGCGCCTTTCCGCCGGCTCCATAGACACCATTCTATGGGCTGGCTGATTCTGCATTCTGCTGAAAGAATTGATGTGACAATTCTTTCGGTGGAATGGGGAATCAGCCGGCCCATAGAATTGTGTCTATGGAGCCGTCAGAAAGGCACGCGGCCGTGAGCGCATACAGGCGACGGAATTCCACGGAATTTATCCGCGAGAATTCCGTAGTCTGGACCCACCCTTAGTAAGGAGGACACCGGGGAGTGCGGCGAGGATGGGAAAAGGGGAGTGATTTAAATTTGTAAATGTAAATGATTGCTTATACTGAACAATTCTATGCTTTCTGATAAGTCAGATTGGTGCTCTGCTAGTACAACCTGGCTTTTTAGGAGATCACCAATTGGCTGGCACATTGGCACCTTGTTATTACATTGGAGAGGCGCCAATCGAGCGCCCGATTTCCCTGGCTATTGCCATTTTACTTTTTAAATGCTGAAGGGGTTAAATGGGGGTTAAATGACCGTCAATGTGATTGCTGAAGTCGGTCATTGATTTATTATTGGCCGCTGGTGGCAGCTGGTCTTCATATTCTATGAAGTGAATTCAGCTTCTGAGCATGTTTCATATTCTGTTAAGGAGCAGGTGACGTACACAGGCAGCACCCATGCTTCAGTCCCTGGTGGCAGCACCAGAAATGTATGGTGCTCATCGTTGAAGGGTTAAAGGAATTTCCAGGAGTAGGGTCTGCTTTTCTTTCTCCAGAAACAGCACCACTGGTGTTCATGGCCTGTGTATGCTATTGCAGCTTGGCCCTATATATTTCAGATTCTAATTTCCACTGATATCTGCCATAAGAGGCAATGAGGTTCAAGATGCCTGATTCTTTTCACTGCCAAAGCGGAGTCTCCTCTGTCTGCGAATTCAAATAAACATATACATTTGGCCAAACCAAGTATGGTCGAGGAAGATAGTTGCAAGTCAAACAAGTTGATTAATAAGCAGCAACTCAACAGACATATCCTAAAGCTGATGCGTTGGTGGCAGGAAAAATCTGAGCGACTATGACCAGGACAAGAAGGCTCGGTCAGAGCATCTCCTGAATAGCCGCGTGGGGTGTTCCCAGTATGTAGTGGTTAGTACCTATCAAAAGTGTCCAAGGAAGGACAACTGTGACTGGTGGGGAAAGGCCTATTGATATGTGGGGAAAGAAGACCAGCCCATCTTTCCTGATCAGAGCTAATGCATACCTGCTGGCTATGATAGGAAGGTGACAGATCACACGGGGCATTGCAGCTTGCTGTGAAGTTACAGACCAGTCAGAGTGCCCATGCCGACCTCTGTTTACCACAGAAACTGGCAGTGGGCACAAAAGCATCAGATTTGGACCATGGAGTGATAGAAGAAAGAGGCCTAAACGTCTACATTGTACAGACCAAGACTCCCCTTCATTCTGTGGCCTCTCAGCAGGATAGTGCCCCGGCCACACTGCAAGAATTGGTCCAAACAGAGGGACATGACATAGAGATGAAGGTAATGACTTGTCCTCCAGTTTCCCCAGATCCCAATCTGGTTGATTATCTGTGGAAAGTTCTGGAGAAAAAAAAGTCTGATCTATGGAAGTCGCACCTCACAGGACAACTTACAGAACTTATAAGATCTACTGACAACTAATGTTGAGCAAACCTATCAAAATGTCTTGGTTCAGCAATGTTATTTGAACACAGGCTGTGTCCATGTTTTCCAGAACTCCCAAGGGCGGCATCCATCTTCTGCAGCCTCAAGAATCAAACCCTGAGCATTCTGGTTTGGATAACTAAACCTGAACATTTTGACCAGTTCGCTAATCTTGGTGCCAGATGCCACAGGACACATTACTGGTCTATGGAGTCAGTGGCTCAATTGGTCAAAGCTCTTTTAGTGGTGCGAATGGTCCCTAGACCGTATCATTTTTAATGTTATGGCTGATCGTGTTTGTTCCCTGCAGGGCAAACTTCCAGGCACAGAGCAAATGTCCCATAGATGATGTTTTGCATGTGTGCGGTTTCATGGCAATCATTCTAATATTGGAAGGTCCTCTGATTCATTACTGGCTCTAGAGACTCGGAGGCCAGCGGCACACCCAAGAGTTGGATTCAGTCATACAGTCAATGTAAATAGTAGGCAGCTAAGCTGTAAAGCATATTCCTCCAGTACAGGGATGGCTGCAAAGGTCATCATACCAACTCCTTGATGTAAAAGACGGCTGCTCTGCCAGGCCTATGTGTGTTTGCTATCAATGTTGGCTACAATTACCACTTCATTAAGATTCCTCAGCGTTTTCTGGGGTTGCCAATGGCAAGAGTTTTGGAATTTTTCTAATTAACAGATAATAAAGCGATTAACTTTTCACTCCTTACTGCTGAGCACAATGTCATCTGGCTGTTCTGGAAGCGCAGATCAGGCACGCTCTGTATATATGACTCAGAATCTTAAGTTACTCAGGTGAAGAGTTTCCTGATCTTGGCACAGTATCACTGATACTTTCTTTTTCCTGGCCACTGGTTGAGGCTGCGAGATGCCGCCCACACAGATGGTTCCTTTTCGACTGAGTAGAGACATGGGGAGAGACTCCTTGCAAGGGGACCTCCCGCTAAGACTAGAGAGGATTCCTTTAATTGGTGCTAATTAGAGCATCTGTTCAGAAAAGCGGATGAGGTGTCATTGTGAAAAGTCAGGAGCGTAAGGTGGGTGGGGGGACCTCCGATGGAAGACTGTAAGGGCTATAAAGGAAGGAGTGATAAAATAGGGAAGTAATATACTACGATAAATGAGACTGTGTGTGTGCTAGGTGGTTGCATAGTAGAATAAGGAAAATTATGGTGGATGTGGATGGAGCAGAGAGGCAAGACACTAGGAAGGATGATGTATGAAAATCAGGCTGGGGGGTTGCAGAATAAGAAAAATGACTCATGCAAAAGACTGATTAAGCGATGTGGGAGCGATGGACGTAGGCTGTAAGGAAGGCTTGGCCATGAAACACATGCTGCTAGTAAGGTAAGGGGAGAAGACACAGCCTGCATAAAATGTATAGAAAGAGGACAAAGGCTTTTGTGAAGAGTTTGTGAAAAGGCACATGCTCCATGAATGAGAGAAGAAAAGGCTCAGATCATAGGGAAAAGACAGAGAAGAGAGGCAAGCTGGAGAATACACAGAAGAGATCTGTAATTCACAGTATAGGTGGCCAGACACATTAGATTACAATTGATGAAAATGGACAAATTCAACCAAAATGATTATTTGTCAGGTGAAATTTAACATTAAAAGATGACTATTGTTGGAAAAGAAAGCTTTATTGCTCGTGTTTTAGACAAATGTGACGGCCAATGGAATAAAATATGTATGGCTGTGTCTACGAAATGCCCGCTTCTATTTAATGTGTGTAACCAACTTGTGACTGAAGATGATATAAAAAAAGCTTCTCAACCTTTTCTAGCTTATGTGAAATTTTTATCTGCGACTAATAGTACAGTTAGTGGTGGCTTCTAAGGTTGGACGCTGCCCTAGGGAGTCCTGAAGAAGCCATAAACCATAGGCTGTATCCATATTTTACAGGACTCCGTAGGGCTGCATTCACCTTCAGCAGCCATTGAGTGTACTCAACTTTTTTCCAACTCACAACCTCTGGGTTTCAAATTTTCGATCTCCGTCTTTGATATAGTTCATATGGACACAGGTTGCCTTAAAGAAACAACCCCTTTAAGTGAGCAGCTGTGTCACCCAACTAGCTAATAGCTAATTTTCCAGGGGAAGTGGCTATAACCCAATCATTGGCTGGGAAGACTCCTTTAACTGGCAGCTATGTGTTTTTTTCCAGCAATGCTATGATGTCCTCTAGTGCCTCTAGAACGCAGTAGTATCTGCAGCTGCCACCAGCTGGAGAGACATAAGAGCTACATGTCACTGGATAATGAAAACTGATATAAAGAAGAAAACAATGCCCTAAGACACTAGAGAGAGAGGATTGGGAAGTGACAGAAGCTATAAAACTGGATTTCAGTAGAGGAACAGGTTATCACTAAGGTATGGGCAACTACTGAAGAAAGTCGGTAAGGATTAGGATTTAGGACAGACTGGGTTTTGTGAATTTGTGTTTAACATTTTTTTTCTCCTTTTTCAGGAATCAGAACTTGGCTTGTGAATGACCATAGTTTGGACTGAATGTAATCTAAATATCTGTAATTAGAGTTATTGTAAACTATGCTTCATAAATCAATTCTACCCTTCAAGGAAATATTTATCTTTTCATGTCTCGTGAAACTTTGACCTTTTAAATGTTTTTGATCTGCGTAAGTCAAATATTCGAGATGGCTCTTTGGTGAACAAAGCAATAAAACAAAAGGGTTTGGAAAAAAATCAATTTGCATTTCCATCACACACTTACCCATGCACTCATTGGCTTCCCGGGCATTGGCCCTCTGCCATGGTCGGTCATAATGAAAGGCCTTGCATCTATCACATTCTGGTCCCTCTGTATTGTGTTTGCAGTCACAAACTAACCGTCCTTCTTTGTCTTTGCCACAGCGAGAGGCATGTCCATTGCATTTGCACCTGCCACCCACTTGAAACTCTCCAACTGAGTAGAAGAAACCTGGACCATCATCTGATACTTCAGAATCCCTGTTCCCTTGAAGGTGAGGACGACTGAAGACCACACGGATGTCAGTAGCAGTCACCCAGTCCTGTAGCACAGGACTGTTGTCAAAGTCCTGGGCTGAGGGTCTTCCATCTAAGGTGCTGAAGGCTATAAGGCCTCCTGTCAGTGGATAAAGATCTGTGTGTCCATCAGTACACAGTGCCTCCTGCTCGTTTTGCTTGGTGACACTAGCACGGCTAGGTTTCCCATACAGACGGCGGCACTGGGATGAATAATATTGGTAGGGAACCCAAGTCTTACCATAATCCATAGACTTGAAAATAGCTACAGACTCAGGCCGAGGAGAACAGAACTGTAGACTGACATAGGTCACTTCAAACTTCTTTCCCAGTGAAAGGGTTAGACTGACATTTTGTGGTGAATGACGTGGGAAACTTTCTGATCTCCAGCAAGTCATGTTTCCAGCTGAGTTAAGGTCGGTTAGATGAGACGGAGGGTGAGCCTTCTTTGGATCTGAAGCATCACATGCGCGGGTGGCTGGGCGTCCACATGTGCTGGAGGCTTGGACTTCTTTTCCAAAGGCTGCGTTGACAAACTCAGGCACGCATCGACGGGGAAGACCATGCTCATCGTAGCAGGGGTCTGGGATTGGGTGCTGCTGTTGGCCAGAAAATGGTGCTGATGCCGAATGAAGCATCACAGGAGACAGTGACAACACGAATAACAGATGAAGCATCTTCAGGGCAAGGAACACAAGCCTATAAAAAAAAACAAAAAAAACACTTTTTGTATGTTTTGTTTCGTTAATCATACAAAAATGACAATATTTTTGGATTGTAAGAACATATTTGCATTGTAACCTATCCATTTCTCTAGGATCATTTGATTTTTTAATGGAGGAAGGATAACTGCCACTACCTTTCTGATGGTTGCTTATCCACCGAGGGGACACTGGAAACTGACATTGACCGTGGTGATCAAAACATTTCACACTGAAATATTTATCAGGCCATTAAGTGCAATATATTGTGTTTTTCCAATGATCAACATTGCTGGGCTTAGCGGGCACCTTAAACATTATGGGGGACTGGTAGCTGATCAGTGGGGACCACTGAGACACACACAATAACAAGAACAGAGGTCAGTTGTTCCCCTGAATGAATGGAGCATGAGTGCACATGCTGGGCCACTGCTCCATTTATTCCTGAATGTTTGGAAATCCTATAGACAGTAAATGGATTGGCATCTTTACTGCCTTTCCATTCACATGGGGGACTGTTGATCGTTCTTCTTATGATTGGTCAAGGTTCCAGTGGTCAGCCCTGCACCCATCAGCTATTTGTTCCTTAACCTGCAAATAGGCGATAATTTTTACTCTTAGGATAATCCCTTTAAAGTGATATTGTCACCCTCCCTCACTTTATGTCAGGTATTCAACACCATCCACCAGCTTAGAGGCTGCACATTTAATATATGCCTGTATAAAACGTGTCTATGTCTTCTTTCTGTTCTAAAATTGCTTCTATTCATCAGTGGACAGCAGGGAGATGGGGCCCAACTGGTGACACTGTCCACCGATGAAAAGAAGAGATAGTAAAGGGGGTGTTTGTGTGATAGTATCACTTTAAAGTGAATCTTTCGGCTGTAATTCACATTCCAAACTGCTGACACTGTTAGATAGCTGTTAGGTCAAGGAGACACATGGTACCTGTCATATATCCACCTGTGCTTCCAGAACATAGAAAAATCCTTTTATTCTCTTGTGAAAAGTGTCAGAGGGGCCTTCCCAAGCTGGCGTAGGTTTTAAGGTAGCTTCACAAACACTGTATCGCAGCGGATTTTCTGCTGCAGATCCGCAGCAGATTTGATCTACATAACTGAACACAGTATCAAATCTGCACCATCAGATCTGCTGCGGATCTGGTGTGTGTAAAGGCACCCTTACTGGCATTTTTTTCAGGCGGAAAAATGTTAAATGTGGTGAATGCAGAGGCCGTGCCCCCCTCTGCGTGCATTCATACCCCCTTTATACCGCCTCCCCGCCCCTCTGGTGTAAGTGGCTCAGAGGGACCCTACACAATTGAATATTCGCGACACCAGTTTTTATTAGTATATTTACATGCATTGGGCTCATCTGCACCATAAAATGGCATTTTAGCCTGATAATAAATGTCCCCCATTGTGTATATTCTTATCAGGGTGTCTGTAGGTGATGTTTGTCTGTACCAGGTATTGCAGCTCAGCTCGTTCCATGTGCATACTGCAGTACCACACATACCCACAGACAAGGGTGGTGCTGTTTCTAAAATAAAAAGAGCAAATTCCCCTTTTCCAATCACGTACCTACCCCTTTAAGGTGTCATAGATGTCATATTGTGTACAGATCCTACAACCACCGCAGGTCTGCCTACACATGATATATATATATATATATATATATATATATATATATATATATATATATAAAATGATCTAATAATATAACATCTAATATCTAATGAATGGTAGGTATAGGCCATAGGTGCACTTCTAAATGGCATTTCAGGCTTACATTGCCAGGACTATTCTCGTAAGGAAACCTATCCCTTGCAGAGAAATGGTTAAATGTGCCAGACGTCTCTCTCGCTCTCTCTTTTAAGAGCACATAGTTGAAAGGTTGCCCAGCTGAGATTAAAAAAATAACAGTCAGAATACTTCCAGTACAAAAACTAAACATAGTTATATATACGGAATATGATGTGATCATTGTGCCAAAACTTCTAGTTACAGACTGATACACCCCAGAACTGCTGGAAACAGCCCCTCAAAAGACAGATACACCCCAGATCTACTCATCAGAGCTCCTCAAAGACAGATAGACCCCAGATCCACTCCTAAGAGCCCCACACAGACAGATACACACCAGAACTGTACCGACTTCATATAAACAGGTATCATTTACAATGGGAGAAAAAGCTGGCGCAGTGGTTAAAAGCGCTGGCTGTTAACCAAAGACACACTGGAAGCTCTAGCATTACTCCATGCGTCAAACCATTTGTGACCTCGAACGACATTTTATTTCCATTTCTTACAGAGGATAAAAAAAAGAGAGAGTGTCAGCTCTTGTGTGGACAGTATCAGTACAGGAAATCGCTGCATGGAAAATAGGGAATAAAATGCACAAACTAATGTTTATGCTTCTTTTATAACGTCATCTCCGTAGTGGTCACAGGACAGGCGTTACAGAGCCAGGGGTCCCAGAATCCTATGTAGTTTATATACAGGGACTTACATATAGGCGCTTGATCCTGGATTATATAGGTGTTCTTATATCCAGGGACTTACATATAGGTGCTTGATCTTGGATTATATAGGTGTTCTTAGATACAGGGACTTGTCTGCCCTGCTTTTTTTTTTTTTTTTAGATAAGTGAACTGTGCTTTTAAATTTAGTAATGCTCTGAAAGCTCTGGTCCCACTAGAGCCACTAGTGCATGACAAAACAACACCAACTTAAACATAGTCGATACTGTACCTTTTTAGGGCTAAAGTGTGCCTTGGCGCGGCCTCTACTAACATAGATTAAGTTTCTGATCCTATTCTAGCAAATAGCAGAGTAACCACTCTGAAAGGTAAGGACTGGAAGCTTTCCTTGAGGGGGATCTGTTTTGCATAGTCTCTCGTAATAAGGGATATTTGACAATAAGATGATAACAAAGTGCCCTTTTTCTGGGACCCTGTAAGAATACTTGGCAGTCTTTAATTTCCCTACATCACCACCAAAGGGAAATTGAAGCATTACACAGTGTCCATGCACATCAGTGAATTTCTATGTAATGCGAGACAGCACGAGTCTGATTGTTCGGCACTTGATTGCCCTAGAGACTTGAAGCCCTAGAGAGTCCAGGAAAACATGGATACAACCTATGGCCTATGGCTGTATCCATGTTTCCAGGGCTTCATCCAACTTCTTCAGCCACTGAGAATCAAATACTGAACAATGAGACTGGAGCATGCTCGAGTTGCGTTCATTTTTAACTCTTAGACCTCAAAAATCCACCTAGTGTAAAACAGTAGGTAAAAATCAGTGTCTGTCTGAGGGTGCGTTCACACTATGGAATTCACACGGAGAACATCTTGCGGATTCTGCTGCTCGCCCCCTGCGCTCTTCAGCTTGAATCTCCGCACGTGCCTTAGACTCCATTCTATGATCAGGAGGATTCTGCCGTCTGAAGTTCTCTGCATGGATTCCATAGTATGAACACGACAACAGGCAAAGCTCGATGGCTAGATTGGTCATGTAGCCCTTTGCTTTAATAAGCTCTTGGCCGCACATCCCCTATTACACAGGGAGAGGCCATGGTCACGTGTGCATGCTGCCACTTAATTCACAGAATATGGGACTGCTGACGGGAAGAGAGTACAGTACTCAGTTCACTGGCATCCCCATAGACCATTGACATGTCAGTAGCTCCATTCTGACAGGATATTTTGGTGTAATTGGTGCTTCGGATCCACACAAAGGTTCTTAGGAACACTGCACTAAGATCAAACTATATACAAGGGTTTAAACTGGATGGAGTACACATAGTAAGTGTTGACCAGAAGCGGGATAAGACGTGAGTGGGGGAGAAATAGCTGGTGCAGCACTGAACCTGTCTTCCCTTTTGTTTTCCCTTAAACTCAGAATAGTTGCTTTTCAGAAGCAGCCAAACCCACAGAAGCCTCTTCATGCAAAGCCGTACACTTCCAGCTTGACAGAGGTCTAACTACATTTCCACTCAAAGCACACTAGTAGCTGACCATGCTAAGCTTAATCGCTAAAAACTTCGCACTGGTCCAAGATACAGAGGAGCACTAACATTGTACCTTCATACTCTTTTTCTTAAAGCGGTATTCTGATTTACAGAGACTCTCAGTAGGTTTATGCTGTCCTGTGTAAAGGTAGCATGAACTAGTGACAGAGAAGCTGAACAGAATGATGTATCACTTACAGTACATTATTCTGTGCAGTTAATTCAGAGATATTGTCCTGAATAACATGAAAAATAAATAGTCCTCTCCATTAAGTGCATGAGCTCAGTAGTCCTCAATATTCATGAGAAGCAGAAAACTTTGCCCACCAGTTGCTGATTGGCAGTTGACTGCCTATACACAGCATGGGTAGACAAAACCGGGTTCGGGTTCGAGTCGATCCGAACCCAAACGTTTGGCATTTGAGTAGCGAGGGCTGCTGAACTTGGATAAAGCTCTAAGGTTGTCTGGAAAACATGGATACAGCCAATGACTATATCCATGATTTCCACATAGCCTTAGGGCTTTATCCAAGCTCAGCAGCCGCCGCTAATCAAATGCCGAAAGTTCGGGTTCGGATGGACTCGAGCATGCTCTAGGTTCGCTCATCTCTAGTAGACAACTGTCAATCAGCAGCTGGAGGGCGGGGGAGGGTGCGTCAAGAATCCTATTCTCCTGCATATTAGGAGAACCGCTGAACAGAATGATGTAAGTAATACACCGATTTGTTCAGCATTTCTGTCACTAGTTTATGCTGCCCTCACTTAAGGCAACATAAACCTAGTGACAGATTCCCTTTAAATGAACTAATAATCAGTGTGAAATTGAGCAGGGGGACCTTTGGGCCCTGTGGATAGTTGATAAGTTAATTTAAATTGAAATATCCCTTTAAGGTCGTTGTATATGGGCAGGCAATTGCTTGATACGTGTGCCAATTGACTATATACAAGCTGACGAGTTAAAAGGACAGTTTACATTGGGCACACAAGTGATTGCTCCATCACTCGTACGCCTGTTTAGTTCCATTATTGCCAGCAGAATATCCCATTTACAAGGTAGATATACTTCTGATGAACAATGATTTCTATTTTCATATAAAAGATCTGAACAAGAGAAGTCCGCTGATCGCATCCACAGTTGATCACCCCTAGTAAAAGGGTTCATTCATGGTTATTGAGATTTTTTGACTCTGGTGGGGGAAAATGTATTATCCACTTATGCATTGTATAACTTTATAACATTATGACATTAAAAGGGGGTCCTATGGTCAGTCCACTGCAAATTTTATCACTTTAGCCTTCAATGCCCTGATTATATGTACTTAATATAATATGAAGCTCTTTGTGACTTTGCAGTCATCTTGCAGTCCCTAATTTGTCCTGCGGAGGCACTGCAGGGAAACTAAATGGTTACTATGAGGTTCTTTTACAGATTGCGGCTGAGTCATGGGACTTGCGCCAGCCAGACACCCTGTAATTCAGTTTATCATTTGTTACTCTTCTATCAAAAAGGAATTGTCCCAAACATACTTTCCCTTTAAGCACTCAAAGTTTCCCCACGTGCAGGTGACAAGCTGGCTATAATAGAATTCATTGCTTGGTCCCCAGCCACTTGTATAATTTGCATGTGAATGTGATGGAGATGGAAGCCGGCCTTATGGTGACATTGACACTCTTAATTTTTCTATATCTGCTCTTGTCGGGGGCCTTTAGGATATTATCTAAATGAGAGGGGGTTGTGAGGAGGCCCCATCCATTCAGGTATGGGACATGGAGTGGGAATTCTGTCATGCAATGACGGCATTCTGCTAACATAAAGGCAGAAATACTTGTGCACCTGCTGTAGGGCAAGAAGGTCAAAAGACCAGCTTGCCTGCTCTCCTAGCATCTCCAGAATCCTAACTCTTCTACAGAGATCCATTGTCCTGAACAGTATATATATTTCTCCCTCTGCCTCTACTCCCTCCTCCTCTTTGTGGTTTGAAATACAAGGATCAGTCTTCCACGGGAGCTCACACAGACCCTTCCGTCTTGTGTTTATAGGGGTACAATTGGGAATTATGTGCCTTCTGCATCTGTAATTAGAAGGAGGGGCAGGAGATGAGGGCTTAGCTTCAAGTGATGTTTTTTTTTTGATGCACAGACAGTTGAGAAGGGGAATTCTCAAAAGACCAAGGGATTGGAAAAGAGAGGGGGAGGGAGACATGAGATATACTCTGCAAGCACTAGTGCCGGGGTGGCGGTTTAGTCAGCAGTAGGTAAAGCCACCCACATCACGGCATGTAACCAGCATCCAAGTCAATGTTAGTGCAAATGTTTTATTATCTGGGGTGTGGACAACCCCCTCCCCTATATCCAATATTATAAGGATTCATGCCTCTATGTTAAAAAAGTAAAATAAAAATGTAGAAATCCGGCATGTTAAATAATCCCGATCATCATCTTGATCTGGCCAGCTATGAGTCCATGGGTGTTGTGTGATGTGGCAGCCCAAATACATTACACAAATTTTCCTAATAAAACTACTGCTTTGTGTGCAAAACTGTATGAATAGAGCTTGCAGGTAAATCTCACAAACCACATGGCCATTAACTATTAGAAAACAATGCAGAACACCTTGTCCCCAGAGAATTCTACTGCTTCACAGCTGCATCTAGGCCGTGTAGAGGACGGCGTGTGGTATTGTACCCTCACCTTTTGTTTGTTTTGTTGACTTTATTTAAAGGGAATCTGTTGGCTGCAGTTCACGATCCAAGCTGACGAAACTGTTAGATAGCTGTTAGGATGAGGAGACACGTTATAACTTTCATATATTGGTCGGTGCTTCGAGAACGTAAAAAATGCTCTTATTCTCTGACGCCTCTTTGACACTTGGCACCAGAGAATACAAGCCGTTATGAAAGCACATACAGATATATGAAAGGTATCATGTGTAGCTATCTTACAGCTATCTAACAGTGTCAGCACTTAGGAAAGTGAATAGCAAGTGACAGATTCTATCAGGCCTGTCATGCTCAGCGTTGAAGCGTCAAGGAGTCAATGCTGAGCAGCAGCATGCACACCTCCTCCCTCCCCATTTCTCCCTTCCTTGACTAATTAATGTATAGGGCTCAGTGCTGTAAATCAATCAGTCAAATCATTGAAGGGTGGGGGAGGAGGTGTGCATACTGCAGCTTAGCATTGCTTCTTGACACGTCAGCTCTAAACATTATTTAGGGCTAACAGATTTAAATAGGTGCTACACAGGGAACCTGTCATCAAGTATTGATAAGGATGCATCTCAAGAGTGCTGTCATATTGACTGCCTGTTCCAAATTACAAGTTATAAAGTTTATAGTGCGCACTGAGTAACCACACTAACACACTGATGGTCAAGGTGAATCTCATTTATTCAAAGATATCAGCCAGTATGTATATCATGGGGGGGGGGGGGGGGGTTCTTCTACTAAGGCTTGTATCATTGGCTATGGTACTAAAAGAGTTACTTGGGAAGCACTAGTGTTTACTTTTGTAAGCTTTAAGGAATGTAATCTCTATGCGTTTAGTAGGTCTGCGCCATATTGTAATGGCTTTACTAAATATACAAAATATAATATCCTTACCAGTATGCTTTTCTTAAATGGCCTTCATACAGGATAAGGCCATGTTCACACAATGTAATTTTTGTATTAATCGCGGCTGTGGTTGCCAATTTGCAACAATGGTCTTGATTAATGCAAAAGTTATGTTGCACTGCAGTCAGAGGGATTCCCGGACGGAGTGTATACACATAGTATACACTCCTGCCGGAATCCCTAGCGGCCGCACGAAAAACTGACATGTCAGTTTTGTGCGGCCGCTATTCATTGAATAGCGGCCGCACAACACTGACAGCTCACACAATGGTGAGTGCGGCTCCGGCCACACACTCCATTGTCGGCTATGGTGAATTGGGATGCTGGCACACACGGATGTGCATGCATCCCAATTCAGCACAAATGAAGATCATCCGGCCAGTACTGCTCAGACACCGGCTGTTCTGTGACCGGGTCACAGAACGGCCGGTGTCTTACGATGTGTGAACCAGGCCTAATAATAGAAAAGCGGATCACAGAAATGGGCCTTGTAAGATCAAATACAATTATAAAGTAATATGGCCTGAGGGTGGTCTCAGGAGACAAGGACCGCCTCCAGGGCTCTTCACATGTAGTATATGTACTTGCTTATAACTTTTCAGCAAGGCATATCTTTAAAAAACCATACCATAAAATGTATATGGCAGTGGTTAGTGACCATTGCTTAACATCTACAGTATATATTACTTTAATAACAATTCATATCCAACAATAGATTTCTTTTCTCCATTCATAAGAAATATGCTGCTAATCTAGTCCGTTGTTTTCATGTAGGTTGCTTTGTCACAAAAACAGCTGTCTGGCCCGTGCCCCTAAATTTGCTTTAATGCAGACCACCACATAAAAATGTAAGTGAATGTACAGACACAGTAAACTTAAGTTTCATTGCAGCAGTAAAGCTCTAAAATCCTGTTTTGCAGCTTTTGATACAAAATCTATGGAATAAAGTTTGAGTTCTCATTGTGGCTCGGCTATATTGGCTAATTCCAGCAATCCCGGTAATGGATCTGACAAATTGCTTTTCCACTAGTGCAGGTAAAGAGGGTCCCTCTGTGTCAACAATTTCTTGCTAGGTTGCTGATTTCTTGTATAATGCGGCCATAGCATCGTGGATAGTGGAAGTACAATGTCCAAAAACATGTATTTATCGATGGGACCCTAGATTGTTGTTTTTTGTCTGTTCCACTTGCTTATGAAAATTTAGTCACACTTCTTATTTATCTTGAACTGATGCTAAATTACAGCCTGTTTTATACCCCAGAGCTGCACTCATAATTCTACTGTAGTGTTTGGAAACAGTGAACAGGCTTGTTGGCAGATACATCGCCTAATAGAGGAAAGGGGACCTGTGGCCCCCCAACTGTTGCAAAACATGCCTTGATAGACAAATCTTTGGCATGATGGGAATTGTAGTTCTGCAGCAGCTGGAGGGTCACAGGTTGCTCTAATAGCTTAGCTGGACTCCTATAGAAGTGGGAAAGGTAGTTTTTCATCATCAGATTAAAATACAGTGTCTAATGTAAAAACGACACATTGTAGAATGCAAATGATCTCCAGATGACCAGAGCCTCAATTGAATCCTGTGTAATTTCAGCTCTGAAGCCCTGTAAGTTGTAAATTCAGCTCTGGAGTCTAACTCTGTCTGTACTCTGGACCAGTACAAGCTGTCGTCCTGCACCCCTAGAGAAAGCTCCAGGTCTGTAAGTTTTTTTTTGCTATAAAAGCAGCAGATTATAGAGTAGGCCTCCACCATATACTCCCTTTATTTTCATGGAGACATTTAATGGCATATGCTATCAGAGGTGTGCATTAGGAAATCTTCTCCATTGTATACCCCCAGTGGAAGTAGCTATCTCTATAAGTAATGTAGATTGTATTCTAGCGTCATACTACATTGCTGGATGGAATCTATGTATATTGAATAGTTGAGTTAGTTGCATGCTTCAAGCGACTCTGTACCCACAATCTGACCCCCCCCCCCCCAAACCACTTGTACCTTTGGATAGCTGCTTTTAATCCAAGATCTGTCCTGGGGTCCGTTCGGCAGGTGATGCAGTTATTGTCCTAAAAACAACTTTTAAACTGGCAGCCCAGTGCCCAACGGGCGTGGCCTAGATTGTGTATGCATTAGGCTGGCACAACCTCTTTGTCCCCCTTCCCCGCCCTCTTCATGATTAGGAATGCTCCAGGCAGATTGTCTCCTAATTTCCACCTGTGTCAGCACGGCACATGGGCTGGATCATTAAGGCACCTGTGCAATGTTCAGAGAAAATGTTCTAGGGGCATTCCTAATGATGGAGAGGGTGGGGAGGAGAGAGAAAATGTTCTAGGGGCATTCCTAATGATGAAGAGGGTAGGGAGGAGAGACAGAGAAGTTGTGCCAGCCTAATGCATACACAATCTAGGCCACGCCCGTTGGGCACAGGGCTGCCAGTTTAGAAGTTGTTTTTTAGGACAATAACTGCATCACCTGCCGGACGGACCCCAGGACAGATCTTGGATTAAAAGTAGCTATCTGAAGGTACAAGCGTTTTTTTTGGGGGGGCGGTGGTGGTGGTCAGATTGTGGGTACAGGGTCGCTTTCATGTAAGGATACTATAGGTTAATAGTTTGGTGTAAGCTGTGCTCTATGCATCATATCACCAACTTTATACTGACTGTGGCATAATAAAACTGTGTGCATTGTCTACTGTCTATGCCACTGTGTTGAAGGTCCGTTATATCGTCATTATGTTAAAGTTGCACGGTGACGCAGCACTGAAGCTGTCATGGACCTTACATACACTAAATAGTAAATGAATAATGCACCTAGAAGTAAAGTATTGAAGTGTAGACAGTGTTTCCCCTTTAACTAAAGACTCAGGGGTGTGATCATTTTTGAAAACCAAGAATGATTTATAGCATGTATATGAGTGTGTTGCTCTATAAAGCATGTGGGAATTATATAATACATGGCTGGTTCTTCAGCTTGATGTGCTATATACATATATACATTAGGGCCTCATAATGCTCCAGTTCATCTAACATAGAAAATAAACTTTAACTTTTATGTGTATACAGCTCCTGTTCTGATCTATATATCAGGCTTCATGTATATTGGGATGTCCATGTTCAATAAAGAATCCAGGTTAATCATATCCATAGGACGTCATTCATTCCATGGGGGACGCTTTTGGCCGCTGTTAAAAAAAGAAAGGTATGGAACAGCATAGTGGAATATGCTATCCCACAGAAGGGTATACTGTAAAAGTTATTTATGTAATAGGAGCATTTCCTAATATGAATACACAGGGCCAATTGCCGGGGTCCACAGCGCCTATAGAGAGAGGGGCCCGGTGTTTTAATGGTACATGCTCTCATTATTTCCCGCTTGTACTACTGTAATATCCTCCTCTCTGGCCTTCCATCTAACTCCCTTGATCCCCTCCAGTCTATCCTAAACTCTGCTGCCCGACAAATCAACCTTTCCCTTTGCTTTGCCTCTGCCTCTCGACTCCAATCCCTCCACTGGCTCCCCATTGCCCAACGTATTCACTTTAAACTGTTGACCATGACGTACAAGGCCATCCACAACCTGTCCCCTCCGTACATCTCTGACCTGATATCCCGCTATCGTCCCTCACGCAACCTTCGATCCTCCAGTGATCTCCTTCTGCGCTCCCCCCTTGTTCGTACCTCGCACAGCCGCCTCCAAGACTTTGCCCGAGCCTCCCCCATACTCTGGAACTCACTACCCCGACACATCCGGCTCTCACCCACCATCAAGTCCTTCAAAAGTAACCTGAAAACCTATCTCTTCAAACTAGGTTACAACCTATAATAATTCTGCATCACACTTGACTGGCTGCACTTTATCTTCTGTTTCTCTCCCAGTACCTTATAGATTTTAAGCCCTTGCGGGCAGGGTCCTCTTCCCCCATGTACCAGTCTGTCTTTTGCCTTCATGTAATGTGTTTTGATCTTGTATTGTTCTGCTTGTTACCCCTATCTATTGTATAGCGCTCTGGAATTAAGGGCGTTTGTGGATGATGGATGCATATTGAATGGATTAGGGGCCCGTTGAGGCTCTGTCGAAATATATATATATATATTTATTAAAATTGGTATATGTAATGGCACCAATGAAAATGTGGGCCAAGCTTCCTCATTCACAGACTCACTGGGGGATCCATGTGGTCAAAAAAAATTGTCTGATATATTTAACTAGGGAGTAAAATGTAAGGGAAAAGTTATGCATTGTTTTACGCGCTGCTTTATGCCTCTGCTTCTTTACATTTCGGTGTATTTCATATGACTCTCGGTGTTAAAAGTGTATTTTTTTTTTCTGAGAGATCAATTGTTAATTCTTCTCTTGCAGGGCAGAATGTCGCGATCTTGACCCCACCAGTGCATGTGCCGCGTAATGAGATGAGGTCCAGGTTTCCCTCCTCAAACATCAGCATCAAAAGCGCCCAAACTAAATATCTCAGGAACTTCAGGTAGGCCGCTAGGAAACTTTTCTTTTAAACTTGAAGAGTGGGTCACCAATCCTTGACCCAAAGCTGGAGCATGACCTAGCCCAAAATGCGTAGGTCTCCATCAAGATGTTCCAGCTGCCTCTAGCAACTAATACGCCCCTCATACAAAGAGGCAAAGGGAATCTTGAGGTGCAGATATTTAGAGGAATAACTTTACAAGGTATTTTAGCTCTAAACACACCGCTCAGAAGTTTCACTCTGTCTGAACCACGGGCAGCATAAAAAAGAGACCGGATCCCTATTACTACTAACTGTGATTTATTCTTTCAGAGAGATGTCACCACCACGATCATTAGAACAAGCAGGGAGAAGTGCACAGTTGGGCATTTTACTTCTTACTAGCTGTGATTTATGTTTTAGTAGCAGTAGATAAGCTCCATTATATGTCTATGGGCTTGTTTCCTGCAAGTGGACAAAGTGAGTCGGGGAGTGAAGTTCATAACCGTGCACTTCTCCTTGCTCATTTTAATGATCAGTTGGGACCCGAACATGATAAATCCACACTTTTTACGTGTCTCTATGACTTCAAATGTTTTTTGTAAACGATAGGGACACTTTGAAACCAGCCAGGAACAGGACTGCGGGTCACCTGTTGGCTTCTTCCCACCCAACTTAAGTGATGGGTCTCTCTTTGCTTGTGTATAAGGAGAGATCTATCAATCAAGTTCACGCAGGAAACTTGAAGCCCTATACGGCTTGCTTCACACTGCCTTAAAATTTAGGAAAAACTTTAAAAACGCCAGCAGCCACATGTTAGCTGGAAGTCAATGGAAGTTTATGATCTGCCTAACACACATGGGGTGTTTTTAGGTTGGCATTTTCTCTTCTTTCTGGCATTTTTGAGGCTCTGTAACAGTTTTTCCAAAATGCAGCATGATGAGGGTGTGGCACTTTTTTGGCGGACTGTGGCGGTTTTTCCCCATAGACTTCTATAGGAATGCTCTAGTCATCTCAAAAACGCCATTGTGGTGTTTATGGTATTCTTTTTTTCCAGTGTTTTTGTACCCTTTTGGTCCAGCAACTATGTCACATGATAGCAGAGGAAACAAAAGTGCAGCCATCTTGGTGCACGCAAAAATGGCTAACCCACAAAAAAAAAAGATTATTCACACATAAAGACAAAAAACGCAAACGCATGGAAAAAAAACTCCAGATGGCGCAATGGCATTTTTTTTCTGGCTTTTTTTGGAGGCTAGAAAATCGCCACAAAAAAACAAGTGTGAGGGCACGCTTCAACTAGTTTTAAAGCTATAAAGTACTCTAAAACCTTGCAGAATTTTAGAGTAAATCATAGTTTGCTGGAATAAGGGAGCCTGGGCCTATTTCATGCTTTCTGTGGTTCATGCAACAAAAAACAAACAAACAAAAAAAAACACAATAAACCCCCCCCCCAAAAAAATGTATGATTATTGTGTATAGGTCATGTTTGGAATTGCAGCTCAGTCTTAAAGGGGCAAAATTTCTGACACTAGTTGATTTGAAAGAAAAAGATTTTCGCCAAAGCACCCCTTTAAATAAAAGTCTTTAACAAAAGTGCCACTGTTTCTGTCTGATCCCAGACAAATACTTCAAATTAAAATGGCAAAAAAAGGCATAAAACTGAATAACTGACATGGTTGCATGAAGTCCTGAAGAGGAGATGCTGTTTGCTGCAACTGTCCAGTTTGGGCATCAAAGAAGTCTATATGCCATAAAGTTTGGGTCAGACATTATAATGAAGGAGATTTACTAGGCTTAATGTGTAAGACTTCTGGTTCAATTTGCACCTAAAAGTCAGTGTACACGCCTTGCACCACATTTACTACTCACTCGACAAGTGCAAATTGGGTGTTGTTTGAAATGCAACAAGGTGTGCCAAAACTGTTATAAAATTTTTGATGGCCAGTAAGCCAACCAGTGGGTGGTATAAAAGTAGACGTCTAGCAAGAAGAACATGTGGCCTGCAGGGGCATAGCTGAAAGGGAGAAACTTGAGCATGTGATCTAGGTGCTGAGGAGGGGGGTAGGGGGCACAACAAGTCACTTTGTCTTGGCCAGGGTATTTAAATACAGAGCTAGGGCAGCAAACATTCAACCTTTGCCCCAGGTGAAAGGAAGCCTTGCTACTGTGATAGGTTTGGTGCATCGTCGGGCTTTATATTCTTAGTATACGCCGGGCAGGATTGCTCCGATACGCTTCCAGTGCTGTATGGACTCTGGACCCCAGCCTGATGCCTGCAGCAGATACACTTCATGGCTTCAGGTCATTCCTCTTTATGCCCATTGCTTCTGGCCATATGAGGCACAACACACCCTTGTAAGGTTCCTTCCCCATTATCCTGTAATAAAATATGGGTTGCCATTTTTGCCAACTTGCCACTTTATTCTTCTGGCAATCAACCAATGCTAGAAAAGTTTGACAGAGACGCGAGCTGGGCATTCACTTATTCCATTTTACTGGTGGCAGCAGTAAATACTTGGACGAGACTGGATTCAATTCCGATAATTGAGGCTCTCATTTGCTGGTGAAAGTCTCCTAATTGAGGCAAAGCCATCTCTTTATAAGGAATT
This sequence comes from Dendropsophus ebraccatus, assembly GCF_027789765.1. Classification (NCBI taxonomy): domain Eukaryota; kingdom Metazoa; phylum Chordata; class Amphibia; order Anura; family Hylidae; genus Dendropsophus; species Dendropsophus ebraccatus. The sequence continues at coordinate 97,970,629 of NC_091462.1, read as the reverse complement.
TCTTCATAGGAAAGGACGCAACTTCAGATTACGAGACATCGGCTCCCCATCAAATCCCTAGTTTGCCTGCCAGTCCCGAATGTTGTGCTTCGTACACGCATGCAACGCTTTCCCCATCAAATAGCTGTAAACGTCAGAGTTCACCCGTCCTTATTAATCACGTTTATACTGAATCATATAAATATCTACCGTGCCATCATTTATTATAATAATGTGCGCGCACGTTCCAGACCCCAAAGGACCTTTAAAGCAGAACAGTTTACGCTGATGACTCTTTTCCGAAACGCAACGACATTGAGAAGGAAACAAATAAAAAATCTAATTCCAAAAATACAAAAAAAGGGATCTACCTGACCTATCCTCCTGGTAAGCACATAGTACTACGCTCCTAAAATAGGAGAAGAAGCTGCAGCTAGGAAACAGCTCCCCCTAATGGACGCTTACGTTTCCTTAGCCCTAGACCTTTCGTCTTGAGAGTGTTCTTTCTATGTGTAGCTAATAGGAAAAGCCTTTGTCTGCAAAGCGCATACAGCAATTCCAAGCACTGCCTGCAATATTGATATGTGCAAGTAACACCTATTACTGATTACATATCAGGAGTATGAACCGGTATACCGTCACCCATTATAGATCTCGTATGCATATACATGATCTTCTCATCAGTATCGCCTTGCAGTAGCAGATGCAGCAGCCTGGAGAACATTTCAGACGTGTTCACATAAGATGTGCTAAACATTCACATGGACACACGAAGACGTAAGCTGC